>NC_030812.1:94635366-94937762 GCF_001704415.2 Capra hircus | reverse complement strand
TGAGAAAATTTTTTTAAAAAAATTAAAGACCCCCAATACACCAAGGAAACCAGCATCGAATTAAAAAGCTTGGTCTGATTTTAAAACAGGGAATTTTATATAGTTATTCCTTATTAGTCACCTTTGGCTATTACAGAGCTTTCTTGAACTTGGAATGTTTCTCTAGATTATAAAAACATGTGCTTAGTTGCTCAGTTGTATCCGACTCTTTGTGATCCTATGAACTGTAGCCCACCAGGCTCTTGGTCCATGGAATTCTCCTGGCAAGAATACTAGAGTGGGTTGCCATTTCCTCCACCAGGGGATCTTCCTGACCCAGGGATTGAACTCGGGTCTCCTGTGTCTGGTGCATTGCAGGTAGATTCTTTACCTGCTGAGCCACCAGGAGACACCAAAAAAACATAAGAACAAAAACACAGAAATGAAGAAATTTTGGGGATCAGTCTCATTTCACAGATGAGAAAACTGAGGCTCTGAAGAAACCAAGGAGTTGTTCCAGGCCACAGAGTGAAATAGGAGGACCAGCTTATAGGGCTTGACCCTTGAGCTGAGTCCTCCAACTGCGGCTCAAACACCAGCTGCCAGGTCCTACCTTTGCTCACCGGCGAGGGACTCTATGCATGTGTATGTGGGGCCACCTGGTGAGGGCACCTTTCCCTTCATGGAATATCAGATGCCAACTCCCTCTCAGGGTTCAACCCAGAGGGTCCAGCCATAATTGTAAGCAGGCTCTCACCCAAGGGCAGGAAGGTGCCAGAATGTTAAGAGACCTGTAATCTCACTTGATCCTCCTGGAGAGCAGCTGGGAATCAGAATTCACTATCTGAGAGGCTCAGATGATTATCTGAGCCCTCACATTAATGACCTCAAAGTGAGTGAATCTTGGCTATCAGGGAGGGGAAAGGTGTGGAGGCAAGAAAAAGGCTCCACCCCAACCCAGAGATGAGGGGACTTGGGGTAATCCCTCCCATTAGAGAGGCCCTTCTGCACCCTTCAGAGAGAAAGGGAAAAGGCAAGATGTCAAGGAAGTGGCATCATCAACTCAATAGACATGAGTTTGCGCAAACTCCAGGAGATAGCGAAGGTGAGGGAAGCCTGGTGTGTTGCAGTCCCTGGGGTTGCAAAGAGTTGGGCATGACTGAGTGACTGAACAACAACAAGGGGGTGGAGATCTGGTCCATTTTGCTTGTTTATTAAATATATAAACTGATTTTACTATGTATACGGCATTATTAATTTGTTCATAGCAGCTACTGATACTCAACCCCTATGTATGTGCTGAGGATAACTCTCTCAACTCTTTTAATGATAACAGTTCAAATGCCTCCATTTATTTGATAAATATTATTCTGAGCATCTAATAGTGCAGAGCCTGTATTTATGAGGATTCAAAGATGAAAACTTCAGACTCTTGTTTTCAGGAAGTTTACATACCAGAGAGGGATGTAAATATTCATTCAGTTTTTCATTCCTTTACCTCTTCATTCACTCATCATTTCATTCTTACAGACATTCAGCACATATTTACAGTATCTATCACCATATTCTGGGTGCTGGGGATGCAATGTCACAGGAGAGGAAGAACCTGCCTTCAAGGAGTTCATACTGTAAACAAAGGGGACAGATAAACCTTTTTTTTTTTATTTTTAATGTAGTGGACTGGGGACTTTGTGGTGGCCCAATGGTTAAGAATCTGCCTGCCAATGCAGGGGACACAGGTTTGATTCCTGACCTTAGAAGATCTCACGTGCCCCAGGGCAGCTAGGCCCTTGCTCTGTAACTACTGAAGTCCGAATGCCCCACAGCCAGTGCTCTGCAACAAGAGACACCACCGCAAGGCGAGCAGCACCTGCTCACTGCAACTTGAGAAAGCCTACATGCAGCAATGTAGACCCAGTGCAGCCCAAAATAAAATAAACTATAATGCGTAGTTGACTAATACACAGCCACAGATTCTTTTCCAGTCCTTGTATAAGAGATGAAGCCTACACTCTCTGAAATTAATTCTGATCTGGGCTTGTGACTTGCTTGAGCAATAGAATGTGCAGAAAGAATACTGGGACTTCTGAGGATTCATCATAAGGAGCTTTGTGGTTTCCACCTGGGCCTCTGTAAGAAGTCAACACCCCCATGGGCTCCATGTCAGAGCTGCGATGTGTAGGCACTTCTGTCTCCAGGCCTGGCTGAACCCAACCTTCCAAATGCTCCAGTTGGGGCACCAGGCAACCCTGCCCGCATATCTGACTCACAAGTTGGGGAAATACAGTGCAATGGCTCTTGCTTAAGCCACCAAGTGCTGGGGTAGACTGCTGTGCAGCCACAGATCACGAGCCCACAGGTGATCTCAAGTAGTGAAAACCACGTTCTGGGAAGAAACTGATGCAGCTTGGACACAGGACACAGGGTGACTGACTTGCAGGAAGACGAGTTTAGCCCGGCTGGCCTGAGAAGGCCTGTCTGAGAAGGTGGATCTGAACAAAGCCCTGGATGAGAGGAGAAATTCGGCATGTGAAGATCAGGGGAAAGTGCAGCAAGTGCAGGGAACAGCAAACACCAAGGCCAGACAAGGAGGCAAGCCTGGTGTGGCTAGTGGGTCAGGAGCCATGTGCGGGACATCACAGAATCGCGTGCCCATGACAGAGGAGCCCAGAGCAAGTGGCGCTGTCCTGAACAGGCCTACAAAGGCTGAAGCCCTGGGGCTAAGAGATGAAGGGAGAGTCTTCTAGCAGGGCAAGAGGAGCCAAAGGGTTTCTAGATAGACACCAGTCGGACAGGGCCCTGAGACAGGCTGCATTCCCTTTCTGCACTTGTCATTCACTTCAGTTCAGTTCAGTCGCTCAGTCGTGTCCGACTCTTTGCGACTCCATGAATTGCAGCACGCCAGGCCTCCCTGTCCATCACCAACTCCCGAAATTCACTCAGACTTATGTCCATTGAGTCGGTGATGCCATCCAGCCATCTCATTCTCTGTCATCCCCTTCTCCTCCTGCCCCCAATCCCTCCCAGCATCAGGGTCTTTTCCAATGAGTCAGCTCTCCGCATGAGGTGGCCAAAGTATTAGAGTTTTAGCTTTAACATCAGTCCTTCCAATGAATACCCAGGACTGATCTAATTTATAATGGACTGGTTGGATCTCCTTGCAGTCCAAGGGACTCTCAAGAGTCTTCTCCAATACCACAGTTCAATAGCATCAGTTCTTTAGCGCTCAGCTTTCTTCACAGTCCAACTCTCACATCTATACCTGACTGGAAAAATCATAGCTTTGACTAGATGGACCTTTGTTGGCAAAGTAGTCTCTGCTTTTTAATATGCCGTCTAGGTTGGTCATGGCTTTTCTTCCAAGGAGCAAGCATCTTTTAATTTCATGGCTGCAATCACCATCTGCAGTGATTTTGGAGCCCCCCACAATAAAATCTCTCAGTGTTTCCATTGTTTCCCCATCTATTTGCCATGAAGTGATGGGACCAGATGCCATGATCTTCGTTTTCTGAATGTTGAGCTTTAAGCCAACCTTTTCACTCTTCTCTTTCACTTTCATCAAGAGGCTTTTTAGCTTCTCTTCCCTTTCTGCCATAAGGGTGGTGTCATCTGCATATCTGAGGTGATTGATATTTCTCTCAGCAACCTTGATTCCAGCTTGTGCTTCTTCCAGCCCAGCGTTTCTCATGATGTACTCTGCATAGAAGTTAAATAAGCAGGGTGACAATATACAGCCTTGACATACTCCTTTTCCTATTTGGAACCAGTCTGTTGTTCCATGTCCAGTTCTAACTGTTGCTTCCTGACCTGCATATAGATTTCTCAAGAGGCAGGTCAGATGGTCTGGTAGCCCCATCTCTTTCAGAATTTTCCAGTTTATTGTGATCCACACAGTCAAAGGCTTTGGCATAGTCAATAAAGCAGAAATAGATGTTTTTCTGGAACTCTCTTGCTTTTTCGATGATCCAGCGGATGTTGGCAATTTGATCTCTGGTTTCTCTGCTTTTTCTAAAACCAGCTTGAACATCTGGAAGTTCACAGTTCACATAGTGCTGAAGCCTGGCTTGGAGAATTTTGAGCATTAGTTCGCTAGTGTGTGAGATGAGTGTAACTGTGCAGTAGTTTGAACATTCTTTGGCATTGCCTTTCTTTGGGATTGGAATGAAAACTGATCTTTTCCAGTCCTGTGGCCACTGCTGAGTTACCTCTCATTTGTCATTACTGGAGACTAATAGATATGGCCATGGTAACCAGAGGGCATTGGGGCTGAAGAGGGAGGCGGTGCCTGGGTCCCAATGGGAGTTGAATTCTGCACAAAGTCCATGCTCTAAGGGAAAAGAAACAGTAGAACCCCTGGAGCCAAACAGCCCGAGTTCAAACTCCAGCTCTGTCGACTTGGAGCAACTCACTTAACTTCTCTGTGCCTCAGTTTCCATATTTGTACAATGGGGCTAATAATGCTACCTACCTCATTAAGCTTCTTACCATTCAACAGATTAATCTGGGCAACATGTTGGCATAGTGCCTGGCACAAGTTAAACACACTAGATTAGCTATTATAACTGTCATCATCATCATTATCAGAAGCAACCAGAGAATTCTGGCAGAGTGTCAAGACTGGGTTTTTTGTGCTGGAAAGAGCCCTGAGACATGCAGGGATAAAGGAGAGAGACAGGAGCTGAGAAGGAGATGCACTGGGATGAGGGTCTGGGTGCCAGCGAAAACAAGGAGAGCAGGAACATTGTAGATAATTCCCTACCATCCAAGACTGTGAAAGACACCACGTGCACAGCTAGATAAAATCAGGACCACAGGGTGTACACCAGTGCCACTGAAACTCCAAAGGAGAAAGTACAAGTAACCTGGCTTCCTGGACAGCTCTTGAAGGAGGCTGGATTTAAGCTGGAGGAGTGGGTTGGGTTTGGAAGGGTGGAGGTGGGGCATGAATGTCCCATCCCATTAGAAGAACCCTCCACTATAAGACACTTGCTCCTTGGAAGTAAGGCTATGACAAACCTAGACAGTGTACTAAAAAGCAGAGACATCACTTTGCAGACAAAGATCTGTATAGTTAAAGCTATGGATTTTCCAGTAGCTATCTATGGATGTGAGAGTTGGACCATAAAGAAGGCTGCATGCTGAAGAATTGATGCTTTTGAATTGTGGTGCTGGACCCTTGAGAGTCCCTTGGATAGCAAGGAGATCAAACCAGTCCATCCTAAAGGAAATCAACCCTGAATATTCACTGGAAAGGCTGATAGTGAAGCTGAAGCTCCAGTACTTACTCTGGCCACTTGATGCGAAGAGCCAATTCATTGGGAAAGACCCTGATGTTGGGAAAGATTGAGAGCAGGAGGAGAAAGGGGTGACAGAGGATGAGATGGTTGGATGGCATCACCGACTCAATGGACATGAGTTTGAGCCAAGTCGGAGGGATAGTGAAGGACAGGGAAGCCTGGTGTGATGCAGTTCATGGGGTCGCAAAGCGTCAGACACCACTGAGCGACTAAACAGCCACTGTAAGACACTCCTCGCCCAGCTCTGTTCCCACAGTGAGAGAGGAAACAGGTCCTCACAGGGAAGTTTTGAGGCCATGATGCCAGGAAAAAAGAAACCACAAACCGTTCTACATGCTGATGGCACCCAGGCTTTTGTGCTGACCATCAGACACAGCTCAGAGAGGTTCCTTAGCATTAGATCCTGGGAATGACAGCAGGCAAATGAAAGGAGGAGGGTGGCAATAAGTCCCTTCAGGGGTAGCTGGGGACCCTGCAAGATGGCTTTTCTCCTTCAGTCAGAGTCCCATCAGCATATGCAAATTAGGACAAACCAGCACTGTGACCTTGTAGAGATGGATATTGTAACGTCCTGTTTGCAGAGTCCATCCACGTGAGACAGAATCTGGGGGCTTTTGTCTGCAAAGCTTGACAATCCCATGCATAAATATTCATCCCAGCACTCCTGCTTTAACATTTGAATCACAAAAAGAATCAATGCCCAGATGCAGCTCAGCTCAGCCGTCCGAGGCACCCAGGAGAAAAGGTGGGAAGGTTTAGGCAGCAAGGGTGGCATTTGGTGATGTGCTAGTGAAGAGGAGGTGGCAGAACAGCAGAATTTGGCGGGGAGCACGTTACCCACCCGAGTCGCATCCCGTCATTGCTGTTACTAGCATCAGTACCCTCCGTTTCCACAGGACTGTTTTATCATTGACTTCCTTTATTTTGATGTACAGTTCTACGAATTTTGTTACTCTATTCATTCATTTTATCAATATACAGTCTGTGGAGTTGCTAAGAGTCAGACATGAACGAGAGACTAACACCACCATCACGTACATAGAATGAAGGCTTCCCAGGTGGCTCAGCCGGTAAAGAATCTGTCTGCAATGTAGGAGACATGGGTTCGATCCCTGGGTCAGGAAGATCCCCTGGAGAAGGAAATGGCAACACACTCCAGTATATTTGCCTGAGAGATCCCACGAACAGAGGAGCCTGGTGGGCTACAGCTCACAGGGTCACAAAGAGTCGGACATGACTGAAGCGCCTGACCCTGCACACATATATAAAATGGACTCTTTTTTGTTATCGGTCTATCTTCTAATCCATTACTGATAGTTTGGTTTTGCTTTGGGATCCAATCTGAGAATCTTTTGCTTTTAATACAAGAATTTGTGCTACTTTTATTTATTCATAGGAAAAAATGCATTTGGCACTCATTTAATCTTCTTAGAGCCGTCCCTCTGTTCTAACAATAAAATTTACCATTTTAAATATTTCTAAGTGTACAGGTCTGTGGCATTAAATACATTCATACTGTTGTGCACCATCACCACCATCCATCTCCAGAAATCTTTCATCTTCCTCAACTGAGACGCCGTACCTATTAAACAATAACTCCCCATTCACTCAATGAATTTTAATCGTGCATTGAATCTTTTTTAAAATTTATTTTTCTTTAGCTGTGCTGGGCCTTTGTTGCTGCTTGGGCTTTTCTCTAGTTGAAGTGAGTGGCGGCTACTCTCTAGTTGCACAATGGGCTTCTCCTTGCAGTGGCTTCTCTTGTTGGGGCGCATGAGCTCTAGGGTGCTCGGGCTTCAGGAGTTGAGACACGAGGGCTCAGTAGTTGCAGCTCCCGAGCTCTATGGCATAGACTCAGGAGTTGTGGCACACGGGCTTAGTTGCTCTGAGGCATGTGGCATCTTCCCAGACCAGGGATCAAATCCATGTCTCCTTCACTGTTAGGCGGATCCTTACTACTGAGCCACCAGGGAAGCCCTAATCGTGTACAGAATCTTGTAACCAGCAGGAGGACAGGACACAGAACAAGTCCATCACCTCCAAGAACTCCTGTATGTTCTTTCTCCAGAGCTGTTCCCCCTCCACCTTTAGCCTCTGGCGACCACTGCTCTGTCCTCTGTCGCCACAGTTTCGTCTTTTCCAGAATGTCTGTCTTACAAACGAAATCACACAACATGTAACCTATTGAGACGGGCTTTTCTCTTCTCATACACCCCTGAGATTCATTCATGCTGCTGCTTGTATCTGAAGGTCATTCCTATTTATTGCTGAGTAGAATTCCACGGTGTGGCTGCACTGGTTTGTTTATCCATTCACCCATGGAAGGACATTTCGGTTACTTTCAGTTTGGGATAATCATGAATGGAGCATGGATGTACAAGTTTTAGTATGAAAATAAATTTTCATTGAAGGTAAATACCTGGGAGTGGGAGCTCTGGGTCATGAGTCACCCTCCTGCCTGGGACCTCCTCCCTCAAGTGCACCTCTTTTTGCTTCTCTTCTCTCTCTTGACCTTTCCATTTTTCCTATGAACTATAAAGTAAATTAGCTCAGTTGGTAACAAATCTGCCTGCAGTGAAAGAGACCTGGGTTTGATCCCTGGGTCAGGAAGATTCTCTGGAGAAGGAAATGGCAACCCACTCCAGTTATTCTTGCCTGGAAAATTCCATGGACAGAGGAGCCTGAGGGCTACAGTTCATGGGGTCACAAGAGTCAGACACAACTTAGTAACTAAACCACCATGTAAAGTAAGTACATCCAAGATTATTATCTTATTATTCTGCCTGGTTCTCATTTCTTCCATAATATTATCCTACAGCTTATCTAGGATGATGTAGTTGTGCGTGTGTGACTTCAGACTCTCAGCAACCCCTGAAGGTGGGAGAGAATGGCTGGAGAAAGTGGTTCCTGTCCTCTTCCGTGGTGATCAGTGACCCCTTGTTTGCCCAAAGAGAGAAGAAGGTGAGATTACAACACAGACCAGACTCCTTGCAGGTATGATCTTCACTGTCTGATGGCCCGTCAGTGCTCAGGAAGATGTGGAAAGGAGGCACAATGTGCTTAGCCGGAAAAGGCAGTGTAATGATGGAACAGTAAGTCAGAACATGGGTCATGGGCTAAGAAGATCTAAATTCAAAACTGAGTTCCACCCTTTATTAACTAAGCGACTTCATAAACAAACCACTTAGCTCTGAAACTGAATATCGACAGTGTTCTAAGAGCAGAAAGAATGAACAGCATCTCATTACAGATCCTCCACTTCAAACCTGGGGCCCAGGGTAGCCACCGAGGACCTGCCATAGAACAAGCTGGCTGTGGATATATAGTGACAGATTAGAAAGGCAAGCTGTTCATGAGAATTAGAATCTGATGGAAGTGGAGGAAAGAAATTTGGTTTTCTATTTCATTCTACGTTATTCATTGGAGAGAATATTGTTCAAATTCATTTGGAATAGGTGTCTGATTAACAATTACTGTGACAACAATAATACAGAATGTAGTTAGAAGATACAGGTATATCATCAAATTGCCCAAATTAACTCAGTTCTCTCGCTGGGTACCTGGAGAAAGATTCCATTTTGCTACCGTCAGAAACAGAGTTAGCATTCAGGAAGAACCTAACACCTTAGTCATGTTTGTTCTTTTTTTCTCTTGTTATTAATATTAGTCCTGCGGTTGTCTACAGTGGCAAACACACCTAAATTTGCATGTGAAGAAACCTGCACTTATACAATGGAATATTATTCAACCATAAAAAGAAGGAAATAATGCCATCTGCAGCAACATGGATGGACCTAGAGATTTCATACTGAGTGAAGTAAGGCAGACAGAGAGGAGAAATATTGCATGACATCCCTTATTTATGGAATCTGAAAAGAAATGATACAAATGAACTTACAAAACAGAAAGATATAGACTTAGAGAATGAACTTATGGTTGCCAGTACACACTGCTGTATTTTAAATGGATTACCAACAAGGCCCTACTGTATAGGGCATGGGGAACTCTGCTTAATGTAATGAGGCAGTCTGGACAGGAGTGGGATTTAGGGGAGAATGGATACATGTGTATGTATGGCTGAGTCCCTTCACTGTTCACCTGAAACTATCACAACATTGTTAATCAGATATACCATAACACAAAATAAAAAGTTAAAAAAGAAACCTGCCTTTGGCTGTAAGAAGCCTGGTAAGTAGTCTTCACAGCTCTGGATGCTGTGCCTCTGGGGAAGGCACCCCTTACCTCTCTGAGCTCAACATGGAGCTGGGGCTCCATGACAGGCTGCAGAGGGCAGAGCGTGATGGAGGGCACAGTACTGGCTCACCTCCTGTCGCTACCCTCCTGCTGTGGCCAAAACAAGAGTTTGTAGAAAAGAAAATATCAGTTCTTTGGATTCCTAGAAAGGAGTTAATGACCAGTTTTGTTTTTTTTTTTTCCTCATTGTAAAACAGTCACTTCTTTTGTATTTTGCAAAGTTTGCATCTAGAATCCTTAATAAATATTTCCTAAAATATGTCCTAAGATTAGATAGTAGCATTCTAGTTCATGTTAGCTTGCTGAGGTCTGGTCTCTGAGCTGGTAGAGCAGAACAGGTGGGCTGATTCCTGTATTCACTTTACCACGTTATAGTGTGTGTACCCTGAGGTCTTAGGTGTCTGGCCATAAAGTATCAGCATCAACACACATTTCAGGGGAATCATCCTTACATAAGTTGCTGAGCTCTGAAATGAGAATCTGAAATGAAATGGGACAGTAGATACAATTCCTACATTATAGTTCAACTGGAAATAAAAGTGTTAAGATAACACAGACATAGCTAACACATCCATGTTAATGCATACATGATTTACATATAGTAACTCTCTAATCTTCCCATCAACCCTACGTGCTCAGTCATGTGTGATACTTTGTGGGCCCCATGCCAGGCTCCTCTGCCCACGGAATTTTCCAGGCAAGAATACTGCAGTGTGTTGCCGTTTCCCACTTCAAGAGACCTTCCCAACCCAGGGATCAAACCAGTGTCTCTTGCATCTCCTGCATTGGCAGATAGATTCTCTCTACCACCAGTGCCACCTGAGAAGCCTTCAACCCCATGAGGAAGGTATTATTATCCCCAGGTAACCGACCTGGAAACTGATGCCCAGAGAGGTAAGTAACTTGAATAAGATTACCTAGCTAGAAACTAGTACAACAAGGGTTCCAGTCCAGGGTCCTCACCCTTAACTGCAAAACACAGCACAGAGTTCTAGATACACAGAGTAGGTGCTCAGCCAACATGTAGAGTAGGAAAACCCAATGACTAAGGAATATACCAAGTTCCAGGAGGGACAAAAGGAAAGTAATGGCTCTGCAGGTTTAGAGGAGTAGAGATCATTGTGAGACTCCAGGGAGGAAGCAGCAGTGGAGCAACCCCTACAGATGGGCCAAGGTTTATACAGGCAGACATGCAGTGAAGACACTCAAGACAAGAGCAAAGACACAGAGGGACCCAGGCAAGGTGTCTCAAGGGAAGATGGAAAGAAAGTTTGAACGTGTGAAAGTGGACCACGGCTCTGGCGTCCAGGCAGGAGCCATACGCACAGCACGGGGCGTGGTCAGGCCAGTGAAGGATGCAGCATTAAGTATCATTATGCAGCTAAATCAACAGCTTGAAGGACATAAGTGGCCTGGGTTGGAATGTTCACTGGCAGTCTGTCCAATTTCCAGGAGACAATAATGGGAGGAATATATGGAGAAGACACCTAAGCAGAGGCCACGGCAGAATCTAAGTTGGCTTCCATGTTCAGAAGGAGGAAAGAGAGGATATGGCCGAGGGGTTCAGCCCCATCACCTCCACTCCTACAGCTCTCCTCGCCGGGCCCTCGAGGCTACCCTGGCCTCCTGGAAGTTCCTAGAACCCACCAGGCAACCTCCCACCTTAGCCTGCTCTGCTGTCCACCCAGAAGTCCCACACACTCAACGCTCCCTCACTAACTTCAGGTCAGAAACCTTCCTTGACGACCCGACTTCAAACTGCAGTTCCTCTGTCAATTCTCTCTTCTCTGTTTTACTTGTCTCTGCGGCAGTGAACACCTTTTCAGATAGTATATGTATGCATGCTAAGTCACACAGTTGTGTCTGACTCTTTGCGACCCTATAGACTGCAGCCCACCAGGCCCCTCTGTCCATAAGATAGTATACAATTGTCTTTTTCTTTCATTTTCTGCCCCCTCCCCTTTAGAATACAAGCCATATGAAGGACAAGATTTTTTTCTGTTTTGATCACTGCTGTGATCTGCTGTGACATGGAACAACAGACTGGTTCCAAGTAGGAAAAGGAGTACGTCAAGGTTGTATATTGTCACCCTGCTTATTTAACTTATATGCAGAGCACATTATGAGAAACCCCGGGCTGGAGGAAGCACAAGCTGGAATCAAGATTGTCGGGAGAAATATCAATAACCTCAGATATGCAGATGACACCACCTTTATGGCAGAAAGCAAAGAAGAACTAAAGAGCCTCTTGATGAAGGTGAAAGAGGAAAGTGAAAAAGTTGGCTTAAAGCTCAACATTCAGAAAACAAAGATCATGGCATCTGGTCCCATCACTTCATGGCAAATAGATGGAGGAACACTAGAAACAGTGTCAGACTTTATTTTGGGGGGCTCCAAAATCACAGCAGATGGTGACCGTGGCCATGAAATAAAAAGACTCCTTGGAAGAAAAGTTATGACCAACCTAGACAGCATATTAAAAAGCAGAGACATTACTTTGCCAACAAAGGTCTGTCTAGTCAAGGCTATGGTTTTTCCAGTAGTCATGTATGGATGTGAGAGTTGGACTGTGAAGAAAGCTGAGCGCTGAAGAATTGACACTTTTGAACCGTGGTGTTGGAGAAGACTCTTGAGAGTCCCTTGGACTGCAAGGAGATCCAACCAGTCCATTCTGAAAGAAATCAGTCTTGAATGTTCATTGGAAGGACTGATGTTGAAGCTGAAACTCCAATCCTTTGGCCACCTGATGTTAAGAGCTAATTCAATTGAAAAGACCCTGATGCTGGGAAAGATTGCATGCGACAGAAGGGGCTGACAGAGGATGAGATAGTTGAATGGCATCACTGACTCAATGGACATGAGTTTGAGTAAACTCCAGGAGTCGGTGATGGACAGGGAGGCCTGGCATGCTGCAGTCCATGGGGACACAAAGAGTCGACACGACTGACTGAACTGTGATCTGCTGTGTGACTGCTGTGTCACCAGACAGTGCTTAAAACAGAACTTGAGACTTAGTGGCTCTCCATACGAATGACTGAAGGACTAAATGAGTGAATGAATTAAATAGCACAAATAAAGCCTATTTATTATATTTTTAAAAAATCCCTCAAGTGTGTTACCGAGCAGCTCGGTTGAGACTGACCGGTGCTCAGAGCAGGTGCCCTTCTCGTATCCCTGGTGAATAAGGAGTTAAAACATCCTCACAGCAGCGCAGGACATCCTTCTTGGCCACATCTCTGTTTTCCCTTCAAAAAATACATCTGAGCTGTGATCCCAGGAGAGCTTGTCAAATTAGGACTTGACAATGCGTGTGGATATTTCTTTCACACCAAAAATGTGACAGAGCTGGAGATGATTCTGATAACATGGGGATGAAGGAACCAGAGGCAGAAGGGCTGAGGCATTTGAGTTTCATCCTGAAGTCATCCTGCGCTTGACAGGTGGTCTTGGTGGTGTTTCTTCAACCTCCTCTTAGGTGAGACTGTTACAAAGAGGTATGATGGCCTTCTGTCCACTCATGCTGACCCCCCAGACAGATCTGTGAGAGGGCAGTCACTGTGCAGGTATTCTTATGAAAGTTGTGGGTGCTGGCAAAGAGACACAGCCTTAAAAGAAGATGTTAAGTAAATGCTGCAGATGGATTCACCGTGGAGAGCTCCAGCAGTTCGTCCACGGTCTGGGGGAGACTGCTTGCTCAGGATTACTACCAGGGTTTCCATATGTCAAGATGCCCTGGGAATTTAGGAGCATGCCAGCTATTAGCATGGCAACCTGAGGTTCCTATCACAGTAAAAACAGCTTTAGAGACACAAAGTTGGGGATGGCAAAGTTGAGGTCTGTGCCGGGGCAGGGCTGGGAATCCAGGGAGGGGCAAGGCGAGGAGACAGACACACGTCTGCTCTCCTGGCCACTGATCAGCTCAGTCAATTCCAGACTGAGAAATGGAAACCCCAGCACATGCTCACACATTCACACTGCCCAGTGTACACAGAGCAGAACTCCTTGCTCTGATCAATGGAGTCGACCTCCCCAGCAGGGGACATTCTAGACTGTAGAGTGTTGGTGCTGGGAGGGGGCTCAGTGACCCCACAGTGCTCACTGTATCCCCTTCTGGGTTCACGAGGGACCCACATGGGAGTGGGCTCCGATACGTCCTTCAGTAAAGGGACATATCTAATCTTGATATGGCACTTCCCAGGACACATTCTGCCATGAATTTTTATAATAGCCAGGACATGGAAGCAACCTAGATGTCCATCAGCAGATGAATGGATAAGAAAGCTGTGGTACATATACACAATTGAGTATTACTCAGCCATTAAAAAGAATACATTTGAATCAGTTCTAATGAGGTGGATGAAACTGGAACCTATTATACAGAGTGAAGTAAGCCAGAAAGAAAAACACCAATACAGTATACTAATGCATATATATGGAATTTAGAAAGATGGTAATGATAACCCTGTATGCGAGACAGCAAAAGAGACACAGATGTATAGAACAGTCTTTTGGACTCTTTGGGAGAGGGAGAGGGTGGGATAATTTGGGAGAATGGCATTGAAACATGTATAATATCATATATGAAATGAATAGCCAGTCCAGGTTCGATGCATGATACTGGATACTTGGGGCTGGTACACTGAGATGACCCAGAGGGATGGTACGGGGAGGGAGGAGGGAGGGGGTTCAGGATGGGAAACACATGTATACCTGTGGTAGATACATGTTGATGTATGGCAAAACCAATACAATATTGTAAAGTAATAAATAACTTCCAATAAAAATAAAAAAAAACGAATACCCATTATGTCTCCCAGGACACTTGTGGGCTGTGAAACAAAGTTTGAGAAATGCCAATTGAGTGACGTCCTAGCTGTACAGAGTAGGAAGCAGAGGCCTGGGCAGTCTGACCTATCCAGGGCCACAGGGCCATCCCCAGTTCCTGCCCCCTCCATCCCCTCCCTCATCTGGTCACCACACATGTGTTAAGCAGCAACTCAGCACCAGAAGCTGCGCGAGCCTCAGTGATTAGTGGGACAGGATTCTACGCCTGGGGATAGTGAGGACCCAGTGTGATTGCCTCCTCCTTGATGGGCCTCCAGTTACAAGGTGGGCATCATTATTTTATGGTGACTGCTGTGCTCGTGCTTGGTTGCGCAGTTGTGTCCGACTCTTTGAGACCCCATGGACTGTAGCCCTCTAGGCTCCTCTGTCCATGGGGGTTCTCCACGCAAGAGTACTGGAATGGGTTGCCATGCCCTCCTCCAGGGGATCTTCCCAACCCAGGGATCAAACCCACGTCTCTCGCATTGCAGGTGGATTCTTTACCGTCTGAACCACAAGGAAAGCAGTAAAAGATCAATAACTACATCAGGAGAGGAATGGATTTGATTTTTCCAGTTGACAGGGTTATGCCAAAAGCTCATTCACTTTCAACCTTTTGGCTAAGGATCAGTCGAACTCATGGTAACACACTCCTCTTTAGCGTTACCTTTGTCAGACATGCTCGGTGAGCACCACTATGCCTCCAGCTGCTGGATGTGGATCGGGCATAGGAAAGTAGAACTGAAAGGTGAAAAGTGGTTTAACAGATTGTGTTTAATGCCAGAAAAATCTTTGAAACTGGCTTCACTTTTAATAATTCCTTCATATAAGCTGGGTTTAATCATGATTTATCTCTTTCCCCCCTAAAAGTGGCAAGTGGCATTGCTATAGTTATTTTGCCTGCAATGCAGAAGACCCTGGTTCAATTCTTGGGTCGGGAAGATCCCCTGGAGAAGGGATAGGCTAACAACTCCAGTATTCTTGGGCTTCTCTGGAGGCACAGACAGTAAAGAGTCCGCCTGCAATGTGGGAGACCTGAGTTTGATTCCTGGGTTGGGAAGATCTCCTGGAGCGGGGCATGGCAACCCACTCCAGTATTCTTGCCTGGAGACTCCCCATGGACAGAGGAGCCTGGTGGGCTACCGGCCATGGGGTTGCAAAGTCAGACACGATTGAATGACTAAGCACAGCACCCTCTTGTTACATCAGTGATGGGAAAGCAGAAAGCACTTACATGGGTACACAGAGAGCCTGTCGTACCCTGCTCACTTACGAGATGAGGAGCAATCAGGGACTTTGGAGAAAATCAAATATCTTGCCAAATAAATCTTTCTAAATCAAATAAATCCTGAAATCACTTTGTAAGTTAAGATCTGGTGAGCCACAATAGTGGCATTATTCAGTATTCTTCTTGTACACCTATTTGATTTAGATGATTTGACAGTAGCAATCATAGGATGAGCAAATTCTGAGTACAAATATCCAATATTTCTCTACATTACCCTCTCTTCCTCACCATTAGTGATTAAACTATCCTCTACTGTTCCTCACATCTGACTGGCTAATAAAGAAAAGGAATTATTGGTTTACTCTATGAACACTATGAATTATGTAACTATCTTCTCACTCATTTCATTCATTGATTAAATAATTCATTAACTCATCCTTCAACAAATGTTTGAGGATATGTATTTGCCAGATTCTATTTAACAGATTCTACAGTTACTGTGAATATATCAGTAAATAAGGACAAAAATTCCTGCTTTCGTGGAGGTTACAGTCTAGTAGAGAGAGACAAGCAAACATCGTAAATATGGTAAAAATAGGTGGTGCTAATGGTAAAGGACCCGCCTGCCAATGCCGGAAATGCAAGAGATGTGGGTTGGATCCCTGGGTCAGGAAGAACCCCTGGAGTCAGAAATGGCAACCCACTCCAATATTCTTGCCTGGAAATCCCATGGACAGAGGAGCCTGGCAGGCTATAGTCTATAGAGTTGCAAAGACTCAAGATATAACTGCAGTGACGTGGCATGCACACACAAAACACTCATAAAGCAGACAGGACTTAGAGATGAGCCAGAGAGCGCCAACACTGGCATGGCATTCGCAGTTGCTGCCTGCTGCCTGAAGGAAGAAGGATTGGTCATCACGCCATATAACATAATTTCCACTAATGCGAAAAAAAGAGAAAAACAGACAGGGAGGGAAAAACCTGTTTTAGAACCTCTTCCAGATTTTAGGTGCCTGCTTAACTGAGGACCTGCCCTACAGGATGTCCTGGGCTTAGACTGTCTTTTAGGGACATATAATAAGTCACTATTCCCTGGAAACTCTTGTCTCTATGAATGCGCTTTCCTGTAAGAGCCTTCCTCCTTGAGTCTTGGTCTGGTGTGAATTTTCAGAAGAACAACTTCAAGTTTGCGTTAGATAAGACACATTAAAATTTATTTTTCCACTTAAAACCCAAGGTGTGTCTCATCTCAGGCTTGGAGAGAGACTTTGTCTAGAATAAAGCAAATGAGACAGAATTACTGGTAGGGTAGCTTGCTTATGAACTGCAATATATATTTGGGAGAACAATCTAGATGAGTTTCATGTCACACTTCTATTTTGAAGACCCTTATCTGGGTGTGCATAATTAGAGGTAAATGCGTGCACTAATTGGGCTACTGAATCAGCTACCTAGTAGGAAGTTATGCCAGCTTCCTTATCAAGCTCCATGACCATTCTTTTAAGATACCAGCCCACTGGGTCCTTTCAATGGTTCTAAGTGCATGTGTCATGCCCCCTTTGTCAACGGTTTACAGGGAACCTAGCCTGCTGTAAAACTAGTCTATAAATTTCAAATCAGGAGCTAATTAACAGAGGGAAGAAAAGTCTCTGTGTGAGTGTTAGTCACTCAGTCACGTCCTAGTCTTTGTGACCCTGTAGACTGTAGCTCACCAGGTGGGATCCTCCAGGCAAGAATACTAGAGTGGGTTGCCATGCCCTTCTCCAGGGCATCTTCCCGAACCAAGGATCAAACCCCAGTCTGCCACATAGCAGACAGATTCTTTACCATATGAGCCACCAGTTTCTACTCAATGCCAAAGCAAACTGTAAAGAAAGGCATTTCTCTTTATGAAAAGACAGATGAGACATCTGGTGAAAGGGCAGACATGAGTGCTTGAGTGGGGAGTGTGGGGGGTCACTTATTAAGCACACAGGGAAAGGTCCCATTTTCTTTAATTACTTAGATGATGGAATGGAAAACTTGCTCCTTAAATCTGTGATGACACTAAACTGGATTGGATGGCTGGCCATTTGGAAATAGAATTAAACCCCAAAGTAGTAAGTCTGGCATGAGGAAAGAAGATATTAAAGGGATACAGTTCAATTAGAGAGTGTACAAAGGAACTTTCACAGGATGTAAAATCACACTGCTCCAGAGCAAGAAGGGGCAGGAACTGGCTCTGTCAAAGCACGGTCAGAAAGTATCGTGGTGCCCTCGTGGACCACAAGCGACATGCGCTGACAACATGGTGCTGCTATTCAAATGGGGAGCCTGTAATGCGAAGCTAAAGAGAAACGTGGCAGGTGGGAAGGACCTGGTCAGGCCCTGTGATGGGCCAGTGGGAGAGATTTATGATTACTGCTGAGGAAATGGCACCCCACTCCAGTGTTCTTGCCCGGAAAATCCCACGGACGGAGGAGCCTGGTTGGGCTGCAGTCTGTGGGGTCGCTAAGAGTCGGACACGACTGAGAGACTTCACTTTCATTTTTCACTTTCATGCACTGGAGAAGGAAATGGCAACCCACTCCAGTGATCTCGCCTGGACAATCCCATGGATGGGGGAGCCCAGTGGGCTGCCATCTATGGGGTCACACAGAGTCGGACACGACTGAAGCGACTCAGCAGCAGCAGCAGCAGCTGAATGAATAAATGAGAAGTAGTCATGAAGACTGAAAGTCAGTGAAACAGACTGTTTAGAGAACACCATCACATTAGGTTTGCATCACAGAGATGCCCAAGATAAGGTGCACTAACACAGTGTGTGTTCAGTGTGATGCGGACAGCAGACACCCTAAGTGGTGCAGAAAGTGGGGAGAGAGCTCCCTGGCTTAGCAACTGAGACTAGGAGCTTCAGGGAAGGAAACCGCTGGGTTTCAGCTTCTCCCCAACCCACATCAAACTTGATTTTCTGGTAATCTTTTAAGTGGCAAGGAGTGATTGGGGAACATCAGTTTTTCCTTTATTAGAAGACAAACTATGATAGAGTAGCCACCATTTAGGACAATAAGAACATAATTTCTATTGCTAAACTAGTCAAAATGTGTATTAACAATAAAAGTAGGAGTGTAATACATGCTCTGTTTTCATCAGTAATTCGCAGTGCAGCTAAAGCCCATTCCCACTTCTTTAATAAGAGACCTTGAGGTAGAAGCAGTTAGGTTTACTTTTTCTGGGAATCTGGAAGGACAGACCCCTCCTGGGCAATAATAAATATGGACCATGAAGGCAGGGAAGGCCTAAACAGGAACCCAGGTCTGTAAACTGTCCAAGAAAATGTTTGTGGTAGGGACCACTTGCCCAAGGAAATGATATTTGAAATTGTTTTTTATCACAGTGGTGGGTGAAAGACATAGACTTAGAAATGTCCACTGAGGGGCTTCCCTGGTGGTCCAGTGGTTAAGAATCCACCTTGCAACGTGAAGTTCAATACTTGGTTGGTAGGGGGACTAAGACCCCACAGGCCGTGGGGCCACAAAGCCCATGTGCCACAACTACAGAGAAGCTCATGTGCCGCAATGAAGACCCAGCACACCAAAAAATAAAAAGACATGTCCACTCAACTCTCACTCTGCACCTAGGAAAGGATGCTTAGTGCTCACTCTCAAAATTCCCACAGGATGGCTGCAAAGAGGCATCCGGTGCCTGCTTCCCACGGCAGAGACCCTCCTTCCGGGCATCCCTGGACCCAGAGCTATTTTCAGGGGGTCTAAGTACTGCAGGGTGGCACCTCCATCCTGCCCTGCATACCTTTCTAGCCCTGACATACAGGTCCTCCCCACTCCCCTATGTTGGAATCTCACCGAAATAAAGTGCAGGGAGAGTCGAGGGAGGACCATGGGGAGGTCTATCATGGATCGAGAGCAGTTTGTCTATGGCTTTCCGGGCACATGTTAATCATCTAATGGAAACAGCACGGGTTTTGTAAGATGGATTTTGGCAAACCCTGAATCTGCCCGAATATTTACTGAGGGATTAGGACACACTCTTCTAAGCATTTCACGTTATTGTAAGTACACAGTACTATACATCTTTAATCAACACACAACTATAGTGTAGGTAATATTTTTATCCCCATTTTGTAATAATTAGGAAACAGGCATCAGAGGGGCTTAGTATGTTGGCCATATCATATACTTTCTGGGGTGTATATGCGGCATGCTCAGTCATGTCTGACTCTTTTCCATCCCATGGATTGTAGCTCGCCAGGCTCCTCTGTCCATGCGGATTCTCCAGGCAAGAATACTGGAGTGGGTTGCTACTTCCTCCTCCAAGGGATCTTCCCAACCCAGGGACTGAACCTGCATCTCCTGCATTGGTAGGCAGATCCTTTGCCGGTGAATCACCTGTGAAGCCATACTTTTAAGCAGCTGAGTCTCTGTTTTCCCTTCTGGAAAGCAGAGTTAGCATCTGCCTAAAAGGTCTGGGAGGAGAAGTAAAAGGGACCAAGAATGCAGAGCGTCTAGCCCAGGAAGGCCACCCCTGGCATGGATGACTGGCCCACTCTGAGACTGGAAGTCCAGATTTTGGTTTTGACAGGGACTGCGTGGACGACGGCCACGGTTGCTCACATGGCAATGGAGCACATGACACAAAATTGGTTTATTTTTGGCTTTGGAAATGCAATTTTTAATAGGCAGCCTCCAACCTATGAACACATTGTCCTCAATAGTTCATTTATAAGTCAGCTGTTCGGAAACAGAAATACATTTCCCCAGAGAAAGGAGACTGTAAATGCTTAGCTCATTAAGGGCAATTTAATCCATAAGAGTGCAGAACTTTAGTGTTAATATTATTAGCTTCTGTTCTGGGAACACTCATTCACTTAACACCCTTCTGTGATGTACCAGGCACAAGCCCAGGAGCTGAACAGAGTTATTTTATTGAAAGCATGTCTGTTGCCTCAAGGAGCTTACAGTGTGATGAAGGAAATGGTCATTTGATCAGCGGTTCTAACGGAGGGTGGCAGAGATGGTTTCTGACTGTGGTCAGAGGACAGGGGCAGGGTATCTGGGGTGGGGGAAGGGTGGGAAATGGTGATGAAGTCCTGGAGGAAGGGGAAGGAGTTTCCCTTGCTTGGGGTCAGGGCTGGCCCTCACACTTCCCTTTCTGTGGTCAGACCCCACTTTCTGGGCCCTGTTGCTTTTCTAAGATCCCTTCCAGGCATCCCAAAGTCCCCATGTATGATCCATGTCTGTAAGACCAAAAGTCCGTTTTGTTTTCAGTCCAGAGGAATTTAGGTGTCAAAGGGGAGATGATCCAAGAAACAAGTGCGATTCTTATACCTGGAATCTAAAAAGAAATGATACAAATGAACTTACTTACAAAACAGAAGAAATAGACTCAGACTTTGAGAAGGAGCCTATGGTTGCTGCAGAGAGGAGATGCTAGTTCGGGAGTTTGGGATGGACATGTACGCATTTTACACACAGCTACGCACTGCTGTGTTTAAGATGGATAACCAATAAGGCCCTATTGTACAGCACAGGGCTGCTGCTGTTCAGTCGTCCAGTCCTGTCCAACTCTTTGTGTCCCCATGGGCTGCAGCACACCAGGCTTCCCTGTCCTTCACTATCTCCTGGAGTTTGCTCAAACTCGTGTCCATCGAGTTGGTGATGCCATCCAACCATCTCATCCTGTGTCACCCCCTTCTCCTCCTGTCTTCAATCTTTCCCAGCATCAGGGTCTTTTCAGTGTTTTGTGGCAGCCCAGATAGGAGGGGAGTTTGGGGGAGAATGGATACATGCATATGTATGACTGAGTCCCTTCACTGTTCACCTGAAACTATTAAAAAAAAAAATGTCACTAACTTGTGATTAAACTATTACTCAATGTCCCTAAGATCTCATTTGAAGAAGCAGATAGTTTAAATTTTTTCAGTCCTCTATATAAATGTTTAAACTAGAAAGCACACGAAAATGTTCTAAAACAGCAGGGGTCACACAGACTCCTCAGCCCTGCCTGAGGACTGCCCCCGGCACCCCATCTTTCAAGGACTCTTCATTTACCACTGAACCGCGTCCTTCAGATACTGCAAGGGTGCCTGCTATTCTTTTTATGTGCATGGGCTTCCAGTGGGGGAGGGGGGCTGGCAGTGGAATGGTGCCTTGCCAGGGTCATCTGTAACCCAGGGGGACTCATCCAGGGTGCAGAGATATGTGCGATTTCATGACCCTGCAAACCAAAGAACTGAGGGCACTTCATGAAGACTATTCAGGAGGGGCTGGAAAACTGCCCTGAATCCTGACAACCCTCCTCCCCTGCAAATCCCAGCCCTGTTCCCGTCACTGGGACCAACCGCACCATGAAGCAGAGATGCCCCCGCTGCTGTGAGCTGTGTCGGGCCCAGGTCGCCTCCAGCAGAGAGGACCAGGGTGACAATTACGTAATTCTGTTAAAAGCCTCTTTCCAATGACAGGATTGAGAGGAGAGACTGTAATCCTAACTCAAGACGAGGCTCTGAAGTGCCGGGGCAATGTGACAGGGTGAGCGGACGAGAGAGAAGTCAACGCTCCCCACTGTAATGATTGGGAAGACTCCTACTCTGCACACAGGGGCTCCTGAATTAACTATATTGGCCTTTTGCAAATAAACCAGTCTCATAATCTGAGATCTCATGTGCATGCTAAGTTGCTTCAGTCATGTCCTACTCTGTGTGACCCCTATGGACTGTAGCTTGCCAGGCTCCTCTGTCCATTGGATACTCCAGGCAAGATAACTGGAGTGGGTTGCCATGCCCTCCTCCAGGGGGTCTTCCCAACTCAGGGACTGAAACCGCATCTCCTGTGGCTCCTGCATTTCAGGTAGATTCTTAACCCCTAAGCCACCTGGGAAGCCCCTGTGAGATCTTACTGTTCACTGATTTCTTCGTGTGTGTGTATTGATCCTTCTGTGCTCTTTACATGGTGGGTCATGCTTGCTTTTGACTTCTGGTATTCTTTTAAATCAATCATTTATATATTTGGTTGCACTGGGTCACAGTTGCTGCATGCAGGATCCTCATTATGTCATGTGGGATCTTTTGTTGCAGCACATGGACCCTCTAGTTGTGGCTTGCAGGTTCTGGAGCATGTGGGCTCAGTAACTGCAGGGCCCAGGCTTAGCTGCTCCTCGGCATGTGGGATCTTAGTCCCCCAACCAGGGATTGAACCCATGTCCCCTGCATTGACAGGTGGATTCTTATCCACTGGACCACCAGGGAAGTCCCTCCAGGTATTCTGAATATGGATACATTTATGGTTACACCTGACCCCCAGATTATGGATGCCCAGGTATCTCATGGAATGGTATCTATGACTGTCAGACCACTGGAATATCTAAAAAATCAAGCTCTTCTGCCTATACTGTTTGGACTCCAAATCAGCCCTAATCTTGACAGATATAGCAGTGACTTCCCATATCAGGATCCAATTTGCACCAAGGTAGCAGGTGCTTGGGGAGCTGGTGTCAGTTCTGACTCCATCCCCGCCTGAACCTCCTCAGCTTCCTCTGTTGGCATCAGAGGGTCACAATGTCCATGCCGGCAGCCACCTCTCCTAACCATGACCTGGAATCACTGCCATGCTGAAAGCTGCTCTGTGCTTCAGCATCTGAACATCAGTTTGCATAATGAAGCAGGTGAGAGAGCCCTGGTTGGCAGAGAGAAAGGAATTTGGCTGCAATTGGCCACAATTAACTTGATGTGCTTTTATAAGGAGAAATGCGTCTGATCCCTGGGTTGGGAAGATCCCCTGGAGGAGGGCATGGCAACCCACTCCAGTATTCTTGCCTGGAGAGTCCCATGGACAGAGGAGCCTGGCGGGCTACAGTCCATGGGGTTGCAAAGAGTCGGACACAACTGAAGACACTAACACCTCCACACTACAAGAAGAAAAGGGAAAAAGCAGAAATGGCTCAGCACTCCCTGTCAAGCCTGCATTGGCACCCTCGGGTGTGTGCTTGTGTTGGCAGTGATGGGTGAGTGTGCCCCAGAAAGGCACATAAGAGGATAACCTTGGATATTCAAGTGCATTCCCCCCACCCCCCCGCCCCACCCAGGGCACTGCTCCCTAGTGGCACCTCTGCCTGGGAGGTCCATGGCTGCATTGTCCTTCCTAATGCAATGCTGTTTGCCATCTTGTTCAACTTGGACTTGAGGCTGCTAGGAGACATCATTAGACATCACGGCCTTCTTTCTTCAGTACCAGGATGACATGCAGCTCAACAGCTCTTTTGTACTCAGTCCAGAAAAGGCTGAGCTCCAGCTGTCTCAGGGTCTGCTGGCAATCAGTTCTTGCAAGAAATGAAACTGGCTTGTCCTCAACTCAGAGCCCACTACTGTGCTAGTGATGAGCTGGGAGATGGGTGAGCAAGTTTGAAGGAATTAAGCATCCATCTAGCACCTTTACTGTCGAGGTGGTTTCTAGACTTAAGCTCTTCTGGGTCTCTTGGCCACAATTCAGAAGCAGTAAGTGAACACTGTTCTTGCTTTAGTTCCCTCCTAAGAAGAGGATCGAATGGGGAGAAGGGTGCACATCTCACCTCTCCAATTCTTTCCTCTCTCTTAAGAGTAGGATCTTTTCCTTTCTAGCTGGATTAAGTAAGTATGTGTATTAGTTACTTCGAAGAAGGGAGAAAACATGGCGTCTGACAACATTCATTCATCCAGTTAACATTAAGTAAGTGGCTCTTCAATATGCGAGGGGCTATGAGTTCAGAAAGGCTTCCCAGGTGGCATTAGTGGTAAAAAAAAAAAAAAAAAAACCACTCTTGTCGATGCAGAGGACTTAAGAGACGCAGATTCGATCCCTGGATTTGGAAGATCCCTGGAGGGAGGAGGGCATGGCAACTTACTCCAATATTCTTGCCTAGAGAAACCCATGGACAGAGGAGCCTGGCAGGCTACAGTCCATGGGGTCACAAAGAGCTGGACACAACTGAAGTGACCAGGCACACATGCACACACATGAGTTCAGAAACAAGGACAACAGAGCCCTTGGCTATGCCCAGATCCCAGTGAACAGAAGACTCTCCTAGGGTCCTGTGCATCCACAGGTGGGTAGAGGATCTACCCACTCCTAATGGGTTGGTGAGGGTCCTTAATCATCTCCTTAAGAATCCGAGAAGCCAGGCCAAAGAGGGTCCCATGACGGGGGCTACACAGGATTCTGCCACCCCAGGGCCATGCCTCTAGGAGTGTGTCCCTTGTCCCCATGTCTATACAGAGAGTACATGGGGTGGCTACGGGCTCTGGAGTCAGTTCTGCCCAGATCAGATCCAACCCCCTCACCTGGTTGCGTGTAACTTCAGGGCACTTACTTATCCTTGAAACGACCCTCCTCGTCTGTAGAAAGACACTGGTAGTATCTATCGCACAGGGTGGGCATGAGGCTGCAAGGAGCCACAGACACGAAGACTCCAACAGCTGGCGTGTAGTACGTGTTCATTGGATAGTTCACTGTTCAGTAACAAGGGCCAGGACGGCACATGTGGCTGCAAGAACCCTAGCCCCTGGCAGGGGGGCCGAGTCAGCTCTTCTGGGACCTGACCCTGAGCTGTTCTCCCTTGTTCTCTGGCGGGGTCGGGGGGCTCGGGTGGAAGGCAGAGGGAAAGAGGAGCCAAGGATGGGTGGGACCCTGACCGGCACTGTGCAAGATAGAGTCTTCTCCTGGTCAGGCAGGCTCACGGAGTTCCCGAGGGCTTTTTAGTGAGCGCTCGGTCTCGGTTCCCTGAAGGCAGTCACTTGTCTACATCAGTCCCTTCAGCTCCTCCACGGGCTGCCCACCCCTCCTGCATATCTCTGGTTTAGCGGTTGCCTCATCCTGAGTGGGAAGCCCATGGACAGGTATCTTTAACATCACCTCCCTCCATTCCCGCCCAGACTGGTCCCTCCTGCCCGTGTGGCCTGGACCTGGGGAAGGTAGACACGAGCAGCTCTTGGTGGGCATCTGGACCACCCCCTGGACCACCAGCCAAGACCCGTCACCTGGGTCTTCTCAAGTTGGAGTGAAATGCCAGTCTCTCCCCTACTCTAACTGCAGGGGGTGAATCTCAAGCTCTTCCAAAGATCCCCCAAAGCTTGTAGGTCTGACGGGTGGGAGGAAAGAGGAGGCATAGTCCTCCAATAACTTCCTCCCCAGAGTAACTTTCTCTCACAACCCTCTTCATACATCCGGTTTCCTGGCTGCATGCTGGCAGGTGCTGCTCAGGTGGGACCTTCTTCCACCTGGACTTTAATTTCCAGTTGGATGAAAAAGCTTCCCCGAGTGACTTTGATATTAACACCCTGTTCTACCCACCCCTTCCCCAGTGTTCACACCACAGACAGGTCTACACGGAGAGACTAACCCTGTAATGTTTACAGAGAGGACGTGAGACTCCAATCTTCCTCCGACTCTGCCCCCTGAAAGTCTGAGCTGCCATACCTTGGGGATCCGCCATGTGGGCAGCTCTGAGGATCACACTGGCCTGGAGCCACTGCCCTTGATGCTCTGAATCACAGCCACCCAGCTAGAGCTGGATTAAAACACCAGAGGAAATGTCTGAGGGTCTGGTCACAAAAGAGTCGGATAGGACTTAGTGACTAAACAACAACACCCGGAGCCTATAGAGCATGACTGGTCTCTCCATGGCTCTCTGTGACTGGCCCAGAACGGAGAACTTGACCCTGAACTGTAAACTGAATCATGGGCCCCCACGTTTTTTTGGCACCAGGGACCGATTTCAAGGAAGACAGTTTTTCCCAAAGACAGGGGAAGGTAGGGGGTGCTTTCAGGACACTTCAAGCTCATTGCATTTATTGTGCACTTCAGTTCTATTAGAGCTTCCCGGGTGGCTCAGACGGTAAAGAATTTGCCTGCAAGGAGGGAGACCTGGGTTCAATCCCTGGGTCAGGAAGATCCCCTGGAGAAGGGAATGGCTACCCTTCAGTATCCTTGCCTAGAGAGTCCCATGGACAGAGGAGCCTGGTGGGCTACAGTCTATGGGGCTGCAAAGCATTGGACACGACTGAGCTACTTTCACTTAGTTCTATTATGATTACATCAGCCCCATCTCAGATCATCAGGCTTTAGATCCCGGGGGTTGGGGGCCCTTGACCTAAATGGTCGGTCTTCCCCAGCTTCAGGCACTCTAAGGCCTGCCCTCAACCCTTGCTTCCCGACCCTACCCGGAGCACATGCCCAGCTATGCAGAAAGCTTCCCAAAATACAGTACAAGAGACTACACATGGCCCACGGAGCCCCTTGTCTATTCTCTTGCCATCTTCATAGAAACAGGGAGAGGAACACTGGAAGAGCCAAAAGGCTGAAACATCCACAAAAGCCCAGAGCCAGTCCAGGCCATAGTTTTCACTGTGAATACAATTCTGACACCTCTAAAACTTGATTTATTTTAGGCTTGATGCCTTTGGCCACATATAAATTTTCATGGCTGCATTAATTTGTCTCGAAGGACTTGAACTTAGTAATTCTTAATAAGTCCTCAACCCACAAGCCAAGATTTCATCAGCTTGTGAAAGCTGAGCTCCCTTGTACTGAAACACTTATTTCTAATGTTTGCTTTTAACCAGACAGAAAAGGATGTTGAAGAACTCCCTTATTTTTCTTGGATGTCAGTGAACTCCAGAGTGAAGACTCTGCTTTCAACTGTCAGCTAAATGCAACAGCTCCCTTCTCTTGGAACCAGAAATTGGACCACAAGTAAATTCCAACTTCTCTGGGAGTCTCCAGGGTCACTTGCTCTTCCCGACCTGGAAGACACGGCCCAACTGGAAGAGGCCCCATATGGAAGCCACAGGGCTTCGCTGGTGGCTGAAGAACCCACCTGTCAATTCAGGACATGCGGGCTCTATCCCTGGGTGGGGAAGATCCCCTGGAGAAGGAAATGGCAACCCAGTCCAATATTATTGCCTGGGAAATCCCATAGACAGAGGAGCCTGGCAGGCTACAGTCCATGGGGTCGCAAAGAGCTGGACACGACTTAGTGACTAAACAATAGCAACACTGGACGCCACACAGATAAATTGAAGGATCCGATCAGTTCAGAGAAGCACTGTCTCCTCCCACTCCCAGGGCACTCAGCACTTGAGTGCTGCATGCAGTGGAACGTGCTTGGATTTCTGCTAATAAAAGTGTTTGTTGTTTATTGCTGGCTTCTATTTCAGGCCCAGCCCAATTCAATGCAGGTGGGGAAATTGTGGATTGATTCATCCTCGTGCTAATCTGTGTAATAACAATTTAAAAACAGCTATGGCTCCAGGAAGGTGTCTAACTCTCCTATATCTTGCCCAGGACCACTTTTCTAAAAAGAGTTGGATGGAGCAGATCTAGTTTACAACTGGGTTCAGGTGCATTTCTTTCTTTCTTTCCTTCTTTTCTTTCCTTTTTCCTTCCTTCATTCCATTTTGCTTCCTTTCACAAAATGATGATTCCACTGACAGCAGAACGAGACAAATCTTTTCTCTCTTTCCAGGCAAAGACAACTTTCTTAAGTTCTGCGTACATGGGAAACTTACATTCCTTATGCAGCTCTGTTAAATGTCACGTTCCTAATTAGCCAGTTATTTGATGCTTCAAACTCGGTTGGTGGAGAAGACCCTTGAGAATCCCTTGGACAGCAAGGAAATCAAACCAGTCAGCATAAAGGAAAGCAACCCTCAATATTCATTGGAAAGAAGGACTGATGCTGAAGCTGAAGCTCCAATACTGTGGCCACCAGATGTGAAGAGCCAATTCATTGGAAAAGACCCTGATGCTGGGAAAGATTGAGGGCAAGAGGAGAGGGGGGCACAGAGGATGAGATGGTTGGATGGCATCACAGACTCAATGGACATAAGTTTGAGCAAACTCTGGGAGATAGTGAAGGACAGGGAAGTCTGGTGTGCTGTAGTTCATGGGGTCGCAAAGAATCAGACATGACTTAGCAACTGAACAACAACAATTTTGGAGGATAGATATACACACATATATGTGCACACATATGCACACACGTACATGCATATGAGTGTGCCTTCCTATGTAACAAGGAAGATACTTCATCAACATGGACACCTGTTTGCCTTTGATGAGAAAAACAGCACCTGTGCCTGATGACCAACAAGCATCCCTTTCAGCTCTGTAATTTGAGCAGCACAGCAAAACCCAGAATATTAAGAGGGCTGCATGAATAATATTTTCCCCAGAAGAGTTGTGAAAATGATACACCTTGCCAAAAACATGTCCACCGTCCCCTCTGGCAATGACCTTCCTGCTCAGAGTCTGCATATGGAGCACACACACAGCTCACACGTTATATCTGAGGATAAACTATCAGTAATCAGGCTCAAGGACACAGCAAACGTGAGCACACAGCAACACATGGGGCTTTTTATTGTCTCCTTAAAATGAAGCTGCAGGGAGAAGACTCCCTCTGGGTTTAAGCCATATCTTTGCAAATCTTCAGGGTGATGTAGATCTGTTCTTCCTAGCAAAGAGATTAGTGGGGAGAGGAACTGGATTCTGGGGTAAGAAATACCTGCTTGGAAGGACAGGGGTGGGTGGCTGACCAGAGAAGCTGAGTAGAAGCAGTGGGATTTGAGTGGTGGGCGGGGGGTGGTGGTGGTGGGGGTGGTGGGAGTGGGGGGCTGGGGGGAGTGGGGAGGCTGGGGGTGGGGGTGGGCAAGCCCCTGAGAGTTCGGGTTATGGGAGGGTATTGAGACTCCATGTTCACTTCCTGTGGCTTCCGTAACAAATCCCTGGTGGCTTCAAACAATACAAATTTATTCTCACACGTTCCAGAGGCCAGGAGTCCAAAACCAATGGTAGGGCTTCACTCCCTTCGGAGGCTCTAGGGGAGAGTCCATGCCCGGGTCTTCCAGCTTCCTGTGGTTCCCAGGGTTTCCGTGGCTGCCACATCTCTGCCTCTTACTCCTCCTGGCCTTCTCTTCTGTGTCAGCTTTCTCCCTCTGCCCTTCTCTTGTAAGGACACTTGCACTGGATTTAGCAGCAATCCAGGGTGATTGTAACTTGAGATCCTCAACTTAATTACAACTGCAAAGGTATTTTTTCCAAACAAGGTCACCACTCACAGGTTCCAGGCATTAGAATGTGGACGTAGCTTTTAGGGGACCACCGTTCAATCCCAAGACAGTATGGTAAGTCCCCTACATACAAACCTACAAGTTGTGATCTTTTAAAGATGCGAACCAGCAAGGAACCAGAACGTGTACCATCAACGTCAGGTGTGAATGAAATTGCAGCTTGCCCTCCGTCTCCTATGGCTGACGATCCTTCAGCTCCTCCATCTCCCACCTGCTCTCCCCCCTCTAGTCAGTAACTCTTCCTGCCTGTTCCCTCGATGCCTGTACTGGATACCTGCTCAGCCCCTGTAGGCTGTAGCAGTTGTTCTATTGTTCTATTGTACTTTTCAAGGTACTATACGATAACATTAAAAATGTTTTCTTGTGTGTGTTTGTTTATATATTATTTGTGTGAAAAGTATTATAAACCTATTATGGTGGCCTCCCTGGTGGCTCAGTGGTAAAGAATTTGCTTGCCAGTTCAGGAGATGGGGGTTCGATTCCTGGGTTGGGAAGATCCTCTGGAGTACGAAATGGCAACTCACTCCAGCATTCTTGCCTGGAGAACTGCATGGACAGAGGAGCCTGGAGGAGCCTGGAGGACTGTAGACCATGGGGTTGCAAACAGCTGGACACAACTGAGCACACACACACGCATTGTATAGCTGATTGTGTTAGTTGGGTACCTAGGCTAACTCTGTTGGACTTACCAACAAATTGGACTTATGCACGTCCTCTTGTGGAATGGAACTTGTTCATATGTAGGGAACTTACTGTATAGCAGAGGTGGGAGGTGAGGACCTCTACATGGGGAAGTCACAGAAGGTCAGGAAGCAGTTGGTCATGCAAGGAGAAGAGGACAGGGAAGCCTGACACTGAAGGGGACACAAGAAGGAGAAGAAGGGGACTCTGGGCCCCCTTGGGAGCCCCACAGTCAACACCAGGACATCTGTATCCCAGGACCGGGAGGGTGACCATTGCTAAGCTCCACTGGATGCCTCAGTTAAGGCAGCCAGTCAAGTCAAGAATGAAACTGAGAATCAAGAGTTCACGGCAGCCACCTGGGGACCATAAGCAGTCCCATTCTCAAATAATCCTAGAGACGTGGTGAGAGCCAACCCTGAGTAACAGAGTGGGGGCTGCTGAAGCCCCAGGGCTTTGTTTTGGATCCATCTGGATGGAGGCCTGGCAGGAATGAGGGGGTGTGGTACTGGGGGCGGTGGTCCACGTATAGTGTAGACTGGTTCAGCTAGCTAATCAGGAGGCAAAGGGGCTGGTGTCCCTCCCCGAAGCCATGCGTGTCCTGTACCCAGTACCACTCCAGGGTTTGGGGAGTTTTCTTCTCCTGTCATTTCCTCCAGAACTGCCCTTTTTTTCAAAAAATTTATTTGTCTCTCTGTGTCGAGTCTTAGTTGTGGCATGTGGGACCTTCATTATGTCATGTGGGATCTTTCCTTGTAGCACACAGACTCTCTAGCTGTGGCTCACAGGCTCCAGAGTTCACAGCTAAGTAGTTGCTGTGCCCAGGCTTAGTTGCCCCGTGGCATGTGGGATCTTAGTTCCCCCACCAGGGATTGAACCCATGTCCCCTGCATTGCAAGGCAGATTCTTAATCACTGGACCATCAGGGAAGTCCCCCTCCAGAACTGCCCTAGACCAGTTCCAACAAAAGGACCAGAGGTTTGACAACTCTGGGGGACACTACACAATAAATCATTCCCTTATTTTGCTCAGCTACCTGAAGGCCAGGCCCAGGCCCTCATTTCTAGGTCCCCAGCTAGTAGCTCACGCCTGCTGTGTGCCTTGGTGAGCTATTTTTAGCTCAGTATTCCAGGACCTAACCAAGATGGCCTGGGCCAGGACCAGCGTGTGACAGATCAGGCTTGAGATCAGCTGTCTCCCACTGGCTCCTGGCCTAAAGTTAATAGGGCGAGAAAGTCCCATTTGTACAGGGGAAAGCAAGGCCCATTTCCTGACTCATGATCAAGTGCCCCCCAAGCATCACACACCAGTGTAACTGTGGTGTAAATGCACTCCTCACCAGGCTGGGTTTCTTCCAGAATGCACACTGACACATTCATTTGCACACTGATTTAAAAGGTCATATAGTGCCTGTCTGCCAGAAGGATATGAGGCAGTTTCCAGATGCTTGTGGAACTTCTCGGGAACTCAGAAGAGTCATTGTCTAGAAAAGCCATGGAGTCCTCAGTTTTAAGAAGGCTGTCCTGATGGCACTTTCAATGCTGCAAGTGAAGATGCCTGCCCTCATTAATTAGAGAAACACCTTCTTGACATTTCAAGTAAATAAAGTTCCTGTAGTTCCCCGAGGAAAAGAACCAACAAAATACAACGCAGGCATATGTCACTAGTGGTGAGAATGAGTGAGGTGGGATGCAGCCAGGTACCCTCAGGAGCCCACGGCCTGACAGCAGCCTCTAGTGACCTTGGCAGCCTCTGCACCCCCAGCAGGCTTCCTTCGGCCCCTGACCTCTTTCCCTGCTCCCATCCCTCTCCCACCCTCTAACCATGGCTTAAAGCTCCTGGTCACAGAAGGCCCAGGCTAAAGTCAATCTTGTGGGCAGTAAGCCTGCTCAAATCCAGGAAATATCACCCTCCATTCAAAGTCATGCCTCTGAAAAACTTATGAAATAAAAAGCAAATGCTAAAACACTATCTAATTACTTGGGGTGAGTTAATCAGATAGCTAGCTACTCTTTATAGAGGAGAAAGATCTCATTTGCTAGGCATCAGAAAGGTAGATGGGAAGGTTAGAAAGAAAGGATTAGCTGGAAAGAGCCTGGGATCTAGACATGGTGACAGGCTGTTTAGGGGCTATTAGCCAGCCAGGAACATCAGAAGGGCAGATGACTTAACCTCTGCAAGCTTCAATTTTCTCATCTACAAATGAAGATATTAAAAGCACCATTACATAAGATAATCTATGTAATGTATTTGGCATTATGCCTGGTTCCTGAGAGCTGAAAAATGTTCACAGAGACATCACTGTTGAAGTTATATTAATAATAATGATAACTGTTACTATTAGTAGAAGTAGTTGTAGCAGTCATAGCAGTGGTGGTGTATGGTGACCTGAGAAGGGATAGATTAAGCGGAACCCAAACTGAAAGTCATTAAATGAGAAGACGGGAGATTAAATGAAGAAGTGGGTGCAGGGTGTTAATACCAATCTTAGCTGTGTCTTAATGTTGTCTAGGGAGACATCCTGGCATAGTGCTTTTTAGAGGCTGACACATAGGAACTCAAACCTTGGCTCTGAACTCAAACCTTGATAATGTAGGACTTTGTGGAATCACTAAACTTTCTGGAGCCTCAGTGTTCTTATCTGTAAAATGAGAATAATCATTTGTGTAACATAGACGCAACATACTTAATGTATCCAATACCCAGAGACTATGTCTTCTGTTTGTCTGGCCAAGCTCTTTCCCCTCCACATGGTAGTTGGCAGATTGTGAAATGCGAAACCCATCTAGAGAGCTGAGAATATGAGAATGAGCATTGTGGCTCTTTGTTAAGAGAAGAAAGATGTCACCAGCCCCCTTACAGCCTCCTCCCAAAGGAATGTACAGTAGGGCTGCTAAAGGTCAGAACTTGCAACCATTTCTAGTTATAGATGCAGTGGAATCATTCTGAATTCACTGATGTGATGTGCTATTGCAAGACGGAAGTCATCCAGTAAAAAGGAATCCCAAAATAGGATGCCATGGAAATTTAACTCTGAACACTCTGACTTTGTACCTTGACATAAATAAGACCCAGGAACATTTTCCTGCAAACATTGAAGTTAATTTCTTAAAATATATAGATTTAATGATGGCAAATACCTTCCCATGATCTCTCCACAATATTTACGATTTGGTCTGATTTACATAGAAGATATGTCATCTACGAGAGTCAAAACAAGTTTAGAAACCCTTCTCCACTTCAAATGTTACCTTCCCTGATGAAAATTTAATTACACTGAAAAAAGAATCCTCAAAATCACCTCATTTCTTTGCAAAGCAAAATGTTATAGCTTTGATGGCTTTATTACTTTTTTTTTTCTAAATTCACAGGATAGACTTCCTCTCACGCAAAGTCATTCCCAAGACTTAGCTTTTAGTTCTGAAGGAAAACTAATAAGAATTTTGACATTTTAAGTGTACTTTCAGAAAACTCTGATTTATCATACTGCTCCTGACACTGATATGCAGTCATGTGTTATTAGTTACTTGAGTGTTTTCTATAATTATGTGAGTGATGTTGACACTTTCTGGTGGGATGCTTACCATTTCCTATTTTGTCATTTGCAGAGTTCTGAAATGGATCAGATCACCATGTTCAAGCTGAACAGCTGTTAAAGGGCTCTTTTCTCTTGCTGTTTTCTTTGCCTGTCATGCTCAGTCCATTGCTCTGTGCAAGAGACTATTCAATATACTTCTCTCCTTCTCTTCCCACAGACTTTTTATAAAAATGATAACCAAGTTATGGTCACTGACACTGTGGAGCACATGGTCAAATAGGGGGAGAGGGATTTCCTTGGTGTCCAGTGGTTAAGAATCTGCCTTCCAATGCAAGGGATATGGGTATGATCCCTGGTCGGGGAACTAAGATTCCACATGCCCCAGGGCAACTAAGCTTATGTCCTGAAACTACTGAGCCCAAATGCCACAACTAATACTCAGTGCAGCCAAAAATAAATATTAAAAAATAGAGGCAGATACAGGTACAGGTCAGGTACAGGTGTGTAGATTACAATGTGGGAGACAAGGGTTATAACAAGGGTACAAATGATTGCCAGGACAGAGAAGACAATGGCTAACTTCCCAGATGAGAAAGCTTTACAAATAAAGTGATCTTGAATTTGTCTTGCCATTTCAGTAGGAGTGTGGTGAGTGCAGAAGTGAGAACAACCCAGGCAGGTGCAGAGGCATGCGGCTGGGAAGGAGAAGGAGGCAAGGATGCCTGGAACATAGGGCATATGAGTCCACACATGGGATGAGATGCAATAGATGGCACACACTGGGGATCATTAGTAAAAGCTCTGAAAGCCACATCTGAAAAAAGTCACCTTTACACTGGAAACAATGGAGCCACAGAGTTCTTCAAGTAAAGGTGGGATCCATCTTTTCAGAACATAACCAACATGGTGTGGAGGACAGACAGGGGCAAAGCCTCTCTGTTCAAGTGGTGTGGCCCAGAACGGTATGTTCTTTCAAAGTCACAGAAGGGAAAACAATCTCCCTCCATCTCAATTATGCTTAGCTCAAGTAGAAAATCATTCAGTTGTTGCCGGATGGCCCTTGAGAGGATGGAAAACATAAATACAGTGTCCTAATGAATTCTCGGAGGCATTGGAAGAAAACAACGTGATAAAAGTGGTGGCTCCCCCACCAAACAGCCCAGAGTGCCCTGACCTCGAGCACGTTGTTTACTGCAAAGGGACGTGGTTCCACCACCCTCTGCACGGGGACAGGACCAGCCACACCTCTGCCATCCCCTGATGTGAGGACACGGTCCTCCTACCTCTGCCAGACCCACATGTGGGGATGAGCCCTGCATGCCTCTGTCACGTTTGTGTTAGAGGAGGGGCATGGCCTCCCTGGTGGCTCAGAGGGTAAAGAATCCGCCTGCAATGCAGCAGACCCGGGTTCAATTGCTGGGTTGGGAAGACCCCCTGGAGGAGGAAATGGCAAGCCACTCCAGTATTCTTGCCTGGAAAATCCCATGGACAGATGAGCCTGGTAGGCTACAGTCCATGAGATTGCAAGAGTCAGACATGGCTGAGCGACTAAACCACCACCGCCAATTAAGTGTACACACCACAAAACCAACAGGTATTTAAGTGTCCTGGGCAGCATGTGCTTCCAAGGGACTTTATTTGCTATACCTGAGACAAGGGCTTCCCTGGTGGCTCAGAGGGTAAAGAATCTGTCTGCAATGTAGGAAACCTGGGTTCGATCCCTGGGTTGGTAAGATCCCATGGAGGAGGAAATGGTAACCCACTCCAGTGGTTTTGCCTGGAGAATCCCCATGGAAGGAGGAGCCTGGCTGGCTACAGTCACAAAGAGTTGGACACGACTGAGCGACTAACACACACACATACGGCCCACTGCAGCTAGAGCAGGTCCAGGTATGCAGCCCTGAGGGATCAGCCGTTCTCAGTCCCATGACTGCCCAGGTTACAGAAATGGGCACAAAAAGCAGTTGTAGAAGGGAGTGAGGGGAGAGGTCTAGCTCAGATTTTCTGAGGGGATCATGATGGTGGAAGAAGGATATTGACAAGGGAACAAGGTGAGAAAGGCTTAAAACAAATGAAGTAATAGATGGATGAATATCTGAATAAATGCATAATAAATCAGGAGTTAGAATAAAAAAGTAACAAAGAAAGCTTAAAAGTAAAGGAGAAGGAAATACAAGAGAGGGAATAGTTTAAAAAGTAAGGAAGAAAAATAAAGTGAAAAGGAAGACACAGCAGAGAAAGAGTTGACATGAAGAGGAAAACATCATGAGTGATCCTTTTGTGTGTGTATACAAATATACGTATATATATATATATATTCATTTTCTTAAGAAGCTTGTTAAATTCTTCATGCTTCTGAATGTTCTGATGAGTAGTGATGAGTCGATGGAGAAACCATAACTGGAGCCTCCAAAGAGACCATCTTCTCCTTTTCCCTCTTCCCAAACCATTTGCTCAGTGGTTAATTAGGTTTATCTTGAGGAGAGCTGCACATGTGATAAACCATTAATTACATGTGACCTGTCTGGTCTAACACAGGTCTGTCTGTATCACACAGTTTCTCCTGGGGGTAGAGACGGGAAATCACGGTTTCTAAATCTTAAGAAAGCAGAGAGGAGGAGATTTGTGGTAAGCGAAAATCTCCAGGGGATTCTGAGGTGTCCAGAAGCTTTGCTGGGCACTTCGGGAAGGCAGCCCCTCGTGCCAGGTTTGGACCACTCCAGTCACCAGAAGTGGAGGTGACAGAGCTCCATGGAAACTGGTGGTTCCAGCAGACCTAGAGAGTCACAGGTGCTGAGCATGGGTTTTGTATAGCCTCACCCAGAGAGCATGGCAACCGGCAAACACGCCCCCCACCCCAACCGTGGCACAGGCCAGCAACGAGGCCTGCGCTGGGTTCGGGGACAGCCCATTCATGGGTGCACCAACCTCCCACCCTGGACAATCATCTAGCTAAAGGGCAGCTACTTTTCTTCAGGACACAATGAGAACAATCCTCCTTCCCAGCTCCGGGAACGTGCGAGAGCGCAGAAGAACAAAGGCGCAACGTGCAGGCGAACGGCCCTGGGCAGAAAATGAAGGCCTAGGGAGCCAGTGCGCTCAGTGCGCGTGCGTGGGGCAGCCCTCTAATGACACCCCAAATTCACCGCTCTGTGCTGAGCGTACTCAGCAACAGGAGCCCTGCGCTCAGAAAGTCGCTAACACACCAAGCCCCTCATTTGCAGCCCAGAGCCTGCGGGCGCTGACCTTTCACAAATGAGAAGGCGAATGTGCAGTGATATTATTTCAGTGGGGACACTGATTTCTGCTCCTGCGTCCCAATTTAAGGAGTCATAAGAAAGAACGGTCGATTTTAGAGATTTAGAAAATTAACAGGTCCATGAGAGCTCTGAGTGCGGCTCAGGACGGGACCGAGGGGAAAGATGGGCAGTTTCAAGTGGCGCTCTTACCTTCTTGTCACTCAGGCCGGAAACCTGGTCCACATACTCCTCTTGGATCATGAAGGCAGCTAAGTTGGCAGTGTAGCTGGCCAGGAAGATGACGGCAAAGAAGGCCCACACGGACACCATGATCTTGGACGTGGTACCCTTGGGGTTCTGCACGGGGACGGAGTTGTTAAACACCAGACCCCACAGTAACCAAATAGCTTTGCCGATGGTGAAAGATGGGCCACCTGGCTCTGGTGGGACAAAAAGACAAGGACAGAAGATCAAAACAGACTCACTGGTTCCATTTAAACCTACAAGTACATTGGCTGATAAATTCCTGCTCAGACTGGACACCAGCCAGTGAAGCCCCAGCCCTTTCATAGGTGGCTTTTGCAGTTGAGAGTTCATGTCTCACTTCTTCTGGGGCCCTCCAGAAGGCAGAAGAGAAAAACCAGAGGCCTGGGATGTGTGGGGGATCTCACTCCAACCAATGACCATAACTCAACCAGGACAATGGAGGAGCCAGCTTTCTGCCTTGACGGATGGAAGACCATTAAGATCCCATCAAAACTGAGTAACAAAGGCAACCATCCCACTGTGGTCATCTTTGCATCCTCATTACTGTTGTTCTTAAAATTTATATTTGTATCTATCAAGAAAGCAATTAAACTTCAAAGAAGATGAGCAAGAACCATGCAGGGTCTTTTCTGCCCATTGGTCACAGACCTCCTCCAATTTTCTTCACTGACACTGCTTTGAATGCAGTTGATCCTGATTTTTCTGGAGTGGCTTCTAGCACTCAGCATTCAGTCTTTCAAAGACAATCTTGACCTCACTCCCATGCCAAGGTTGCCTTCAGCAGCGCCTGCCTTTTGTTCTTGCAAGAGAACACCAGGAGGCCCAGAGAGTAAGCCGCAGATCCCTGGCTTGGCCATATGAATCTAAAGGCAGAAAGGTAAGCTATCTTTGTCCTCCACCCAAACTTTGTGTAGATCATGCAAGGCTTCTGCCCATAAATTTATTGTGACCTCTCTGCTTTCTCTGCTTGGCGATGGTGAAACCTTGCCTGCTCCCTGCGTGTGCTGGCAGCTCCTCTGCTTCAGAAACGAACATCTGCATACACAGTTTTACAGCACATTAGCACAGGTCTTATGATGCTTTCTGCGATCCTTTGAGCATCTGCTCTGCCGCCTAAATCATCAGTGACTACACATGTCAGGCCTAAGATCTAACTGCACACACACATCTCTGTGTGTGGACCTTATCTCATGGAGCAGATGCATATTGAAAGAGTTGTGTCTAAATCAGTTTTGTACACTGTAAGATGCCCCAAGGGGACTTGATATTTAAAGTGGCCCTATGTTGAATTCCTTGGTGAAGACAAGCATCCTTTGGTAAAGTGAGTCATTGTAAGTTCTTGCTCTGAATTTGGTGTCTGAATATTTGCTGCTTTGATTTTCTTTGCGGGTCGGGGAGGGCACATGCTGGCTTCAGTTCTTAACATCGCCAACATATGTAGGTACTCTTGTGCTTCTCCAGTGTCTCACTTGTTACTAATTGGGATGGGGAGTAGTCACGGCTTTTGAGTGACCTTCTGGCACAAGCTGGAAGCACTTGACTATTCTGTATGGTGGAGACGTTCAAATTTCCAGCCCAGAATGCACACCCCAGATGAGAATGTAGGTGTGCACCTGGAAATCCTTCAGCACAGGAGTGGTTCATAGCCTGGACTGCGAATTCAGCAGAAGCACAAGGGGAGCTTTGACAAAATATCGCTGCCTGGCACCCCATCCCCAGAGATTCTTATTACATTGGCGTGGGGTGGAGTGGTTATTCTAACATGCAACCAAGGTAGAGAACTGCTGTTTTGAAACATATAGTGGTTCGAGTCCCACTCTGGACTTGAATATTGAATATTCAGAATACTGGAATGTGAGGTCTTTGCATCTTTGTCTTTTAAGTGCCCTATAGTTATTGTATTAAGAATCTCTGCTCTTTGAGGCATAATTCCAGGATAAAGTTCACATTGTAGATGGGAAAAGACTCAGAGAAGGCATAATATTTCCTAATCCTGGGGTTCTCAGGAAGTTTTAGAAGAGATATTTAGAAGAATCCCATGGCCCCCTTTGGAAAACCCAGTAAACTTTGTGTGAAGTCTCACAAATGCCTTAAACACATGGGTGGACCTTCATAGCCAGGAAGATGGATGCACCACCCTCAAAGTAGCTGTGGGTGAGAACTGTTATCTCCTGGCCATTTTATTTAATACCCAAATCTCTACCTCTTGACAGAGTGATGTGAGCTGCAGACACATGCTACAGAGACCAGAGGTGATCCTTTGGCTGTGGAGAATTCTTTCAGTCACAACTACCCTGGCATGTACCGTGGGGTGACCTATTTTTTCTTTTCTTTTCTCTCTCTTTTTAACCATTCTAGATGTTTTATTCTCTGAATTTGGAAAATTCTGAAACTAATTCTAGCCCTTGATTTCCCATGATTCAGTCTACTTTTTATTTCTTATTCTTGATACACGCATCTCATCTGCCTTGTTAGCCCATCTGATCAGACACACTGCTTATCACAGCCTAAGGTTATCACAACAGTTTCCTCTAACACGGTTATGTTACACGTATCTCCTGCCAGCTCTGCTCTCACTTGCCCAGGGGTGGAACTGGGCTTGGGGTCAGGCTTAAGCCGGGGAGGGGACACACAGATTCAAACTAGCATCTTAATTGGAGTCTTTCTAACAAGTCACCAAGAGGACGACCCAGAAGCCTGGGGGTTAGGGAGGAGGCAGACAGCAGGTGAGGGGCACAGAGATTCAGGGCCAGGAGCTAGGAAAAGGCAGACATGCAGCGGATATGGCCGCCTTACCTCTGCCGTCAGCGAGGCACCTGTTGTAACCCACGGGGCTAAAGTACTCGAAGACAAAGACGGCCACGGCCGAGACGATGAGGAGCATCACAAACATCATGACCCACACGTCAGCGCTGAATGGCTCTGGGGAAGGAGAACACCAGCACTCGTGGTTAGAACAGAACGAACGGGTCCTGATTTAGTCATGTCTTCCTTCACTCCGTGCCAGGCGTCTCTTTGGGAAACACAAACCACAGGTGTGTGCTCCTTTCAGAGAGCCTGGGTTAGAGGGGAGTAAGGGCCTGGGTTAGGGAGGAGTAAGAGGCTGTGTCTGACTATTTCCATTCCCCTGATAGGCATGTGGAAATTTATTTTCTTTCAAACACGTGAGGACAGCCTCTTGCGCGTCCTGTTTGAGACTGCAGAGAGTTTCTGCCATGATGAGACCGATATCTGGGTTTTTGGTAAACAGTGGAACTAGATTAAGTATTGAGGTGGCCAAAAAGTTGGGCTTCCCCAGTGGCCTAGGGGTAAAGAGTCCGTTTACAGTGCAGGAGCTGCAGGAGTTGTGGGTTTGATTGCTGGGTTGGTAAGATCCCCTGGAGGGCATGGGAACCTATTCCAGTATTCTTGCCTGGAGAATCCCAAGCACAGAGGAGCCTGGTGGGCTATAGTCCGTAGGGTCGCAAAGAGTCGGACTGAAGCAACTGAGCATGCATTCATGTGGCCAAAAGGTTCGTTCTGATTTTTCCATAACATCTTACAGAAAAAAACGAACTTTTTGGCCAACCCTACACTAGACATGGAGTAAGTGAGTCCTGTGGGACCCACTCTTGGTTTGCACCCTCATCTATACACCCCACAGTGGGACCTAGGAAAGCTTTCAGTAACATTTTCAAGCCTTGTGGCCAAGTTCATTCTCAACAAACTCAGTCACTCTTGGAGGCTTGAATTGGTTCAGTAATACTTAAGTATAATGACTGACTCCCTTGCCTCCTTGCCTCACTTCTCTTAAACTTTCCTGCCTAGATTGACTTTTTCAACCTGCTTGGATATGGTATATTTTATTAGATATCATTAGTGTATGAGACTATGTCAATGTTAAAAAAAATCAATCTAAATTAAATATCAGTATCTACAACACTGGGAATGTAGCAAATAACAGAGGAACATGATAATTAACAATACAAGCACAATCTAGTTCTTATTTCCGGGTGACAGGGTTGATGGGACAAGACCAGGCAAGATAGTAGGAATGTTCTACACTTGCTTTCTTTAATTTCTTTAATCATTTTTGGAGACTCTTTTCCAGCTGATCTAAATCTCTCTGGCTCAGAGGTATCCAGTAATTGAACACTGAATTCCAGTGGCTCTCTCTCTGGAGGCCTGTGAAAAGGGACAATCACTCTTCAGTCCCACAGTACAATGCTTCCTCAATTGTGCCTCAAAATAGTTCTGGCCTTTAATAGCTGTCACATCTCATTGTAAACTCTGAGCTACGTGAATTAACATGCTGTTTTCTCCATCTTCCAAGTCATTAATAAAGATGAAACTGAAAATGGGGAAAACGGACTGGAAACTCAAAAATATTTCCTTAACTTTGAAATCTACTTTACTTTTGAACTCCGAAGGGAATTATAACAGCCTAGTCACTTAATTAATTTAAAAAGAACCTTGATAAGGCACACTCCAACTGTGAAATGCAAAACCTTTCCGTGGTAGCCAGAGATGTGAGGGTGGAAGGTACATTTCAAAGCCTCTAGATAGTAGAGTCAAACCAGTCAAGCCTAAAGGAAATAAACCCTGACTACTCATTGGAAGGACTGATGTTGAAGCTGAAGCTCCAATATTTTGGCCATCTGATGCTAAGAGCTGACTCATTAGAAAAGACCCCAGTACTGGGAAAGATTGAGAGCAGGAGGAGAAGGGGATGGCAGAGGACAAGATGGTTGGATGGCCAACCATCCAACTCAATGGACATGAATTTGAGCAAACTCTGGGAGATAGTGAAGGACAGAGGAGCCTGGCATGCTGCAGTCCATGGGGTCGCAGAGTCGGACACAACTGAGCGACTGAACAATAAAAAAAGTGGAGTAGAAACCCTCTCCTCCTTGGTTCTGACTGACTGCAATCCTACTCCAATCTCACTTTGCCCAAGATTAGGGAATAACTGAGTAAAAGCACTGTCTCTAGGCTTTCCCCTCATTAGGCCCAGGGCAACCTTCAGTACATAAAACACAAAAAATATCTGTACTGGTCTACACAACTTAGTTTCTATCTGCTGCTGCTGCTGCTGCTAAGTCGCTTCAGTTGTGTCCGACTCTCTGCGACCCCATAAACGGCAGCCCACCAGGCTCTGCCATCCCTGGGATTCTCCAGGCAAGAACACTGGAGTGGGTTGCCATTTCCTTCTCCAATGCATGAAAGTGAAAAGTGAAAAGTGAAAGTGAAGTTGCTCAGTCGTGTCCAACTCTTGGCGACCCCATGGACTGCAGCCCACCAGGCTCCTCCGTCCATGGGGTTTTCCACCACATAGTTTCTATGGTCCTTTCATTATGGATTATTATATGTATTTTACAGAGCAGTAAACTAAGGCTCAATGGTCCCAGCCGTTTGTAAGTTCATACTCAGAAGGTTGCAGGGCCAGGTTATAAACACTGAGGGCTTCTGAGGGCAAAAGTCTGTGCTTTGCCATTTAAAATCACATCTTAGTCCCAGCCCACTGGACTGGTTCCTGATTTAGGAGTCGAGCTCTGAAATGGCCCGACATGTACTAGAACACAGGCTGCAAGGGCAGCCTCATCTAAACTTTAATCCTGGATCTGCTCCTTACTAGCTGGAAGACTGCTGGAAAATTACATAAATGAGATTCAGTTTCCTAAGCCATAAACTGGGTATGTTAATAGTGCCAATGAAATAATATAATCAAAATTGGTAGAGCGATGCCTGGGCCTTCACATAATAAGTGTTCAATAAATATTGACTTCTCTTACTCCTGTAATTAACTGACTGTTCCTCCTCCACACACACACACCCCTCGCCTGGCATTTCTATGTCATCCTAGAGCTACACTGAAGTGTCACTGGGTCTTCTAGTTCAGAAATTAAGGTTAGTGCTGGGCTGACAAGGTGAGAATTACAATATGGTTTATTTGTATTTTTTAATGTTTCATTTACCCTTGTAAAGGAGAAAAAGCAAATAAAATAGGTAAAATTGCTCTGAGGATTAATATACATGGTGTGTGCTATCCAATAACATTTCACATAAAATTGGCAGGGCGAGAGTCGCTTTACTGTGAGTAAGAGGTTAGTTGAGAAATCTGAGTAATTATAGAAAAATTCTCTGGAATCTGTAACTCTGCCTTGGAGTATGTTCCTCCAATAATTTCCCCCAGATTGGAGCTGAAAGAAGTGTTAGTCATTGTCTATTCCAATATCGTCACAAAAAAGTATTAATGCCCTTTAGAGAGACGGTGACTGGCCCAAGGGCCTTCAGCTTGTTTAGGACCAACCAGCTTCCTATCTCCTAGCCAGTGGTCTGTTTTCAAGGTGACATTTTATTTTCCAATCTCTTGCTTTCACAGTCCCTGCAAAAAAATATGGAGTATGATCTCACAAAAGACCTCATCTAATTGAAATCTTGGCCTCACCTCATCCAGTCTTATATCATATGGAAGGCTTTTGACACATAAGTGACGCTGGAGAGTGAGGTACAGGTTCCTATGGAGAAGGGTGGGGGACAGGTTAGGGTCAGAATAGCTTGATTTGGCAGCCTCTGAAAATTAATATGAAGGCAGAAAACCTTTTTTTTTTGTTTTGGTAGCACTGAGCTCCATTCTTGAAGATAATTAGAAATAAATAGGTATTTGAATGATATCCAGAATTAGAAGTTACTAAAGCATGAAGCAGCTTCAGAGATCAGCTAGTCAAAATGCCTTCTTCTACAGATGAAGGCTGAGTGCCAAAGAACTGATGCTTTTGAACTGTGGTGCCTGAGAAGACTCTTGAGGGTCCCTTGGACAGCAAGGAGATCAAACCAGTCAATCCTAAAGGAAATCATCCCTGAATATTCACTGGAAGGACTGATGCTGAAGCTGAAGCTCCAATATTTTGGCCACCTGATACTAAGAGCTGACTCACTGGAAAAGACCCTGCTGCTGGGAAAGATTGAAGGCAAAAGGAGAAGGAGGTGGCAGGGGATAAGATGGTTAGAGAGCATCACTGACTCAGTGGACACGAAGTTAGGCAAACTCCGGGAGATAGTGAAGGACAGGTAAGACTGGCCTGGCGTGCTGCAGTCCATGGGGTCAGGAAGAGCAGCACGCAACTTAGCACTGAACAGCAGCAATAATGGATGAAGAAACTGGGTCCCAGCAGGGAGCAAGCTTGTTCTAGGTTAAATGGCAGGAAGTGGCAGGAGTGGGACTCAAGTAGGATGCCTTGCTACCGGTCCTGCATTGTTTTTTTTAATAGGGAATGATGCCTTCCAATTTTTGAGGGTGTTCTTCAGTTTCCATGTTGGAGAAAGATGAGGTCCCTGCAAGGAAATTGAGGGAATTTTTGAGGGAAGCTCCTGGCAAACCAGCTCTTGACTGAGAGAGCCTGGCCTGTACCTCTTCTTCATTTCTTCTACCTGTCCCTGCATCCATATTCCTCACACCTACAAGCCCATCACTCACCTAAGAAGGCAGAAGGTGAAACGGTCCCATTGCTGCGTGACACCATGACGCTGATGCCAGTCTCTATGAAGGGCACGGAGAAATCGACCACCTCTGATCGCTCCTCGTTGATGGTCAGCGACCCCACTGCCATGTAGGCCCTCTTCATGACCACCTGAGGAAGAAAGGTGCAAGGCTCCAGTTCAGAGTGCCCAGGGAGGTGAAGGGCCAACATGCGGAAAATATTCTGGGTCCTAGAGTGCTTCCCTTTGCATAGTGGGAACAGTACATTTCATTTACAGTCATCCCTCAGTGTCGCCAGGTACCAATACCTGCTGTGGATACCAACATCTGAGGATCTTTAAGTCCCACAGTCAGCCCTCCTTATCTTCAGATTCCACCAACTGCCGCTAGTAAACAGGACAGGATCTGTGGTTGGCTGAATCCCAAGATGCAAAACCCACAGGTAAGGAGGGCCGATGATGTATTTATTGAGAAAAATCCATGCATAAATAGAGCCACACAGTTTAAACCTACGTTGTTCAAGAGTCAACTATACTATTTTGTATTTTCTAGATAGCTGGCGGGTGGAGGGGGGCGGGGAGGTTCCCTGGTGGCTCAGTGCTAAAGAATTCGCCTGCCAATGCAGGAGACGAGAGTTTGATCCCTGGGTCAGGAAGATCCCCTGGAGAAGGAAATGGCAATCCACTCCAGTATTCTTGCCTGGGAAATTCCATGGACAGAGGAGCCTGGCAGGCTACAGTCCATAGGGTAGAAAAGAGTTGGACATGACTGAGCGGCTAAACAACAACAGCAAGAAGCTGCTGTATAGGTAGGTAGCTCAGCTTAGAGCTCTGTGATCACCTAGAGGGGTGGGATGGAGGGTGATAGGGAGGCAGAAGAGAGAGGGGATACAGGTTTACATACAACTGATTCATGATGTTATACAGCAGAAATGAACACAATATTGTAAAAGCAGTTATACTTCAATAAAAAAATGCTGATTGTGAAATAAGTATTTTTTATATTGGATGAAATAAATGAAACATGGAAACGGCCCTTAACTCCTGACACTCACCTCTCCAATCATACCATTCCAGGTTCCGTTGATTTTCTTCCCGTGCTTGCCGTTGGTAACGAGGTAAAGATCATAGGTGAACTTCACAGATTTAGAAATCTTCTTAAGGATATCAATACAGAACCCCTTGCAGCACTTTTTGATGTAACCTGGCTCCTCATCTGTTTTATTTCTAACCGGGTAAAGAAACAAAAAACAACAAAAACCAGGCTTTTATACAAGAGGCAAAATATTACCCTTTGCCATTAAAACTCCAACCACAAAGCAGGCACCCCTTCACAGCTCGGCACAATTTATATCAGGCCTGAATGAAGACATAAATCAGAACACAGAACTAAAATAATCTCATTATCTCATCACACTGGACCATGTTTTCTTATAATTTTCAATGTTCCTTTGAAGTATAAAATGCATTAGGAAAGTACAGATATCCCAGCACCTTAGAGGCCTCTTGATCTCCCTTCCAGACCCTTTCCACTCTCGCCAAAAAACGAACCATTATCCTGACTTCTAACAATATAAGATTAGTTTTATCTATTTCCCAAAATGTTTCTAAATCTCACAATGTCAGGACATGCTGACCGGAAAAAACATCCTTCAAAGCCAATGTAAATTTAAATCTCTATGAACTTGAATCTCATGGAAACCCAGGCAAAGCCTCAGAAATGATAACAGTAGTTTAGCAGCAATTCTCCCGGGTCATGATCTGGATAGAACCAGATGCCAGGCCACAGGGCTGCCAGAAACCCCATCACTCAACAGTAACAGGATTCAGACATGGTGCCCAGTCGATTCTGTGCCTCGGATCCCAGCCTGGTGCCAATGGATGGGCCAGTCTGACTGTCCCGGGCCCCACTCCCTCCCCAGAGCCCTGGGGAAGGTGACATACTCGGAGATGATGCGCTTTTGGCAGGGGACCGTGTTCCTCATGCAGGTTCCACTCAGAGGGTCCACGCTCTCCACAATGACGAATGGGGCTTCCTCCAGTGTTACAATGCTCAAGTGGTCATCCTCCTGCTCTTCTGTCTCAGGACACATTCGGGGCCACACGTAGTACTTCATCTGCAGGGACTTGTCTTTCCACTTCCCTACCTGCACAGGGGTAAAGGAAAGACTCAGAAACCACTTGGCAGAGACAGGGTGGCCTCTCCTCGCATCACCCAGTCAGCTGTTAAACGAAGGTGAAAGATGCTGGCTTTGTCCATAGTAGAGAGACGGATCCTCCTTAGACCATGTGCTCAGGATGCGAATACTGTGTCTGGATCTAAGGAAGGCTGCTGCTGCTGCTGCTGCTGCTGCTGCTAAGTCGCTTCAGTCATGTCCGACTCTGTGACCCCATAGGTGGCAGCCCACCAGGGTCCCCCATCCCTGAGATTCTCCAGGCAAGAACACTGGAGTGGGTTGCCATTTCCTTCTCCAATGCATGAAAGTGAAAAGTGAAAGTGAAGTCACTCAGTCGTGTTTTGACTCTGTGATCCCATGGACTGCAGCCCACCAGGCTCCTCCGTCCATGGGATTTTCCAGGCAAGCGTACTGGAGTGGGGTGCCATTGCCTTCTCTAAGGAAGGCAGGATATTCATTTACTCACCCATGTACAAAACGTGAAAAGAGGGCCTACTATTGCTGGATACGCTGCTAAGCCCCAGGGCTCAAAGAAGCCCTGCCCTTCATCAAGCTCACATGGAGTGAAGGAGTCACAGTGTAATCAAATGTTTACAGTGCCCAGTGACAAGCGCAAAACTGATGCCTGCCCAGTGCTGGGAGGAGGCCAGAGCTGCCTGCCTGGACGGCCTGCCGGTGTTTCCTCCTTAGCTGTAGTGAGGAGTGGGACGATGAGAGCAGAGTGTACTTCTGGAAAGGTCAACAGAGCGACTGGAGCAAATAATCCAGAAGGATGTGTTTTGGCCCGTGCCAGAGGTCCAGGGGGAAGCCATGTGGACAACTGGGTGGATGTGAATTGGAATAAAAGACTACAGCACAGCTTGCCTGGGGACGGGAGTGTGGTCGTGGGGGTGATGAGTGTCACAGGTCAATGCAGATAGCACCTGCTGGACTGGGTGGGTGCCCCGGGGGAATCAGAGAGGTCTCTCTGTGAGCTGTCACGTGTGGCCATGTGCCCCCCTGTCACACACTCCAGCGTAAAGGTGGGTGCCCCTGGCATCAGGCGCATGGTGGCCCTGCTGCCAGGCACTGGGGGAAATGTGTGGGTTCCATTCCTTTATAAAAGAGCCGTTCATTCCTGTTTTTATAATAGAATCTGCACACCTTGTTGGTAAGATTCTTGCTCTCACTCTATCATTGAATTTACTGAAGAAAAAGGAAACACCTTTTAATTTTCTATAACCAAACATCTTCAATTAGCGCCAGGAATCATAGATGGCAAGTTCCTGCATTTTCTCAGTCTATAATTTGCTCCATGCAGCAAAGCAAATTAGTAGCACAGGTGGGCTCCAAAACTACAGAACGCCTTAATTTACAAGCCTCGAAAACCAACAAGGAGCAATAAATGGGCAGGACTGCATACAGTTCCAAGCAAACGGGCTTAGATTCCTCATTAATACAAAACTCAAAGTTACTGCTTTGTTTCTGCGTTTGTCTTCACCTCAGTTTCTACCCAGTGCCTCCCTGCTCCTGCTGCTGCTAAGTCGCTCCCCTAGCTGTGGTCTATAACTCCCCCGAAAATGTCTGGTGGGTATTGCCTACTTTCATGCCCAAGTTAGGCTGTATAGCCACCGCCTCTGTTCTCCTGTGTCAGCTAGCATGGGCAGTGGCTTGGTGGCCTGGCCTCTCTTGTTTGGCATTAACCTTGATGCTCGTTTTCTTCCAAGAGTGTCAGCCACGTTTCACATCTGTTGAGAATTAGGCCCTGGAGCAAACCTGGCTTCCCTTTACACATCTAGTCTCTTCCATACTGCTGGTCCTGACCTTGGTGCAAGTTTGTTTTTCTCCCTATTGCTAAGACTATTCATTTCTAAAATGAAAATGTCCAAATAGCTTCATATTGCTAAGACTACTTATTTCTAAAACAAAAATGTCTATGTGGAGATCTTAATAATGTCTTTTTTGTGTTATATGGGGGAGGTGGGGCTTGAAGAAGGGAGGCCCCAGCCCTGGGGGGCCAATGACATTGGGTCATGGCCCTGTCCAAGCAGCCCTAGTTACCCCAGTGGCCAAATTGACATTTTCTGCAGGTTCCATTATGTGAAAAAGATTGGGAAGCCCCAAAGTATCTATTTTTTTTTTCACTGCTGCTGTGTTACCCCAATAGTCTCCCTGAATTTTCTTCTTTAAACCCAAATGTATTCTCTTCCATCTTTATTGCTAGTCCAGTGATCTGGAAGCCTATTTTGGGATCACTGTGAGCAACATTAAACCTCACATAACGTGTTGCTAGCATCCACCATGGACTCTGCTGCCAGATGGATCTTCTTAAAACATCGTATCATCATATAATTCCTATTCAAAAATTTCGACAGCCTTCCACAACTCTCAGGATTGTGTCCAGGCTTTTCACTTAGGTGGTCGAGGTTTGGGCATTGAGTCTTATCTATCTTGGTACGGTTAACGTCACTATTTTGAAACACACATCTCTTGTTAAAGTCAGAAAAGGAAGTCAGTTTAGGAAGTTCACATAGGTTAATCAGGAACAGGTTTCAACAAGTTGCCTGCATTTTCCTTTCTGACAGCTTCGCTATATTGGTGAAACAAAAATGCTGCAGACATAGCATGCTGGCAAGGGTTTCATGAAACTTGTGAACAATAATGAATATAATACAGATCCTTATATACTTGATAGATCTGAAAGGAGTCTAAAATCTATACCCGAAGAGAAAAAAAAAATACAAGATCGTTTAATGAATCAATGCTATCACAGAAAGAGGTCTCTAGCAACATGTCTGGAGGCGCTGTTTTTAGAAGTGGTCTGTATAGTGTTTCAGAAAACAAAATAGAAGTCATGCTCACCCAATTGCAGATAACACAAACTAGAACAGATAGAAGATAGACTGCAATGCAGAATTAAGGTAGGAAGCCAATTCACTGGAATAATGGATTGAGTGGAATGGAACAAAATTTAACAGTATTTATACTAATGTCTAGCATTCAGATTTTTTAAAGCAACTGTACAGTACTGAAAAGGAGCTATTTCAAGGAACAGCAGTCTACACAAGCTATTGCCATGAAAAATGGGATATTTCCAGACTTTAGAGCGTTCAGCATGCAGGGCGAGGGGAGGGAGTAGGTGATCCTACCCTGCTCTGTGTGTTCATCATATCACAGCTGGAGAGCTAGGTTCTGATCCTGCAGTTCTATGATCCATCGGTTTTCATTTACTATCTCATTCTCATTTCCCTAGCAATCATGTGCTCACACAGTCTCCTCTAGCACTCTTTTCCCCAACTTCCTGTCAAGCTCGCTGGATCACATCTGTGCTTCACTTCAATGCACCACAACTGACATCAACTGCACATCAGTTCTGTGCCAGGCACTGAGTTACGTGCTCGAGAAAATAACACCGGCAATGCTTACTGAGAGCTTAGTATGTGCTGGGTACCAAACACACCCAGGAATCTCATGAATCGTCACAGTGAGCTTGTGAGATGGAGGCTGCAATTTAAGGTCTCATTTTACAAGTGAGAGCAGAGGGTTCTGATGACTTGCTCATGGTATCAAGGTAAGTGAGCACAGTGTTGGCTCTGAAGCTGACCAGTCTGACTCTAGAGCCTGGGCTCCCACCCACCACCCTGCACTGCTTCTAGGAAAATGAAGGAGTAAGACATGGTCCTTTGTCCTTCAAGGACAGTCTCCTGGGGAAAGACACTGTGCTAAGTTCCTTCAGTCATGTCTGACTCTTTCAGACCCTATGAATTGTAGCCCGCCACGCTCCCCTGTCCATAGGATTCTCTGAGCAAGAACACTGTAGTGGATTGCCATGCCCTCTTCCAGGGGATCGTACTAACCCAGGGATCGAACTTGCGTCTCTTATGTCTCCTGCATTGGCAGGCGGGTTCTTTACCGTTAGCTTCATCTGGGAAAGCACTCAGTCAGTTCAGTTGCTCAGTCATGCCCAAATCTTTGCAACCCCATGGACTGCAGCACACCAGACTTCCCTGTCCATCACCAACTCCCAGAGCTTGCTCAAACTCATGTCCATTGAGTCAGTGATGCCATCCAACCCTTCTCCTCCTGTCTTCAATCTCTCCCAGCATCAGGGTCTTTTTCAATGAGTCAGTTCTTTGCATCAGGTGGCCAAAGTATTGGAGTTTCAGTTGCAGGATCAGTCCTTCTGATGAATATTCAGGACTGATTTCCTTGAGGATTCACTGGTTTGATCTCCTTGCAGTCCAAGGGACTCTAAAGAGTCTTCTCCAATACCACAGTTCAAAAGGATCAGTTCTTCAGTGCTCAGCTTTCTTTATAGCCCAATTCTTACATCCATACCTGACTACTGGAAAAATCATAGCTTTGACTAGGTGGATTTTTGTCGGCAAAGTAGTCTCTGCTTTTGAATATGCTGTCTAGGTTGGTCATGGCTTCTCTTCCAAGGAGCAAGTGTCTTTTAATTTCATGGCTGCAGTCACCATCTGCAGTGATTTTGGAGACCCCCCAAAATAAAGTCTCTCATTGTTTCCATTGTTTCCCCATCTATTTGCCATGAAGTGATGGGACCGGATGCCATGATCTTTGTGTTTTGAATGTTGAGTTTTAACCCAACTTTTTCACTCTCCTCTTTCACTTTCATCGAGGCTTTTAAGTTCTTCTTCATTTTCTGCCATAAGGGTGGTGTTATCTGTCTATCTGAGGTTATTGCTACTTCTCCTGGTAATCTTGATTCCAGCCTGTGCTTCATCCAGCCCAGCATGTCTCATGATGTACTCTACATATAAGTTAAATAAGCAGGGTGACAACAATCAGCCTTGACATACTCCTTTCCCAATTTGGAACCAGTTTGTTGTTCCATGTCTGGTTCTAACTGTTGATTCTTGACCTGCATACATATATCTCAGGAGGCAGATAAGGCGGTCTGGTAGTCCCATCTCCTGAAAAATTTTCCACAGTCTGTTGTGATCCACACAGTCAAAGGCTTTGATATAGTCAATAAAGCAGAAGTAGATGCTTTTCTGGAACTCTCTGGCTTTTTCTATGGTCCAACGGATGTTGGCAATTTGATCTCTGGTTCCTCTGCCTTTTCTAATCCAGCTTGAATATCTGGAAGTTCACGGTTCATCTACTGTGAAGCCACAGTTGGAGAATTTTGAGCATTACATTGCTAGTATGTGAGATGAGTGCAACTGTGTGGTAGTTTGAATACTTTGGCATTGGCTTTCTTTGGGATTGGAATCCAAACTGAACTTTTTCAGTCCTGTGGCCACTGCTGAGTTTTCCAAGTTTGCTGGCATATTGAGTGCAGCACTGTAACAGCATCATCTTTTAGGATTTGAAATAGCTCAGCTGGAATTCCATCACCTCCACTAGCTTTGCTCATAGTGATGTTTCCTAAGGCCCATTTGACTTTGAATTCCAGGATATCTGGCTCTAGGTGAGTGATCACACCATCGTGGTTATCTGGATCATGAAGATCTTTTCTGTATAGTTCTTCTGCGTATTCTTGCCACCTCTTCTTAATATCTTCTGCTTCTGTTAGGTCCATACCATTTCTTTCCTTTATTGAGCCCATCTGTGCATGAAATGTTCCTTTGGTATCTCTAATTTTCTTGAAGAGATCTCTAGTCTTTTCCATTCTATTCTTTGCATTGATCACCGAGGAAGGCTTTTTTTTTTTTTTTTTTTTTTTAAATCTCTCCTTGCTGTTTCTTGGAACTCTGCATTCAAATGGGTATATCTTTCCTTTTCTCCTTTGCCATTTGCTTCTCTTCTTTTCTCAGCTGTTTGTAAGGCCTCCTCAGACAACCATTTTGCCTTTTTGCATTTCTTTTTCTTGGGGATGGTCTTGATCCCTGTCTGCTGTACAACGTCAGGAACCTCCATCCATAGTTCTTCAAGCACTCTGTCTATGAGATCTAATCCCTTGAATCTATTTGTCACTTCTAATGTATAATGATAAGGGATTTGATTTAGGTCATACCTGAATGGTCTAGTGGTCTTCTCTACTTTCTTCAATTTAAGTTTGAATTTGGCAATAAGGAGTTCATGATCTGAGCCACAATCAGTTCCTGGTCTCGTTTTTGCTAACTGTATAAGGTTTCTCTACCTTTGGCTGCAGAGAATATAATCAATTTGATTTCAGTATTGACCATCTGGTGGTGTCCATGTGTGGAGTCTTCTCTTGTGTTGTTGGAAAAGGGTGTTTGCTATGACCAGTGCATTCTCTTGGCAAAACTGTGTTAGCTTTTGCCCTTTTTCATTTTGTACTTCAAGGACAAATTTGCCTGTCATTCCAGATATCTCTTGACTTCCTACTTTTGCATTCCAGTCCCCTATGATGAAAAGGACATCTTTTTTGGGTGATAGTTCTAGAAGGTCTTGTAGGTCTTCCTAGAACCATTCAACTTCAGCTTCTTCAGCGTTACTGGTTGGGGCATAGACTTGGATTCCTGTGATACTGAATGGCTTGCCTCAGAAACGAACAGATATCATTCTGTTGTTTTTGAGATTGCACCCAAGTGCTGCATTTCAGACTCTTCTGTTGACTATGAGGGCTATTATAAGGGCTACTATGAGGGAAAGACATTAGCTACTGACGACAGTATCAAATCAGGCTTTGCTAATTACCCTAATAAAAGGCATTAAAAAATTACTCTGGGATTCAGAGTAGTAGTGACTATTTCTGAAAGTGTCAGGTAATATTTTGACCAGGACCCTTTCTTAAAGCTGGGCCTTGAAACGGAAGTGATGGCTTAGTGGATGAAGAGCAGTTTATCTGCTGAAATAAAAGCAAGAGCAAAGATGCAGATTCCTGGAGGTGCTCCATGTAGAGACCAAAGATGGTCCTTCACATGTGTGGAGAGGAGTGTTGGTCTTGCTCAGTTCTCCTCCTTACAGATCCGCTTCCCCAACAGAGAAGATCACTGTTCCTCCTGACACCCAACTGGCCTGCACCCATCTCTTCCCAACTCATTGCTCGATGGCTTCAGGTTGGTGGTTTGAAACTGGCCATGGGCACCATGACATTGACATTGGGGCTTCCTCTGCTCACTCCCAGCACACAGATATGTAAACACATGGGCTTCCAAGGTGGTTCAGTGGTAAAGAATCTGCCTGCCAATACAGCAGACTTGGGTTCAATCTCTGGGTCAGGAAGATCCCAAAGTAGCACCCCTCCTCCAGCATCTTAGCCTGAAAAATTTCCATGGACGAAGAGCCTGGCAGGCTATAATCCACAGGGTTGCAAAGAGTCAGACATGACTGAGTGACTGAGCATGCATGCATTGCTCACCCAGACCCCCAGACGTTAAACATTTACCAGCTCACCACTGCCCAGTGTAACTAAATCATTATTTCACACTCTTTACTACCGTCTTTAGTGACTTCTTAGATGTCTTGTCTCCAAAATGAAATTCTGAACATGTCCCTAAGTATTACTATGACTGTGGACAAATTTCTATAACTCTCTAAGCCCCAGTTTCCACATCTGTAAAATATGGAGTAATTTCTAGGTGCTTTCTATATATTCTCATGCTTCCAAGATCTCTTTAGGACACAGGCTCCCTACTACATTTCCATCTGATGAGAGACCAGTAAAAAAGTGTTCTTAGAGATTATTTCCTAAAGGGAGAGAAGTATCTGACCTGTGTCTACAGAAGATTAGCTTGTCTTACAGTTGTGATTCTCTTTTCTTGGTTGTTTCTTCAAGAATGATGACAGTGGGAAGGAAATTAACACATTCCTTTAGGACTGAAAGGAGAACCAGGTTTAAAAAAACACAATTCTGCTATGAATATCAGATTTGCAACGCCAATACACAGTACTCATGTTTCAGAACGTGTTTGCTGTTTGCTGTTGTTTTAGTTGCCAAGTTGTATCCTACTCTGCATCCCATGGACTGCAGCCGACCAGGCTACTCTATCCATGGAATTGTCCAGGCGACAATACTGGAGTGGGATGCTATTTCCTTTTCCAAGGGATCTTCCCAACCCAGGGATCAAACTGCATCTCCTGAACTGCAGGCTGATTCTTTACTGCTGGGCCACCAGGGAAGCCCAAAGAATGTGTTTAGTTACCACAAATTGTTGGGTTAAAAATGTTACAGAAAATCCCAAATGAACTTCTTGGCCAACCCAAGAGTTACCTTAACTTCTTTGTGATGCTTTTAGACTATTAGAAACAAGTAAACAAATAAAGTTAACATAGGGACTATCTAAGTGGAAGAATAAGGTATGTTTTAAGCAATTCTTTCAAGAAGGGGAAAGTATGGTGAAAACATTATAAACGGGTTGTGAAAGTAAATTCAGAAAGAGAAGCCTGAGATTCTGAAAGGGAAAATCTTGAAGTCTTTTCTAGGATGGCTGAACCAGCATGAGTATATCATCTTGGAAATGCAGAGAGTAGGAGGAAATGAAATAAACAGGAAATATTTCAGAGAAAATCCAGTGAGAAATGCCGAATGAAAAATTTATAGTCAAGGAGTAAAATATGTTCAGGAGAAAGAAAAATCCTTAAAAATAATGAAGAAAATGTCTGTAAAGCGCCCTGAATTCCTCAGAGGGCGGCACTAAGCAAACATCATCTCCACAAACACATTTAACAACAACATCTGTCTATAAAAAATGCAGTTCCCTGCCACACTAACATTTCAGAAGATCTCTGGAGACCTGAAATCATCTTCCTCAAGAGAAAAAAAAAAAATCTCTGATTAGTTTTCGCAGGGAAACACGAAGTCATTTCGAGGGTTTCTGATCAGTTCTCACAGTACAAGCTGAATACCTGTTCGGCCAGGGAGTCTCCTCAGAAGAAAGTCTGCCTCACAAAACTATAGCATGTTATGCCATAAGCCTTCCCTCAGGAAAATTCCAGAACCAATCTGTGCTGATTTGAGACATCAAAGTCTTCCTCCTGCTTTAGAGTTCCTCCGCCAGCAGCAGTGAAGGTGGCAGCCGTCGGCACCCTGGGACACACAGGGAACATATTCTTTCTGGAAGTCCCCGGGTCTGTCCCCTGGGGGAATGTGTCCTCGTAGAGAAGAAGGGCCCAGGCAGGGCTGCTGCGAAGGCTGCTGCGGTCCCTGCTCAGAGAGCAAAGGGCATCGCTCTTCCCGGACGCCCTCTCTCATATACAGGCAAAGTCATCTCTAAAGATTCTGGAACAAAAGCACTCATTAGAGCCTCTTTAAGCGTCAGAGGTTATTTCTCCCAAATCAGAGCATTTTTGTTTCTGGCTGGAGATGGCATCTGGATCTAACAGCAAATGCGCGCTGCTTATTTGAAGCCTTCCTCTGACGGTTGGAATGCAAAATTTCAAACTACAAGGCATTTCCCTGGGCAAGTGGAAGGGACTAGCATAGTCCCTGCCAGGCGATGGGAATCTGCACCTCCATCCCATCCCAAAGTGACGTCCATCAGGCAGCTGTCCCTGACCGTGGGTGGGGGTTGCCCTGGGGCAGACCTGAGACTCCTAACAGGACAGAAATCTGAGGAGAGCAGGGCACTCCTGTTTCTCCTCCTGTTTTCTCCTTTGCCAACTCATTGGAAAAGACCTTGATGCTGGGAAGACTGAGGGCAAAAGGAGAATGGAGTGGCAGAGAATGGGATGGTTGGATGGTATCACTGACTCAATGGACATGAATTTGAACAAACTTGGGGAGACAGTGAAGGACAGAAGGGCCTGGCATGCTGCAGTCCATGGGGTCACAAAGTCAGACATGACTTAGTGACTGAACATCAACAGAGCTATGCATCTCAGCTCTGAGGGTTTCTAAGGTTAAGTATCTGATAACACTTCATTTTGCTCAATATTTTCTTCCCTTCATTCCTGGTAACCAAGTGGATTTCTGGTATATAACCATCCATTCTCTATATTCACACAGAATGCACATACATTTGAGGAAGGAGTATATGTGAGTATGTACGTATTTTTCCAAAATCAGATCGTAGTAGACACGCCTTGGCAGATTTGCTTTTCCCACTTGATTATATGCCGTGGACGTCCTTCCAGCTCAATAGATGGCAGACCTGATTCCTTTTAATAGCTGCATGCCTGCGTGTGTGCTTACTCGCTTCAGTCGTGTCTGACTTTTTGTGAACCTATGTTCTGTGACCTGCCAGGCTCCTCTATCCATGAGATTTTCTGGGCAAAAATACTGGAGTGGGTTGCCATGCCCTCCCCCAGGGGATCTTCCCAACCCAGGGATCAAACCCACATCTCCTGCGTTTCCTTCACTGCAAGCAGATTCTTTATGCTCAGTCACCAGGGACGCTGTTTAGCTGCAAAGTACTTCCTAATAATGAATGCACCCTATTTATCCAGTCATACCTTTACTGATAAACATTTAGGGTGTTCCCCCGAAAGTTAACCAAAACACTTAGCACGTATCTTGGTATATCCAAAGCCTAGATTCCTAGTAATTAAAAAAGCAGAATGAAAATGTGCCAGAAAGAATACTTTACTAAAGGTTTAGAGTGACTGAAGTTCCCATCAGCAAAGCACAAGAGTGCACCTGGCTAACATTCTTGCCAGCACTAGCTTGTCATCCCTATTTAATGTTTGCTAATCTGAAGAATAAAAAAATGGTATCTAACTGCTCTAATTTTCATCTCCTTGACTCGCAATGGGCCAGAGCACCTTTGCACATCGGTTTCAATTTTCCTCTTTAACCTTCTGTTCACCCATTTTCACCCATTTTCTATTGAGTTGTTTGTCTTTCCTATCTATTGATAGGAAGCTGTGATATACAGCATGACAGGAACCCTTTATACTTGAAACATTCTTCTGTTCTAAGATTTGTCTTCTGACTGCTTTTGGTAAATTTTTAGGCACAAAATTTTACTTTAGGTTTTTCTTTTGAAGTAAAGTATGACCAACCTAAAGAGCATATTAAAAAGCAGAGACATTACTTTGCCAACAAAGGCCCATCTAGTCAAGGCTATGGTTTTTCCAGTGGTCATGTATGGATGCGAGAGTTGGACTGTGAAGAAAGCTGAGCGCCGAAGAATTGAAGCTTTTGAACTGTGGTGTTGGAGAAGACTCTTGAGAGTCCCTTGGACTGCAAGGAGATCCAACCAGCCCATCCTAAAGGAGATCAGTCCTGGGTGTTCACTGGAAGGACTGATGTTGAAGCTGAAACTCCAATACTTTGGCCACCTCATGCGGAGAGCTGACTCATTTGAAAAGACCCTGATGCTGGGAAAGATTGCGGGCAGGAGGAGAAGGGAACGACAGAGTACGAGATGGTTGGATGGCATCACCAACTCAATGGACATGGGTTTGGGTGAACTCTGGGAGTTGGTGATGGACAGGGAGGCCTGGCATGCTGTGGTTCGTGGCGTTGCAAAGAGTCGGACACGACTGAGCGACTGAACAGAACTGAACTGGATGCCTCTTTTAACATAGAATGTTTGGTTCCATACTCTTACTTAAAAAAAAATTTACCTCCTCTCATAGCATTTTTTTTTAAATGTTTGGAAGTGTTATTTGCAATACTAATTTAAACATAGAGCCAGGAATAAATAATAAAACAGCTAACATTATAAGATGAAATATATATGCTATGAACCTTGACAATGGAAAATAACTAAAAGGGACTGGGAAGAAATATAAAAGTACAAATTTGTTTTCGGTGTGACTCTAGAGTAGAGCATAAGTTGGCTTTTGCTGTACAAGCCAACCTGAAAGTCTTTATTAAGAACTAAATTTTGCTCATTTATATTAATTAATATGATGTATTTGGCTTTGTTGCTGTAATATTTCAGTCTTCACTGTTTTTTGTTTATTTTTAAGGATAGTTGACTTACAATACTGTATTAGTTGCAAGCACATAGCAAAGTGACTCAGTTATATTTCTTTAGATTATATTCCATTATAGGTTATTACAAGATACTGAATATAATTCCCTCTGCTATAGGCAGGTCCTTGTGGCTTATTTATCTTATGTACAGTAGTTTATTCTGTTAATCCCATGCTTGTCCCTGCTTCCCTCCCTCTCCCCTTTGGTAACCACAAGTTGGTTTTCTATGTCTCCTCCCAGCGTTCCTTGTTTTTCCGTTTTGCACGAGCTTTTTCTGTACTGTGTGTGGTAGCTTTGCTTTCAGGGCTGCACAATCTTTCCTCCATCATCTCCTTCCCTGCTTCTCAAACGCTCTGCCGTCTTCCCAGCCCTCCTCGGGTCTCAGGACCACCATGATGCTGTGCCTGGCCACCCTGCCCAGAGAAGAAGCTCAATGTAATCTTCCATCATCATTTTGTGGGTCAGCTGCTCCCCTGGGCAGTTACATTAAAATGTTAGCTATAGCTTGATTCACAAATTCCTTTCTCTGAATGTATCTTTAAGCACTGGAGGGCAGAGACTATATTATTGACCTCTTTCTGTCCCTTGTACTGGCTTGAACAAGTGTATTCTCGGTAAATTATTGACTGTGTGTTCTTGGTAAATTATAATGTCACTAGGGGGAAAATATTTCATATCCTCAGAAAGTCCCCAGTGCTAGATATCAGTCCAGTGCTTCCTCTTCCATGGAGAGGCTTTAGGAGGTAGGAGGTGCCCCACATACTGTGTCTCTCGATTCTGTCTCTAGATTATAAAGGTGCCCTGGACAGACTCAGTTCCATGTGGATGGCTGTATGTACAACCACATTATCTGCTGCACACATCCTCTCATCATGTGCATACTCAGCGATGTCTAAGATCTGGAAAGCTATTGCCTTGAAAAAAATGTGTTAGAAAATTATTTCCATATTCAAATTTGATCTGTGACTGCCCTGATCTTTGAAACATACTAAGCTGGGAGTAGGGGCTCTGGACACACACACCCATCCAACCTCTCTTGCCTGGCACCTGCGTGTGTCTCCCAGATGCACCGAGAGTCAGTTGTTATCACAGGCCTCAGCTGCTCTCCCCGGCTGACTCCAGCCCCTCGGAGAGAGCCCGGGGTTCCCTGGGGTTTGTGCAGGCCCACTGCTGCTACTGGTCATGGCTGTCTGCGTGGGCCCTGTTCTCCATGGTTTCTCCCTCCATCTCTCCTGCTCTGAGAGCGAAGGAATGGAGAAGTGGCATGCTGGGGTAGAATCTGGGTCCAGGAATGGAAGATGCTAATTCCCTCAGCACCAGACAACAGTTATGGTCATTTCAGATAATACCATGGGGAGAGATTGCGATGGCATTAGAGTCACTGTGGCTACTCTAGGCTAGGCCCTGTGCCAGGCACCTCACAGACTGATGGCATTCCACAAGCACCAACTCCCAGATAGGTGAGTATTATGAAAAACTGAGGCTCATCAAGGGTCTAGGTATAATGGTCCCCAACCTTTCTGGCATAGGATTGGTTTCGTGGAAGACGATTTTTCCAGGGACGGGGGTGGAGGAGAGATGGTTTCAGGATCATTCAAGTGCGTTACATCTATTGTGCACTTTATTTCTATTATTACTATATCAGCTCCACCTCAGATCATCCGGCATTAGATCTTGGAGGTTGGGGATATCTGGTTTAGGACGTTATTGCTGATCTGTTTGACTCTGGAAGCCCAAGTTTCTTGCATAATGCCATGTTGCCATGAGACTATTTCTGACCTCTTTACTCCTTCCCTTCTGTGATTCTAGGAGGGAAGAGTCTGGAGAAGAGTCTGTTTCAGCTCCACAGCCTCCCACTTTCATCTCAGCCCCGCAGAAACTGGGGTTGACAGTTGTGTCTGAAGACTTTACACCAAGTGTCAGCCCAAGTCTGTTGGGAGTGGGGGATATAGACAGGATTGTGGCAGGTGGTTGTGGGAGGCAGGACACAGGCAAGCTGTGTGACCTCTGGGGAGTGATTTCATCTCTGGGCATGGTGTGTGGTGGTTTTACACAACCAGTATTTGCTATTTTTCTCCTTCTCCCCCTCCTTGCTGTTACTATCACTCTTGCTCCCAGAAACATCAGTGCAGCTCCTCAACATGACCACTCTCCTCTCAGAAACATGGTTTCCCCCATGCAACGGGAAATGTTAAACCACTCCAACTTCTCAGATCCTCAACTTGATGTGTTTCGAAATGTCAGAGTAAACTCTACGCAATTCTTCCAGTTTCACGCAATAGTTTCATTCAGGTGCAAACAAAATAGATCATGTGAACAAAATTGCTATGATCCTTCTAGGTTTACCTGAGGCCTTGAACCCAACGAATGCCATCTAGCCAGGTGTTCCTCTCCCATAAGCCCCTCCCTGGGGCAAGATGGATGGTTTAGAAAAGACAGTAATTCTTTTAAATCAGAGGATATTGTAAATAGTTTACTAAATAGGCTCAAAAAGGCTGAAGGATACGTCATGTTTTCCTCTAGTATCTGATGCCTTCCTGCCCTGAGGTTGGAAACTTCCCAAGTTGACTATTGCTCCTTGGACAGTAACCCTCGGAGTCCATTCCAGGACTCAGAGGGGCTCAGTTACCGAGACCTGAGCTCCACCTTCTCCTCTGATCCACCTTTCTCCTGCCCCCTAAAAGGCCCCTCTTCTTGAACATCAAAACTGAGTCCTGAACCATCTCCTCTTGAACTTCATCAGCACCAATCTGTGTCCCACCTTCTCTGAATCAACTTTCTCCTGTATCGTGGGGCTCCAGACATGTGTGCAACACACCCAAGGCTTTGGTTGCTTGAGAACACAGATGAACACGGATGCTGATGGACTGACTAACATATGAGGGTGGGTTAATGACCTGCTGGGGTGACTTGGCTACAGGCTTTAGTCATGGACATTACTTACCATCAGGTTCCCCTCTCATTGCTACCTTGACCCTGGATTACAAGCTGGTAGGATAGAGCCAAAGTCCACAGTACCAGAAGGTTTTGAATGTGGCTTCCTGGACTTGAGGGCTTCCCTAGTGGCTCAGATGGTAAAGAATCTGCCTGTAATGCAGGAGACCTGGGTTCTATCCCTGAGAAGGGAAGCTCCCCTGGAGAAGGAAATGGCAACCCACTCTAGTATTCTTGCCTGAAAAATCCCCATGGACAGAGGAGCCTGGTGGGCTACAGTTCAAGGGGTCGCAAAGAGTCGGATACCACTGAGCGGCTAACACACTCCTAGATTTGAGAGCTGACTTGGCAAGGTCTGAAGTGGTATTTCCATATGTACATATGTGTGCACTCAGGCTTTCACTTACTTCACTAGTTCATTCTAATTCACCATCTTAGTTAAATGCATAGGTGTTGAACTCAAAAAGGCCTAATTGGAGTCCTGGCTTTGGTTGTGTGTGACTCTGGACAAATTACCTAACCTTTTAAATTCTGGGTTGTAGATATCTGCTACCAACCAGCGATCTTCTGCCTGAACCACTCCCCCATCAACCCACTCTCTCTCCTGACCCCTTTTCTTAGCTCAGTCTCTCCCTTTGTGAACTGCCACTTCCTTAATTCCAGCCATGTGGTTCTCTGAGAGATGCCATGTTACTCTGTCTCCCAGTCCATCCGCGGACTGAGCTGTAAACATCAAGTAGGCTGTGTCACCAGTGACAGGCAGATCCCACCGTCATTCCTAAATAAGCACTTCCTGCACGGGACCAAGCAGAAGCAGGACCAAGTTCTTGGGTATGAGAAGAGCTGATCAATAGAGTTCCTGAGGTCAAGTCTCACAGTGACTTGTGGCTGCATCCACCATTGGTCTCCAGGCCTTGGGCTGGGGGTAATTTGGCTAATCACAGGGTCTCTACTTGCAGACAATCTCACTTGGAAGGTTCTTTTACCCATTGGCCCACATGCTAAACTGTGCTTCCAGGTCCAGTTATTTTCATTCCTTTCACCTCTGTTTCTGTTCTCCATGGACTCTGCCCACAAATCCTTTTCCAGGATCAATAGCTCATAACCAGAAGCTTCCAAGAAGATCCTTATATAGAGGTTTCAAAAGCCCAGGAACAAGATTTGAATTCAGGCATTCTAACACCAGAGTCTTCGCTTTTACCACTCTTTTGTATCAGGGGTGCCCAAACCCCAGGCCATGGACCAGTACCAGTCCAGTTAGGAACCAGGCTGCAGTGCAGGAGGTGAGCAGCAGGTGGGACAGTGAAGCTTCCTCTCTATTTACAGCTGCTCCCTATTGCTCACATTACCGCCTAAGCTCCGCCTCCTGTCAGATCAGCGTGGCATAATAAACGTAACGTGCTTGAATCATCCTGAAACCATCCCTGCCTCCCTCTTTCCTCCAAGTCCACAGAAAAATCATCTTCCATGAAACTGTTCCTTTCCTTTTTCCTCTGGTATTTATAATCTAGTTTCACATCATCCGCTAAAGGCCAGGGGCATACCTGGTCTCAAAGCAAGAGCACCTGGCCAGGAGCGTGGAGACTCATTTGGGCTCTGCATCTAGACAGCTGCGTGACCGTGTCCCTTAACTTTCCTGAGCCTGACTCTCTATCTGTAAAATATAAGGGTAACAATATTTACCAGAATTCCCCAATTAGGGCTCAGGAGAGACAAACATGATAATATGTGTGGAGATGTCTTGAAACTGACTATTCCTTGCAAGCAGAATGCTTTCTATTTTCAAGCAGAAAATACCCAATGTTTAGAGATATTTATTTAGAGTTTATTTACACTGAAGATGGGCTTCCCAGGTGGCGCTGAAAGTGAAAGTGTCAGTTACTCAGTCATGTCCAACTCTTTGTGACCCCATGGACTGCAGCCCATCAGCCTCCTCTGTTCATGGAATTCTCCAGGCAAGAATACTGGAGGGGGTTGCCATATCTTTGTCCAGGTGGCACTAGTGGTAAAGAATCTGCCTGCCAATGCAGGAGATAAAAGACTCCGGTTTGATGCCTGGGTCAGGAAGATCCCCTGGAGGATGGATTGGCAACCTACTCCAGTATTCTTGCCCATGGACAGAAGAGCCTGGCAGACCCCAGCCCATAGCGGGGCCTATGAGTGGGACATGACTGAAGCGACTTAGCATGCATGGACACCTACTCAGGATGTGCCAGACACTGGGTTAAGTGGTAGATTAACCTGGTGCCCAAAAGGTTGGGAACCACTGCTCTATACTGCCTTAATTACTGGATAAGACATACAAGAACTATGTAGTTGCTGCTGCTGCTAAGTCACTTCAGTCGTGTCCGACTCTGTGCGATCCCATAGACTGCAGCCCACCAGGCTCCCCCGTCCCTGGGATTTTCCAGGCAAGAACACTGGAGTGGGTTGCCATTGCCTTCTCCAATGCAAGAAAGTGAAAAGTGAAAGTGAAGTTGCTCAGTCGTGTCCGACCCTCAGCGACCCCACAGACTGCAGCCTTCCAGGCTCCTCCATCCATGGGATTTTCCAGGCAAGAGTACTGGAGTGGGGTGCCATTGCCATTTCCGAAACATGTAGTAATAATGCTCAATTAATGGTACTCATGCTCAATTAATAATTGATAACTGATACTCAAATAATAATGCTCAATTAATGGTACTAATGCCTGCTCCTTGGAAGAAAACCTATGACCAACCTAAACAGCATATTAAAATGCAGAGACATTACTTTGTCAACAAAGGTACGTCTAGTCAAAGCTATGGTTTTTCCAGTAGTCATGTATGGATGTGAGAGCTGGACTATAAAGAAAGCTGAATGCTGAAGAATTGATGCTTTTGAGCTGTGGTGTTGGAGAAGACTCTTGAGAGTCCCTTGGATTGCAAGGAGATCAAACCAGTCAATCCTAAAGGAAATCAGTCCTGAATATTCATTGGAAGGACTGATGCTGAAGCTGAAGCTCCAATACTTTGGACACCTGATGCAAAGAACTGACTTACTGGAAAGACTCTGATGCTGGGAGAGATTGAAGGCAGGAGAAGAAGGGGACGACAGGGATGAGATGGTTGGATGGGATCACCAAATAGATGGATATAAGTTTGAGCAAGCTCTGGGAGTTGGTGATGGAGAGGGAAGCCTGGCGTGCTGCAGTCCATGGGGGACTCCATGTTCACAAAGAGGTGAACATGACTGAGTGACTGAACTGAATGGTACTGATGCAGAATAGCCTACCTGCCCTACTCTTAGACAGTCCATGTCCTATGAGCCCAGAGGAGCAGCAGGATGGAAGACATGAAGCAGAAGCAGCACCACCATGTAGAAGAAACCAGCTCCTCATGGAAGACCTCTGGAAGCTAGAGGCGATTACACTGCTCTTCAAATAATGTTTACTGAACCAGATCCCCGATCGCTCTGCCCTTGGCCTCCTGATGAGTTTCATCACATCCTCCATCATGATACTTCTCTGAATTTGAAATGTATTTAATGTTTAAAGACAAGGTTATTTGAAAATATGCAAGCATCTACCCATAAATCTTAGACACACAAGGCCAGAACCTCTATCAAGTACATCTCAGAACACTGAAAAATGACGCCAGTGTTGCACGTTGACTGAACTAACCAAACCAGCAAAATCAAGGTCTCATGCAAATCTTCAGGAGCTAAGGAATAAAATGGCCAGGGCTGGAACAGGGCCTCATCAGGGGAGGCTGCGGAGAGCTGTTTTCAGCACTGCAGGCTGCTTGTGCACAAAAGCCGAGAAGAAAGTATAAGGAGGAATTCTGGAAAAGCAATATATTGTGTAAGTATAATGACAATGTTTTCCAGATCACAAATCTGGATGTAAAGTCTGATGATTATGAATGTGTTTTCAGGGACAAGGAAACAGCAGAGATGAGAGCATGATCATTCAGGAAATCCAAGGCATAAGGTTGTGAATATATGTGAAAAGAAACAAGGCATAAACATTGAAAAGTCACAGAAAAATAACTGAAGCAATAAGGGAGCACAATTAGAAGAGGTCAAAGTCATTGAAAATGTATTAAAATTTCTAAAAGACTAGACCACAGAGAAAAGAAAAAAATCTTGAAGATGTGTGTCCAAGAAGGTCCCTTAGAGAATTCACAGAATGGTTTGCTCACACTTCACTAAGACCATGCACAAGAAGACAAAATTCTTCATTAGAACACTTTAAGGGTGTCGAGGGTCTACCACCTCTTCTTAGTCAGAAAAAAGTCCCTTTTGTAGACAAGTATGGGCTTCCCTGGTGGCTCAGATGGTAAAGAATTCGCCTGCAATGCAGGAAATGTGTGTTCGATCCCTGGGTTGGGAAGATCCCCTGGAGAACAGAATGGCAACCCACTCCAGTAACCTTGCCTGGAAAATCCTATGGATGGAGGAGCCTGGTGGGCTCACATGAGGTCACAAAGAATCAGACATGATTGAGTGACTAACACTTTCCAATTTTTCACTTTCATACCTGTTACATATGTAGAAAATAGCTTTTCTTTTCCAGGATATTCTGGACTATGCTGTCCCAAACTTGGATATCTGAAATCACCCCTTTTCTCACTGAAATGACTTTCCCCAGCTTCACAGGGTAGAAATGGCTGGAAAGAATCTCACTCGGGCCTCCATTCTCAGATATTCTATCACTTGCCTGGGGTTCTGGATTATTCCTAGCTGGTGTCTGCCCTCCTCCAGTCTTATCTCCTCCACTTGGCCCTGCTGCTGCTGCTAAGTCACTTCAGTGGTGTCCGACTCTGTGTGACCCCATAGACGGCAGCCCATCAGGATCCCTCGTCCCTGGGATTCTCCAGGCAACAACACTGGAGTGGGTTCCCATTTCCTTCTCCAATGCATGAAAGTGAAAAGTGAAAGTGAAGTTGCTAGTCATGTCCAACTCTTGGCGACCCCATGGACTGCAGCCTTCCAGGCTCCTCCGCCCATGGGGTTTTCCAGGCACGAGTACTGGTGTGGGTTCCCATTGCCTTCTTCCCCACTTGGCCCTAGATTTCTTAATATACAGATCTGACTCCACCCCAGCTCTTTACAAAACCTCTCATGCCTCCTCATTCACCTAGAGAAAAGTCCCTGACCTCCTTGGAAGAGGATGCACTTATTTCCCACAATTTGTCTTTCCCATTCCTACCCACCCTCCTTCCGTCCCTCTCCCTTTCTCTCTCTCTCTCTTTCTTGCCTTCACACCTTTTTGGCTTATCTCTTCAGGATTCCTCATTTCTAACTCTGATAACAACACACTACACTCTTACCTAATGCCTTCACTCATGCTATAATATTCTCTACCTTAAACCCCTGCTCTTCTGGACGAAAGCCACATAGCCTTTAGGATTTAATTTATATAGTATCAAGAAGCCTTTCTGCACCCCACCTCCAGGCTGGGTTCAGGGGTTAGGTATCCTTCTTTGATACAGCAAGTTCCCTACATACGGAGGAGTTCTGTTCCAAGAGTATGCTCATAAGTCCAATTTGTCCGTAAGTCCAACACAGTTAGTCTAGGTACCTAACATAATCGGCTATACAGTACTGACCTGTAGTATAGGTTTATAATGTTTTTCACACAAATAATACATAAAAACAAACACAAAAATACAGAAAATATTTTTAATCTTACAGCACACAAAAGTACGACCATTTGTAGAGGATATACACATGTGACAATGTACGCCAGACATGCGAACTAACTTATGTGACTGGACACATGAATACACATTTGCATCTCTGAAAGTTCACAACTTGAAGGTTCTTATGTAGAGGACTTCCTGTACTCTCTAAATGCTCTGAGCAAATCTTAATTACTGAACTTGCTGTTCAGTTCAGTTCAGTTCAGTCACTCAGTCGTGTCCGACTCTTTGCGACCCCATGAATCGCAGCACGCCAGGCCTCCCTGTCCATCACCATCTCCTGGAGTTCACTCAGACTTATGTCCATCGAGTCCGTGATGCCATCCAGCCATCCTATCCTCGGTCATCCCCTTCTCCTCTTGCCCTCAATCCCTCCCAGCATCAGAGTCTTTTCCAATGAGTCAACTCTTGGCATGAGGTGGCAAAAGTACTGGAGTTTCAGCTTCAGCATCATTCCTTCCAAAGAAATCCCAGGGCTGATCTCCTTCAGAATGGACTGGTTGGATCTCTTTGCAGTCCAAGGGACTCTCAAGAGTCTTCTCCAACACCACAGTTCAAAAGCATCAATTCTTCGGCGCTCAGCCTTCTTCACAGTCCAACTCTCACATCCGTACATGACCACAGGAAAAACCATAGCCTTGACTAGACGGACCTTAGTCAGCAAAGTAATGTCCCTGCTTTTGAATATGCTATCTAGGTTAGTCATAACTTTTCTTCCAAGGAGTAAGCGTCTTTTCATTTCATGGCTGCACTCACCATCTGCGGTGATTTTGGAGCCCAAAAAAATAAAGTCTGACACTGTTTCCACTGTTTCCCCGTCTTATTCCCATGAAGTGATGGGACCGGATGCCATGATCTTCATTTTCTGAATGTTGAGCTTTAAGCCAACTTTTTCACTCTCCTCTTTCACTTTCATCAAGAGGCTTTTTAGTTCCTCTTCACTTTCTGCCATAAGGGTGGTGTCATCTGCATATCTGAGGTTATTGATATTTCTCCTGGCAATCTTGATTCCAGCTTGTGTTTCTTCCAGTCCAGCATGTCTCATGGTGTACTCTGCATAGAAGTTAAATGAGCAGGGTGACAATATACAGCCTTGATGTACTCCTTTTCCTATTTGGAACCAGTCTGTTGTTCCATGTCCAGTTCTAACTGTTGCTTCCTGACCTGCATATAGGTTTCTCAAGAGGCAGGTCAGGTGGTCTGGTATTCCCATCTCTTGAAGAATTTTCCACAGTTTATTGTGATCCACACAGTCAAAGGCTTTGGCATAGTCAATAAAGCAGAAATAGATGTTTTTCTGGAACTCTCTTGCTTTTTCCATGATCCAGCGGGTGTTGGCAATTTGATCTCTGGTTCCTCTGCCTTTTCTAAAACCAGCTTGAACATCAGGGAGTTCACGGTTCACGTATTGCTGAAGCCTGGCTTGGAGAATTTTGAGCATTACTTTACTAGCATGTGAGATGAGTGCAATTGTGCGGTAGTTTGAGCATTCTGTAGCGTTGCCTTTCTTTGGGATTGGAATGAAAACTGACCTTTTCCAGTCCTGTGTCCACTGCTGAGTTTTCCAAATTTGTTGGCATATTTAGAGCAGCACTTTCATAGCATCATCTTTCAGGATTTGAACTTGCTGTAGGATACTATATTTATTTGCTTATGCGTCTCCTCTGCTCCAGCAGACTATGAGTTCCTCAATGGCAGAGGCTGAATAATATTTCTTTTTTCCTGAATGCCCAGCATAGAGAATAGTACCATCATGGGCACTCAGTAAAATTTAGCTGAATGTAAAAGTGAATAGGATTTCAAAAGGAGAATCTGCTCTTGGTAGCTAATAAGGGCTAATGGAGGTAATACTAGTATTTACTGATGACTTACTATATGTCAGGATCCATGCTAAGCAATGCACACACATTATCAAATTTAATTCTCAATATAATCTTACAGGGTAGATATTATGTTTATATCCACTTATGGTAGATGTTGGGCTACCCTGGTGCTTCAGATGGTGAAGATTCTGCCTGCAATGCCGGAGACCTGGGTTTAATCCCTGGATCAGGAAGACCCCCTGGAGAAGGAAATGGCAACCCACTTCAGTATTCCTGCCTGGATAAGTCCATGGACAGAGGAGCCTGGCAGGCTACAGTCCATGGGGTTGCACAGAGTCAGACACGACTGGGCAACCAAGCAGTAGCAGTGGCACGCAGGCGTCAGTGGCGCCCAATGAATCATATGTCTCAGGAGCCATGCCCTTGTGACCTGCTTTGACCAAAAGGAGACCAAAAAATGTGACATGTGTAAAGATTTGACAAATGACAGTACAGAGGGTCTTTCCTTATTCAACTATTGTTGGCAACCCTGAAAAAACTTGGACCAGCCTCTTTGAGGGTGAGAAAACACACAGAAAGAGGTTCAGTCGACAGCCAGTACCAACAGCTAAACACGAGTGAGGCCATTTTGGATTACCCACCCTCGGTTGAGCCACCTGACTGCATCAGATGAGTGATACACGGACCAAGGACCACCCAGCTTATACTAATCCAGACTCTCCCAAAGAATGACGAGTAACAAAATGGTGGTGGTCTCAGGGTCACCAAGTTTTGGGTGGTAGTTACATAGCAGAGGTTTATTAACTGAAATATAGCCACCTCTGGAAAAATGCCATGCTAGCAAGCAAAACCAGTGGAGAAGATAAGAAGCAAGACAAATGGAGATAGAATTAAAAGACAAAATAGCACGAAGTTCTTTAGAGTTCTTTAATAAGTACAGTGCTGACGTAAGTCCTTCTTAATTGTAGCACTGTTGGAACAGTGCTAAACATAGAGTTAGAAAACCTGAATTTCAAGCCCAGCGCTACTCCTGACAAGCCCTGCGAATGTGACAAATCACTCAACCTCTTGGAATCTGAACTTCTTTATCAGCAAAGTAGAGCGATATGCATGTATACATATTTCCACAGGGCTGGTGGAAAAATCCAAAGTATATAACAAACTGTCCAAATGTGAGTATTAATGTGATTGAAATTAGTTAATAGCTTTGGTTCCCAACAATGACTAACAATTCACCCCTGAGCCAACAGAAGCAGGGGGGACGGTGAGGGAAATTTGGAAGTTAAACTGTCATCATGTTTCCATGGATCAAATAATGTTTCTCTAGTAGGTATTTCAACACCTTTTATATTAGCGCTATCTTTTCATTTTCTTGTAGAAGGTGGTCTTCGCAATCTCATGAAACTGTTTTCTTTTTTCCCCTGGTATTTATGATCTGGTTTCACAGCATGCACTACAGACTGGGTGATAACTGATCTCAAAGCACTTGGCCAGGAGTGTGGAGACTTGCTCGGTCTCTACTTCTAAACAGCTTTGGGATCTTGTCCCTTAACCTTCCTGAGCCTGATTCTCTACCTGTAAAATATGAGAGTAATGACATTTTCCCAAGCTCCCCCACTGGGGTTCAAGAGAGACAAATGTGGTACTGTGTGTGGATATGTCTTGAAACTGACTATACCCTGCACAAGGTCAAGGTAGCAGCAAGTAGAAAAAACCCGATGATTAAAGTATTTATTTATTTAGCAGTATTTGTATTGAGAAAATGCCCAGGCACTGGACCATGTGGTAGGTTTTGCAAGGGGAAAATGGGGAAACTGACATTTTGAGATGCAAGATTATTCGCCTGTGTCCACATAATTAATAAGGGCTTCCCTGGTGGCTCAGACAGTAAAGAATCTGCTTGTAATGCAGGAAACCCAGGTTGCATTCCTGGGTTGGCAGGATCCCTGGGAGAAGGAAATGGCTACCCATTTCAGTACTCTTGCCTGGAGAATCTTATGGACAGAAGGGCCTGGTGGGCTACAGTCCACAGCGTAGCAACGAGTCAGACATGACCGAAGTGACTTAGCAGGTACACACGTACATAATCAATAAACGGCTGAACGGGATTCAAATCCTAATCGGCCTCCCTCCAAAGCCTGGGCTTCTTGTATAGTTCTGGACAGCCTCTAGATGGAAACTTCTCAGCCCCGCCGGAAAGCAAGATTATTGGCCAGGTAGTTCACCATTAAATGGGGTCACCAGCTTGTGGCTAAAGAAACAGATGATCAAAAAAGTGCTGGGGGAGAAACGGCTTGTTTACAGACACAGCTTAATTAATTAGTCAACTCAGATGAGGCAGAAGAGGCCAGTTTCCAGATGCCTGACACGCAGGATTAATTAGCAGAGAGGCACCAGTCCCCAGCCCTGGATTTCTGTCCAGAGCACGTGGTGGGATTAAATGACTATATTGCCTCAGTGTGCCTGTGTGTGTGTGTGTGTGTGTGTGTGTGTGTTAGTCTCTCAGTCGTGTCTGACTCTTTGAGACTACATGGATGTAGCCCACCAGGCTCCTCTGTCCATGGGATTCTCTAAGCAGGAATACTGAAGTGGGTTGCCATTTCTGACTCCAACGGTTCTTCTCAACCCAGGGATTGAACACTGTCTCCTGCATTGCAGGCAGATTCTTTACCACCTGAGCTACCAGGGAAGCCCCCAGTGCCCTTCATGTAACTTAACTAAAGCGACTTGACTAGGAAAAAGAAAAAACCCACTTCATTGAGAATGATAATCAAATTGAAAAGGCTCCACCAACTAAAGCTTCAAGTGTAGTCCAGAAAAGAAAGCGATTTCCAGTGTTTCTAGTTCGAGACAAAAAGTCAGAGCAATTCCAAATCTGCGCCTACTAAGGAAATAAAACGGAAACATCCTAATTCCTTCCAAGTGAAGCCACCAGTTCACTGCCACTATCTGCATGGTTACAGTGGAAGTGTGGGAAAAGCTAAAGCACGCAGACACTGCTTCCATTTTCCAGTTCATTTCTGCTTATTTAAGGGATATTTCATGTTGTGCTCAGCCGTGTCCAACTCTTGTGACCCCATGGACTGTAGCCCGCCAGGCTCCTCTGTCCAAGCAATTTTACAGCAAAGAATCCTGGAGTGGGTTGCCATTTCCTCCTCCAGGCAATCTTCCTGACCCAGAGATTGAACCCAAGTTTCTTGCCTCTCCTGCATTGGCAGATGGATTCTTTACCACTGTGTCATCTGGGAAGCCCATTTAAAGGATAAAGGGTTGTTTAGGAAAAAGGGATTCACTATACTTACTTGAGTTACAGTAAATATAAAGTACAGTTATCCTTTGATATCCATGGGATATTGGCTCCAGGACTGCCTCCTCTCCTCCCATCCCCGGGACCCAAATCCAGGGATGCTCAGATGATCAAATCTCTTATATAAAATAACATAGTACAGTTAGTGCTCAGATCCTCAGATATGGTGGGCCAACTGTATGTGTGCAATCTGTTGCGATCACAACAAGGGGGAATGGGTCAGCCTAGGGGAATAAATAATATGGAGCCAGTGTTAAACGCCATGCGTACTGTTTTGGCTCTCCTGTGACCTCATGAGTCACAGTCACTTTCCAGGAATGAGTCCCGTCTCTGCTTCCGCACTTAACATTTCCGAAGGGTTCTAAAAGTGCTCCTAATTCATTGTTTATGCTTCTGTCAGTGAATTTCCATGCATTCTGCAGTTGTTTGGGACTTGTCCTCTGCCTAATTAAGTAGAGGAAGTTAATGAGGTATGCAGTGCATTCATGTCACCCAGTGAATAGAATATAAAGTACATGGGGAAAGATAGAAAGGGGTCAGGGCAAAGAGTCAGGGAGGCTTGAGGGTTGGGACTGGGCTTAGCGTGGAGAGACCAGGTGAGACTCCATGAGGGGGTGGAGGTGGTAAGGGTAGACTCTTAGATCTGAAAACGATCTAGAGAGATTCAGTGTTTTTCAACCAGGCTGTATGTGAAAATCACCTGTAAAGCTATTAAAATGGTGATCCCTGTGACTTTCCTGGTGGCCCAGTGGTTAAGACTTTACTTTCCAATGCAGGGGCTTCGGGTTTGATCCCTGATCGGGGAGCTAAGATCTCACATGCCTTGCAGCCAAAAATCCAAAAAATAAAACAGAAGTAGTATTGTAACAGATTCAATAAAGATTTAGCCCCATAAAAAATGCTGATTCTTGGGCCCTGTCCCCAACCTCAATCTTGGAATTTCAGGATGTAGTCTAAACATAGTATTATTAACAATCTCCCAAGTAGATTCCCACATGCAGCAAGATTGAGGTCCACTCATCTATGGTGAGGAGAAGGCAACGGCAACCCACTCCAGTACTCTTGCCTGGAAAATCCCATGGTCGGAGGAGCCTGGTAGGCTGCAGTCCATGGGGTCACAAAGTTGGACACAACTGAGCGACTTCACTTTCACTTTTCACTTTCATGCACTGGAGAAGGAAATGGCAACCCACTCTAGTGTTCTTGCCTGGAGAGTCCCAGGGACGGGGGAGCCTGGTGGGCTGCCGTCTATGGGGTCGCACAGAGTCAGACACGACTGAAGCGACTTAGCAGCAGCAGCAGCATCTATGGTGAGATGGCTGGATGGCATCACCGAATCCATGGACATGAGTCTGAGGAAACTCCGGGAGATGGTGAAGGACAGGGAAGCCTGGAGTGCTATAGTCCATGGGGTCGCAAAGAGTTGGACACGACTTAGCAACTGAACAATAACAACAGCATCTATGGCGACCTCTTCATTTTTACTGAGGGGGAAACTCAGGAGCAGACATGGGGAAGCAAAGGAGAGAGCCAGTGGGGGCCAAAGGTGGTAGCGGATGTTTCACTCAGTTGCCCTGAGCAGCCTCACTCTGCATGCACAGATTCAATCTGGCTTTAAGGGAAAGGCATTTATCAGAACCTGGGATCCTTCCCTTTGTCAGGCTGTCACACTAGGGCATGCCTTTGTTAACAGGAAGTGAAGCTGAGGGAATTTACACCAGGGATGCTCAAAATGTAGTCCACATGGCAGCCTCATCAGCATCACTTGGGAGCTTGTTAACAAGGCACGTTCTCAGGCTTCACTCCAGACCCCATGAATCAGCCACTGTGGGGGCAGGGGGTGGAACCCAGAAATCTGGGTTATAACATACCTGAAGCACACTGATGTTAAAGAACCACTGATTTAGAGCATCAGTTTTCAAAAGCGGGTCTTTAGCGGCAGGAAGTAGAATGGGTGCAGATGGCAGTAAGAGGCTCATGAGGACACTGACCCCTGCAACTGAGGATGAAGGATGGCTGGGTTTTCTCTGGACGAATCACGGACCGCAGGGTAAAACACATAATGTCTGTCTACAATGAGGATTTTGATATTTACCATGTGTCACCTGCCTGGCTACAGCTAACTGGTGAAAATAAAATGCCTTTTCTTCCCTTGAAGAGCTGTGATGTCAAACTGATACATTCCTGCTTTGATTAAAGCTCCAGTTTTGCCTACAATAGGGGTTATTTCAGTACCCTACCTGCTGTTAACTTTAGTATTTCTATTTCAACCCTTGATTATGTCTCATAATAGATAATAAGGAAATTCATAAAATAGTAAAAAGATAACATTTTATCTGCTCGTACCCAGTCAATGACACCAGCACTCATCCCCAAATACCCTCCCCAACTTGTTTCTTATCCTCCCTTGGCTCAGGGCCCTTCTCAGCGCCTACCACACAGCTGTTGACAAGAGGAATGTGCTGAGATGATGGAAGTGCCAGGTCACAGCAGATAATCCATTTAGGGATAATAAAAAATGTGTGTCACAGTTCACTGGCCATGTCAGTTCTGAGCTCCTGTACATACAGAAGAGATCCTTCATCCCCAAGATGGATTTCTAAGCAAAATGAAAAGCCCATATGATTTGGCCATGTTCCTACTCATGTTTTAACTCACCCTACAATAAAACGTAGAGATAAGCTCTCTGACCGACACCTCTTTATTGATCACGTGGGCTGGGCCAGGTTGCATGTGAGACCCCATGGGGGATATAGAAGACGCTTGACACAGACTCTGCTTTCAAGAAGCTTACAGTCGTGCCTCGGGGTCCCCTGAGAAATGGTTCCAGAGTCCACCAAAGATACCATATCTGTGATGCTCAAGCCCCTGAGTTGGGCCTCACATCTGCAGGGTCCACATTTGTGGGTTCAAACAACCCCAGTTGGCTGGATTCAATCCTGGTTGAATCTGAGGACACAGAACCCAAAGAAATGGAGGGCTGATGGCACAATAAAATGGAGGAAAAAGCAATACACATACTGAAAACCACCTTACAGCATCTGGTGTATCAGCTCTGTAACAAATAATCTCTTAAGTGTTTTATAACTCCAACACAGTAGAATTCCATTTCTAATTCACGTAACTGCACTGAGGAGGCCAGAGCAGCTTCCTCCATGTAGGTATTTGGGGCCAGTGGAGACTCTCCCATCTTCAACAGGAGGCTTTCAAGATCCCCATGGAGGTGTTTCCCTTGCAGCCAGACAGAGACAGAAGGAGCAGAGTTGAGTTTGTGGGGGAGGATTTTATGACACACATTGCTTCTGTTCATGTTGCATTGGTGGGCCATTAGTCACAAGGCCATGCCTAACTATAAGAGAATCTGGAAAAGAGAGTCCAGTTACACGCCCCAGGTTGAAGAGCAAACACATTTTGGTAAACAGCGACCCCTCTGCCATACTGAGCATGGTTGGGGAGGGAGTGTGAGGCTCAGGTGTAGAGAGATTGGTAAATGCTTGCTCTATATATGGTGGTCTTGCTTCATCGCTTCCCATTTTCATGTTTTATTTTTTAATTAATTTATTTATTTTAATTGGAGGCTAATTACTTTACAATATTGCAGTGGTTTTTGCCATACATTTACATGAATCAGCCATGGGTGTACATGTGTCCCCTCTATCCTGAATTTTTAAGATCTCGGTATCTGTACTTACGGCTACTTCCTGGATTTTCCCAGACCTCTAGGGAATACCATTCAGTACAGTCCATACCAGGGATGGGTATTATTATGATGCTTCTTGATATCTTTACTTCCCTCCTTTCAGCCAGTAACTCATTATTTAATGCCAATGCTTGAAAAACACTTTGGTGTTGGCACTTATCAGGAAGTGATGGATTTCATTTTGGTGCCTGGGCCGAGAGTGGTCCAGTAAGGCAGGACACTGAATGAATGTGTGTTCTGGGACCTGATGGGATGTTAATGCTAAAAGGAGATTTAAAAATTCAGAGGCAAATGGCATTATTTCATTCTTTTTAAAGGCTGAGTAATATTCCATTGAGTATATATACATATTCTTTACCCATTCACCTGTCGATGGACATTTAGGTTGCTTTCATGTCTTGGCCATTGTAAACAGTGCTGCAATGAACAGTGGGGTGCATGTCATTTGCAGCAACATGGATGGATGTAGAGATTGTCATATTGAGTGAAGTAAGTCAGAGAAATAGAAATAATATATGATATCCCTTATATGTGGAATCTTAAAGAAATTATACAAATGAACTTATTTACAAAACAGAAGGGACTCACAGACTTAGAGAACAAGCTTATGGTTACCAGGGGGAAAGGATGGGGGGAAGAGTTAGTTAGGGAGTCTGGGATGGATGTGTCCATATTGTCGTATTTAAGATGGAAAACCAACAAGGTCCTACTGTTAGCATAGGGAACTCTGCTCAATGTTATGTGGCAGCCTGGATGGGAGGAGAGTTTGGGGGAGAATGGATATGTAGACACGTGGCTGAGTTCCATTCCTGTCCACCTGAAACTATCACAATATTGTTAATCAGCTATATTCCAACATGAAATAAAAGTTAAAACAGAGGGTAGAGAAATATGAGAAAACAAACCTCTTCACATGGAAGAGTGCAGGATGATGAAACAGTCTGTAGGACTAAAGAGGGACTGGAAATGGAGAGAGGGCCATTTGCACTTTTTCCTGTTTTCTACAAAGAAGGGAAATCAATAGACTCTCCTTAAGAGCTCCCTCTGGGCAGAGACCAGATACCTATCTCATTTTTCCCCCTCGCTACCCTGCCAGCACTTTCCCAGACACCACTTTATTAGCTCAGGGTACAGGGAGGAACAGAAGAAGATGGAAAAGCAGCGCACGTCTGGGATTGCAACACCTCCCCCCACCTGCTGCTTTTCTGCAAAGATAATTGTCTAATTGGAATCAACAGACACTGATCGTCTGCTGCAAACAGCAGATGTAAGTAGTCATCAAAAGATTGAGTGTGAGCACAGAAGAACTGGCAAACGTGTGAACCTGGGCTCTTTAACTTGGTGCCCTGAATAGAGCCATTTGCTTGCTTTAAGTAAGACATTCTGCTTCACCTAGACAGTGGCAGGGAGGAAATGAGTATGTGCTTGAGTTCCCATGCATTATGCTGGGGAAGATATTTTACACCTCTGGCATTTGATGGTGGAAACACAAGCTCAGGAAAAAGCTTTCATATACCAAGAGTTATAATTAGAATACAAGTTTTTGTTCATTCCTTCATTCAACAACTGTACACCACTTAGAACACAGGCATTTTTCTAGGTTCTGAGGACAGAGGTGAACAATCCACTCCCTGCCCACTCCAGCGGGAGAGTTTATACTCCAGTGAGGGAGACAGACAGTAGGCAAGCATATAATACAGGGTCAGTTGGAGTGACGTGCTACTAAGAAAATTAAATGTAGGAAAGAGGAAGGTGTGTGATGGGACACAGGGTGGTCAGGGAGGTTTTCTCCAAAGAGGTGGCATTTGGGCAGACACTTGTACGAAGTGAGGGTCCTGTGAATACCTAAAGGAGGAGACTTTCAGGTGGAATTCTGAACGGGCATCAATCTTGCAATGGCATCTTCCTTGGAGTGTTTAAGGGACAGGAAGTTGGCCAATATGACAGGAGCTGGAGAATCTGATGGAAGAGTGGCAGGAAATGAGTCTGGTGGGAACATGCAGTGAGGCTTTAGACCATCTGTGTTTGATGGACTGCTGTTGCAGGGTTCTGAGCAAGTCACTGACATGAAATGTTCTGTTTTGAATGTACCACTGTGGCTGTTACAGAGAGCACTGACTCTGGCAGCAAGAGTAGACGGAGATGTCAAGTGAGGAGACGGTGGTGAGTTTGACCATGGTGGGGTAATAGAGGGAGTGTGAATTGGTTAGTTTCAGGATACATTTGGAAGGTAAAGATGACAGGATTGCTGACACATGAATGATATGAGATGGAGAGAAAGAGAGAAACAAAAGATGACTCTGAGGTTTGGGGTCTGAGCCATGGGTGAATGGTGACGCCATCTATTAAGACTTTGTACAGTTGAATATTACTCAGCCATAAAAAGGAATGAAATAATGCCATTTACAGCAATACAGACAGACCTAGAGGTTATCATATTAAGTGAAGTAAGTCACACAAAGACAAATGTCAAATGATATCACTTATATGTGGAAGCTAAAAAAAAATGATGGAAATGAACTTATTCAAAACCAGAAATATATCCACAGACATAAAAAATAAACTTATGGTTACCAAAAGAGAGCAGAGGGGGCAAGGGATAAATTAGGAGTTTGGGATAAATACGTGCGTAACAACATTGTAAATTAACTGTACTTCAATAAAAAATACAGGTCATGCACAAGAAATTAATGCGTTCTGAAAGCTAACAAGGAAAGGCAGGGCGGCAGAGTCGTGCACAAGAAGAGGTGCTAAGTTAGAGACTTGGGGGCACAGGGATGGCTTCCCTGAGCAACTGAGATTTAAGTTGAAACCTGGGGGAAGAAATTCCATTCATAATTATGCTCACACTCCTCTTTGTCTATTTCTGGTCATGACACTCGTGGCCCACACTGAGCAGGTTAAAAAAGATATGTGCATAGAAAAGGACAATGAAAAAAAGAATTGTGCATCTGTGTACATTTCCTTAGGAAAAACATCAGTGAGTCCTTTTCAATGAGATGTCCCATCTTTGGTAAAGTTCTGGCATCCATCAGTGTAAGGAAATGTCAGAATTTCCATACATTTTGCATCTGCAGCAAGAAATGGTTCATGGCTTAGTCAGCATTTTCTCAAAACAATAATCATGACACTGAGCCTTATCTAAGCTAAGAAACCATTATCCTTCATAACCCAAGTGTAAATGGGACCCTGATGAAAAGGTTTACTAGGTTTCCTCCCTGTTTAGGTCAGTAGATCCTTTAATATACATAGAAGCTGGACATATGGAGATCCCTGTTCACATAGTCCATCAAATAAATATTTCAGTACTCTTTTCCTTTTCCCTTCTACTTTGGGTGCCAAATCACTGAAGTCCAAGCGGCATCAGTAAATTGTATCACTAACTCAAACAGAGCTTGTTTAAGAGGTGAGGCCAAAATGATGTCACTGGCCTGTAAATAAGTATACGGGTCTGACTGGCAAACGGGACTTAAAAGACACAAGATCAGATTTCCCACTGAAATGGGAAGGAAGGCTTCTACCCTTCAGAGAGACCTGCTGTCATCTTTCCACTGTCCCAGATGGTGACAGTTATGTACTCGTTGACCTGAGCCAAAGACGATGTAAGAGAAAATAAAGGGATAAACAAGATCTGCCCAAGGAAACTGAGCAAAGCCCATCTCCAGCGGCTTAAGTACACAAAACATTTTCCAGACAAGGACACTTCCCTTGACCCTGTTTTCTAGAGTATGGTATATAAGATAACTGAAAAAAAAAAAAAAAAAAAACAACTAACAACAACAAAATCCTCAAAAGAACTAGTACTAGGTTTCCCACAATACTGAGAAATGACAATAATAGATTTAAAGGGCTTGAACTCAGTGACGATGATGATTCTTTTTTTGGTAAGGAGTAGACCGGGGCCAAGATACGTCCATAGGCATATGTAGTATCCCGGTGAATGAACACTGATAGACAGGTATGTGCGGGCAGAAGGAGTTATTGGCAGAGGCAGTCAGTGGGCACTGACACTGATGAAAGAAAGTAACATCTTGGAGGGAAAGTCACGCTTTCCAAAGATAGTGGAGCTGAGCTTTGTAGCTTTCAATCTAGTCCTCTGTCAATAGCACAAAAGTGAAAAAGTGAAAGTGTAGTCGCTCAGTTGTGTCCGACTCTTTGTGACCTCATGGAGTGTAGCATGCCAGGCCCCTCTGTCTACAGGAATTTCCAGGCAAGCATACTGGAGTGGGTTGCCATTCCCTTCTCCAGTGGATCTTCCCAACTTAGGGACTGAACTCAGGTCTCCTGCATTGCAGGCTGATTCTTTACCATCTGAGTCATCACAAGAAAGGGTCTTCGTAATTTGCAAGTTAAACACGTCTCCAGAACGTAGGAGTCCAACTCTTTTTATGGAAGGGTGCTTAAACTCTCATTTCATAATGGTCCATCTTTAATAGTACCAGTAACAGAGCATAGATGTCAGCCTTTAACACTGAAGAACCACTTGGCAAGTGAGAGTGGAGTGAGCTTCTTGTAAGTCATGTCACACTGAGAACTGAACTCCTAGTGACCACAGGATGGCAAGCCCCATCCTTCCTCTGTCTATGAAAAGGAATGAGTGTGAATTTTCTGGGCATAGTATGTGACCCCTCTTCTTTCCCTACTCTTGACTCCCCTGCTTATGACAGGTGATGGTGAAGCGGAGGCATTCTCTTCCCCTTTGTTGTACCTCAAAGGAAGGAAACAGGAAGTGAAGGATAGCATTTATGGAATACCTCCAATCTTCCGAACTTGAGGAAGGTCTACATACCCAGCCAGGTAAGTTATATTTTCTCCTTTTTACTGAAGAGAGAACTGATGTTCAGGAACGTTGAGTAACTTGCCCGAGGGCACTGAGCCAAAAGTCGCAGTGTCAAAACTCAAACCCAGTTGACACCCCAAAAGCCACAATTCTTCCCAGGGAAGGCACTCTGGTTCCTTTTTTTTTTTTTTTAACTTTTTTGGCCACACCCTGTGGCATGTGGGATCTTAGTTCCCTGACCAGGAATCAAACCTGTACCTCCTGCATTGGAAGACAAAATCTTAATCACTGAGCCACCAGGCAAGTCCTGGTTCTGATCACGCCTATCCTACTCAAGGTCCCAGTGAAATCTCAGGAACAATGCTTCTTGATCCACACACCATGGCAGCCCGTCAGTAGCAGATCCCAGTGCCAGAAAGTGCCTTGGATGGGTCATGAAAATAAAAAGATCCTGCATCAGCAGAGGCAGTAAAAGCTGTCGCTGTGTTCACAGAGAGGGAGGTGGTTTGCCCTAATACCGGTTAACTCCTGTGGTTTTGGGCAGTCAGTGTTAACAGATTTTTCATACCTGGAAACCATTAACAGGTCACTTCTCAATGTTCCAATGTCCCATTTCCTTTTAAGTTGCCACACGTGTTCCATTTACCAACCTTTTAATCATCCTCTTACTTTCCAGCAGATACTCACCAGGTTCTCTCTAATTCCTGTGGAGTCTGTAATTTTCCACAGGATCCAGTTCTCTGGGGAGATTGGGAAAGTGCAGTGCGTCTTGGAAGAAGGTCTTGATCAACATTGAGAACGTGCTTGTCAGACGCAAGCCACATCCTCTGCTGGGGTTTCATACCTCCCTCTCCTCATTTCACTGAGGCCTCCTTTCCCTCCATTTCTTAACCTATCTCCCCCTACCATATCTCCTTCTTTCTACCCCTGTTCTATTTTTCTCTAGTCATTTTCTCTTTTCATCTTTCTCTTTCACTTTTTAAATTTGCCACAATCGTTTCTTCACCCTGCTCTTCCTCTTTCATATGTTTAGGGGCCAGTTGGTTCAGTTTGGGGCTTCCCAGGTGGCATAGTGGTAAAGAATCTGCCTGCCAATACAGGAGACATGAGACTGGGGTTTAATCCCTGGGTTGGGAAGGTCCCCTGGAGAAGGAAATGGCGACTCACTCCAGTAGTCTTGCCTGGAGAATCCCATGGACGGAGGAGCCTGGTGGGCTACAGTCCAGGGGGTCACAAAGAGTCGGACACGACTGAGCACACACACTATAGCAGTTGGTTTTAAAAACACAGGAATTGATGTCACACAAACCTGGTTCAAAAACTGGGCTTAGACTCAATGTTCCTTCAGTGTGACCCCATGCCCTCAGTCTTCCCACTGGTAAAGCATGTTTATCAACGGTATTCATGTCTAGACCTGAATATTACATGAGATCATCTGTGTAAATTCAGTTCAGGGTTTTGGAAGGAAGTAGGACAAAACCCCCACTTCTGTCCTGTCTGCTGTCCTGCTGTTGTGAATTCCACCCTTCTCTCTGTTCCTCTCCTAGCTGTTGTCTCTGCTCCTGGCTCAGAATCCAGCTCATCTCGTCCCCCTCACTGTGTTATGGGTTCCCTTTGGCTGACTTCTCTATTCTGACTGAGTCCACCCTTATGTGGGAAGAATTAGACATCACGGAATACTGCACACAGACAAAGCGTTCAAGCACTTCAGTGACATGCTGATTTTAAATAATGGTGAGACAAAAAATATTAAATACCTCTGGACCATTCTGAATTATCTGTAAAAAATGAGGAACTTAGAATCAAAGAATGGCCAGGTTGCCCTATACCCGCAGGAACCAAATGTGTAACTGAGGAGCCTACCTCATAGGCAGGGGCCACACTCACTACCTGCCCAGATAATGAAGATAATGGTTTTCTTCTTTTTTTTTTAGCTAAAGGTTTTAAAATTTGCGAGCAATATTAACCACTGGCTCTTACTCCAGATTACTTTTTGGTGGACATAATTCTATTATAAGAAGATCAGTGCAGGACATAAACATCCTACAAAAACTTCAGACTCCATTCTCCTTTCCATAAAACGTAGGATCCACAGAGAGACACTGACTTGCATTGCTGCACATGGCGACCTCTGTAACCACATAACTTCATGCTCCACAACTGCGTCGCGTTTATTTCCAGGTTCTCTGTAGCCCACACACCTTCTGGTAGTTCTCAGCCCAACCTGCCATGTCCATGTCTCAGAGTTTTCTTGTCTTGATTTTCTCTGAGTCCTCGACTTCCCTCTGCCCTTGCCTTGGCTGAACTTCATCCTGTTAGCTTCTGATTACTTGTCCAATTTGTTGAGACCATTTCCAATTCTAATCGCATCCCCCAAGGCTTTAGCCTCCACTTTAGATTCAGTCTCATCCATGAACTTAATGAGTATGCTCTTGCTGCATCCAAGTCATTGATGACAGGCTTAACTAGAAGTGGGTCCAGGGCTGGGCCCAGCACAAGACCTAGCTTTAATGTGTTTACTTGTCAAGAGAAGTGTACGTGCAGGTGCTTTAATGATGTTTAGAAAAGAGAAGCCTCTCTTCTTTTCAGAATCTGGGGTAGACTTTGTGACATTTTTGGCAATTCAAGTCGGTAATTTGACCTTACAAGTCAAATTAAATAATCAAAATCATTGCTTAAAACATACCTTTTTTCTAAAAAAAAAAAAGTCTCATTGTTTTGAATGTAGAAGTCAGTACCTAGTTTCACTTTTCTTCCCTGGGAATCAGTCATTCACACCCTCTGCCCTGCTGAGGGGGCCTTGGGTGGGAAGGGCAAGGCCCTGGTTCCCAGCTCCATCTCTGCCATTCGGCATGTGACCTTGGGTGAATTACCTAACCTCTGCCAGCCTGGACTGTATCTTCATCAGTAAATGAGGGGCTCCCATCAGATGCCTGCAAATGTGCCTTCCTGTCTGATAGGCTGTGATTCTCTCGTGATGAAGGGCCTAATTATTCTCAGTGGCAAATTGCTACACACATTCTTTGATTATAAACTTTTCCCATGACACATATATATAATGCTACAACTCTGAATACATTTTAGAAGTAAAATTTAGACTAGCTTCAACATCATCTGGAATTTATCTGCCAGAAATGCATGTTTATCTGCTTATGTGTGCCTTCTCCGTGCATTCTCAAGTACTTGAATGCTAGGTATGTATGAGGTGTGCCCTGATGCTTGTCATTTCTTTGTGACATCACTGATAATCAATACAGGAGCCTCTTTCAGAGTTCCCACTTGAAGAAGGAGGAAACTGAGACTCAGATTGGTTGAGTGACTGTGTAAGGCAACAAAACTTGCTTGTGGCAAAGCTCAGGCTTGAACTTGGATTTCTAGGCTCTTTATATATATATATATATATATATATATATATATATATATATTTCATCCTTACAACCTTCCTATGAGCAGTTACTATTATTGCATTTTAAAGATGAAGAAACTGAGGTATGAAGCAGTTAAGTAACTTAACCATACATAAAAATTTATGAAGTTTCAAAGTCAGGATTTTAGACTCTGTCTTCTGTACTCTCTCCATTTGGTATGTTCCTTTTCAACATAACTTATTCAAACTCAGTATAGTATCTGTATTAATGAAAATACCATCAATTATTTCAGCAATCAACTAAAATGCTTCCCTATGTTATAGAGGACTGTCTCTCTTTTTCAATAATGAATGACCATTTAATTCAGCTGGTGGAGACAACGTCACTCTGAATTTTCTTTCACTGTGGATATGTAAATTATTTTAAGATATTTGACTCTAAGTCTGGAAACAATCATAATTTTTAAAAAATCAAATTCTTGGTACTAAGTTCATCATAGAAATAAACAATTTCCTCCTCTTTCTCCCCAATCCCCTTTCCTCTACCTCCTCCTCCTTTTTTCATCCAGACCTTGATTTTTCTTTTCCACAGTTACCAGATTGGGCTCCAGGTATGAGGAATGATGTCAACAGCCCCCTTCCCTGACCTTCCGTAACATTTCTACTCTCCTATTCACTGATTTCTCCGATTCACTTGAATTTTTCCTGCAAGGCAAGTTCTACACAAATAAATATTTAAACAGCAGGGAAAAGGTGGGAGACATCCATAGGCCTTGTTGTGAAATCCGGGAAAGAGTAAAAAGAAAGACATATATTTGAAAGGAATGATTAGAAGAAACCGGAAAGCATCATTTTGCCCCAGAAATTTGTGTTCTTCTAATCAGTCACCTTAAGACACTGAGAATTGTTTTTTTTAATTCCTCAGACAATGCTCACTAATAAACAAGGGAACAGTCTGCAGTGGCTGTTCTCCAGAACAAAAAACAAGAACATGAACAGCAGCAAACCGTAAGAGGTTAATGATTTGAAGCTCCTCTCTCTGGAATTACAAAAGAATAATCCAAAGAAGTACGTGTAATGTTTCTGGTCAGAAGCTTATGAATAGAAGCTGCAGTCCATGGAGTCGCAAAGAGTCAGATATGACCGAGCAACTGAACAAGATTCTCCAAACATCTCATTGTGTCTCCCAGACAGGAAGAAAGGAACTGATATTTTTTTTCATATGTTCTACATAGATTATCTCACTGAATCCTCACCATAACTGAATGTGGGGGTGGGGGGAGCAGATATTATTTCAGCAGATACACCCTAAGGTGACTCCTACTGAGTAACCTTGTATAATCTCCTCCCTGAGGGCTTGTTTCTAACCAGTAGAATATGGCAAAAAGTGGTAAGATGCTCCCTCCTTGGTTGCTGCTGCTACTGCTAAGTCGCGTCAGTGGTGTCCGACTCTGTGCGACCCCGTAGATGAAGTCCACCAGGCTCCTCTGTCCCTGAGATTCTCCAGGCAAGAACACTGGAATGGGTTGCCATTTCCTTCTCCAATGCATGAAAGTGGAAAGTGAAAAGTGAAAGTCAAGTCACTCAGTCGTGTCCGACTCTTGGCGACCCCATGGACTGCAGCCCACCAGGCTCCTCTGTCCATGGGATTTCCCAGGCAAGAGTGCTGGAGTGAGGTGCCATTGCCTTCCCCCCCTCCTTGGTTAGGTTACGTTAATGGCAAAGGTGATATAACTGTTACTATTATGACTATGTTATGTTACATAAGATTTCTTCTTTACAGACTAGAGGGAGAGACTCTCCCACTGGCCTTGAAGAAGCAAACAGCATGCTGTCAACCTGCCTGTGGAGAGGACCATACGGTTAGGGGCCTCTAGACCACATCCCGCAAGAATCTCAAGCCAAGCAGACACAAGCAAATGAAAACAAAGTGTGAAAGTGTTAATTGCTCAGTCGTGTCTGACTCTTTGCGACTCCATGCACTGTAGCCCACCAGGATCCTCAGTTCATGAAATTCTCCAGGCAAGAATACTGGAGTGGGTAGCTGTTTCCTTCTCCAGGATATCTTCCCAACCCAGGATTGAACCCAGGTCTCTTGTACTGGGGGCAGATTCTTTACCATCTGAGCCACCAGGGAAGCCCACAGCAAATGAATCCTGCCAACAAAACAGAACAAGCTTGAATGGGATTCTTCTCCATTCAAGCCTTCAGATGGGAACATAGCATAGCCAATATTGGGACTGCAGCCTTGTAAGACCCTCAGTTCAAGACACCCTGGACTCCTGATCTCCAAAAACTGAGATAATGAGTTTACCTCAACTAAAATCACCAGATTTGTGGGAATTTGTTCCACAGCAGTAGAAAACTACTATAATTCCTCTTCGTATTTCATAGAAGAGAAAAGCAAGCTTTGAAGACCTAAATATGCAAGCTTTTGAGAAATTAAGTGACTTTGGTCAAGGTTACAAAGCCAGTGAACAGCAGAACTCATATTTCAACTTAAGTCTCCGTAAAGCTAAAGGTCAAATGCTTTCCAATACAGCATGATGCCTTTCCACACTTTTCTTCTCATTCACTGGCACTGTTGATGAAATATCACCACATTTGGCCTATGATATGACCTCTGGCAGTTATGAACCTCTAGTGGATATGGTCTTGAAGGTTAAAATGAAAGACCTAAAGTATAATAGTGTGTTCCTTGCCTCCCTGGCCTTGATGTGGAAGAACGCTGCCTACTCTTCACCCTTGAGGGAGAGGAGAAGGCCAAATGGGGAAGCTTAGAATGGAGGAAGCTGTCTGACTTGCCCCAGAGAGAGAGGTTCTCACCCACTCAAAAGGGAATTAAATAAATGTTCTCCAAAAGAGAATGGCTCCACCTAGGAAAAAAAGCTCTGAGAATCACAATAATGAGTTTCCCACCAGGAGTACCCCGGAGGCAGAAGCCTGGGGCTGATGAATAAGGTTCGGTCAATGCTGGGTAACAATGAATCCCGCAGCTTCACTTCAATAATATTTGGCTTGGGTTGGATGAAAGGAGGATGGCAGGAGGCTGACTTTGAGTTTGACAAGTCAAGGAGCGTTGGTTCAGATATCTTAGGGGCTGTTTGTTTGATGTGGATTATAACAGCTGAAATTTCATTGGTTAGGCTTGGCTGGGCCTGTCTGCTGTTGGGCAGAGTTGGACTGTACTTTATATGTGCCTTGGTTAAATTACTGGAACTGTAATAAACTAAGTGTATCAAAATCTTGACATGCCAAATTACATGGGAGCATAGAGGGAGCAGCCTAAATCTTAGCTCTCCCCAACCCATCATACTGCTCAATTTCTATAGCACAGCTTCAGAAAGAGCTCAACAAACAGTTAAGAACCTATCCCACGCCAGGCCCAGGGCTGGGTACTGTGAGGCGAAGAGGGGTGAGACACAGCCCTAACTGTCCCCGCCCAGAGTCTATAATCCAGTAAGACAGAGAAGGGTATACATTAATAACTAAGCAGACTTCCCAATGGTTGGAATTGGTCATCTCTAGAGCAGGCAAGAATGAAGAGCACTGCCAGCCTCAACTCTAATGTAATCAATTAGGTAACACTAAGCCACTTGGAAGACCAGGTGTGTGTGTTAGTCACTTAAGTCATGTCCAGCTTTTTGCGACCCCATGGAGCCCACCAGGCTCCTCTGTCTACGGAATTCTCCAAGCAAGCATACTAGAGTGGGTTGCTATTTCCTACTTCAGGGGATCTTCCTGACTCAGGGCTCAAACCTGGGTCTCCTGCATTGTGGGCAGATTCTGAGCATCTGAGCACCCTGCATCTGAGCCAGCAGAGAAGAGAAGACCAGGTGGCAGGTATGAAAGGCCTAAGGGACAGACTGTCATTTGCTATGAGAATTCCTAGAATTTCAGATTCCCTCCCACTGCCCCTAAGGAAACAGCCTCTTCCTGTATAAAAGATCTTATTGCAGGGACCTCCTGTGATAGCAGGCAGGGTCTAGTTGAAAACGGGTGTGAGATCAATGAACACTTCTGGACTTTATCATCTTCACCTTCCAAGAAAAAGGCATGCATAGGTAGTGTTCAGTGAGAACTTCAGAATGCAGATAACAAAGCCCTGACCTGGAGGATCTGATGATTGAGACAGACTAAATTACATGCTAAATAAAAAACCTAAGAGGCACAGGAAATGTGGGAGCCTTGGGGCTGAATATCCTTGCGAGTCCAGCATTCTCCTTCAACTTATTAGGATATTGGTTTTACATAAATGCCTTGTGTGGTTGACTTCACAAGGGAGATAAGGATAAAAGACGAAAAATAAATAATCTGGGGAGAGTACCACAACAGCCAGCCATACTAGCTTTCATTAAGCACTGGTTTGAAAAGTCCCCAGAAGAGGCTGTTGGGAAAATATTCTGAAAGAAGAGGCCCATCTTCCTCATCAGCTAAGCTGCCCTAGTTGTTCAAACCTCTGGCCCTCTGTTTTCTCACTTGTAAAATAAGGGGTTAGAGACATATTCTGAGTACCCATCTAGTTCTAATAGTTGAACATTTACATGTGGATGAGAACTATAGGATTAAGGATTCAAAAATTATGCATGTTATTATGGCCCTTCTTAGATAACCAGCAATTCCCTTCTGGGAGGCTTTCAATGGTGGTTTCTGAGCATTCACCATGAGCCACGATCTGTGATAGAAGTGCTTCACTCTGGATTCTCCCGCTTGATTCTTAATTCAAGAACTCCCCTTACAAATAAAGCAGAAATGGTCACCTCAGTCACCTTCTCAGTGAGGACTTCAGCTACTTCTCTAAAATTTCAACACCTTCCCTGTTACATGACAAATGTCCTTCATTCACTTTATCTCTTGCATTTATCTCTAACACACTGCATGGGCTTCCCCAGTGGCTAGGTGGTAAAGAACCTGCCTGCAATGCAGGAGACAAGGGTTTGATCCCTGGATCTGGAAGATGCCCTGGAGGAGGAAATAACAGTCTACTTGAGTATTCTTATTCTTGTCTGGAGAACCCCATGGACAGAAGAACCTGGCGGGTTACAGTCCAAAGGGCTGGAAAGAGTCAGACATGATTGAGCGACTGAAGAAAACAGCATACGGTATTATTTACTTAGCTCCATTGTTTTCTGTCACCCTATCTATAAAGGATATTCCATAAGAGCAGACATTTTTGTCTTTTGGGTTTGTGACCAAATCTTAGTGCTAGAGGACTATATAAAAGCTTGGTGCACCAGTTCAGTTCAGTTCAGTCGCTCAGTTGTGTCCTACTCTTTGCAACCCCATGAATTGAAGCACGCCAGGCCTCCCTGTCCATCACCAACTCTGGAGTTCACTCTAATTCACGTCCATTGAGTTGGTGATGCCATCCAGCCATCTCATCCTCTGTCGTCCCCTTCTCCTCCTGCCCCCAATCCCTCCCAGCATCAGAGTCTTTTCCAATGAGTCAACTCTTCGCATGAGGTGGCAAAAGTACTGGAGTTTCAGCTTCAGCATCATTCCTTCCAAAGAACACCCAGGACTGATCTCCTTTAGAGAGATCTCCTTGCAGTCCATGGGACTCTCAAGAGTCCTCTCCAACACCACAGTTCAAAAGCATCAATTCTTCAGCACTCAGCTTTCTTCACAGTCCAACTCTCACATCCATACATGACTACTGGAAAAACCAGTGACTAGTTGGATCTTTGTTGGCAAAATAATGTCTCTGCTTTTTAACATACTATATAGGTTGGTCATAACTTTCCTTCCAAGGAGCAAGCGTCTTTTAATTTCATGGCTGCAATCACCATCTGCAGTGATTCTGGAGCCCCCCAAAATAAAGTCTGACACTGTTTCCACTGTTCCCCCATCTATTTCCCATGAAATGATGGGACTAGATGCCATGATCTTCATTTTCTGAATGTTGAGCTTTAAGCCAACTTTTTCACTCTCCTCTTTCACTTTCATCAAGAGGCTTTTTAATTCCTCTTCACTTTCTGCCATAAAGTTGGTGTCATCTGCATATCTGAGGTGATTGATATTTCTCCCGGCAGTCTTGATTCCAGCTTATGCTTCTTCCAGCCCACCTTTTCTCATGATGTACTCTGCATATAAGTTAAATAAGCAGGGTGACAATATACAGCCTTGATGTACTCCTTTTCCTATTTGGAACCAGTCTGTTGTTCCATGTCCAGTTCCAACTGTTGCTTCCTGACCTGCATATAGGTTTCTCAAGAGGCAGGTCAGGTGGTCTGGTATTCCCATCTCTTTCAGAATTTTCCACAGTTTATTGTGATCCACACAGTCAAAGGCTTTGGCATAGTCAATAAAGCAGAAATAGATGTTTTTCTGGAACTCTCTTGCTTTTTCCATGATCCAGCAGATGTTGGCAATTTGATCTCTGGTTCCTCTGCCTTTTTTAAAACCAGCTTGAACATCAGGGAGTTCACAGTTCATGTATTGCTGAAGCCTGGCTTGGAGAATTTTGAGCATCACTTTACTAGTGTGTGAGATGAGTGCAAGTGTGCAGTAGTTTGAGCATTCTTTGGCATTGCCTTTCTTTGGGATTGGAATGAAAACTGATCTTTTCCAGTCCTGTGGCCACTGCTGAGTTTTCCAAATTTGTTGGCATATTTAGAGCAGCACTTTCACAGCATCATCTTTCAGGATTTGAAACAGCTCAACTGGAATTCCATCACCTCCACTAGCTTTGTTCGTAGTGATGCTTTCTAAGGCCCACTTGACTTCACATTCCAGGATGTCTGGCTCTAGGTGAGTGATCACACCATCATGATTATCTGGGTCATGAAGATCTTTTTTGTACAGTTCTTCTGTGTATTCTTGCCACGTCTTCTTAATATCTTCTGCTTCTGTTAGGTCCATACCATTTCTGTCGTTTATCGAGCCCATCTTTGCACGAAATGTTCCCTTGGTATCTCTAATTTTCTTGAAGAGATCTCTAGTCTGTCCCATTCTGTTGTTTTCCTCTATTTCTTTGCATTGATCACTGAGGAAGGCTTTCTTATCTCTTCTTGCTATTCTTTGGAACTCTGCATTCAGATGCTTATATCTTTCTTTTTCTCCTTTGCTTTTCGCCTCTCTTCTTTTCACAGCTCTTTGTAAGGCCTCCCCAGACAGCCATTTTGCTTTTTTGCATTTCTTTTCCATGGGGATGGTCTTCATCCCTGTCTCCTGTACAATGTCATGAATCTCCATCCATAGTTCATCAGGCACTCTATCTATCAGATCTAGTCCCCTCAATCTATGTCTCACTTCCACTGTATAATCATAAGGGATTTGATTTAGGTCATACCTGAATGGTCTAGTGGTTTTCCCTACTTTCTTCAATTTGAGTCTGAATTTGGTATTAAGGAGTTCATGATCTGAGCCACAGTCAGCTCTTGGTCTTGTTTTTGCAGACTGTATAGAGCTTCTCCATCTTTGGCTGTAAAGAATATCATCAGTCTGATTTTGGTGTTTTCCATCTGGTGATGTCCATGTGTAGACTATTCTCTTGTGTTGTTGGAAGAGGGTGTTTGCTATGACTAGTGCGTTCTCTTGGCAAAACTCTGTTAGCCTTTGCCCTGCTTCATTTCATATTCCAAGGCCAAATTTTCCTGTTACTCCAGGTGCTTCTTGACTTCCTACTTTTGCATTCCAGTCCCCTATAATGAAAAGGACATCTTTTTTGGGTGTTAGTTCTAAGAGGTCTTGTAGGTCTTCAGAGAACCGTTCAACTTCAGCTTCTTCAGCGTTACTGGTTGGGGCATAGACTAGGATAACTGTGATATTGAATGGTTTGCCTTGGAAATGAACAGAGATCATTCTGTCGTTTTTGAGATTGCATCCAAGTACTGCATTCGGACTCTTCTGTTGACCATGATGGCTACTCCATTTCTTCTGAGGGATTCCTGTCCACAGTAGTAGATATAATGGTCATCTGAGTTAAATTCACCCATTCCAGTCCATTTTAGTTTGCTGATTCCTAGAATGTCGACATTCGCTCTTGCTATCTCCTGTTTGACCACTTCCAATTTGCCTTGATTCATGGACCTAACATTCCAGGTTCCTATGCAATATTGCTCTTTACAGCATCGGACCTTGCTTCTGTCACCAGTCACATCCACAACTGGGTATTGTTTTTGCTTTGGCTCCATCCCTTCATTCTTTCTGGAGTTATTTCTCCATTGATCTCCAGTAGCATATTGGGCACCTACTGACCTGGGGAGTTCCTCTTTCACTATCCTATCATTTGGCTTTTGATACTGTTCATGGGGTTCTCAGGCAAGAATGCTGAAGTGGCTTGCCATTCCCTTTTCCAGTGGACCACATTCTGTCAGACCTCTCCACCATGACCCGCCCGTCTTGGGTGGCCCCTCACCCAAGGGGCAGTGGTCGAGAGGAGTAACCCCATGTTGCTGTGCAGGTGCAGGTCGGCCAAGAGGAGCTACTCCATGTTCAAGGTCAGGAGGGGCGGTGGTGAAGTGATACCCCTCATCCAAGTTAAGGAGCAGCAGCTGTGCTTTGCTGGAGCAGCCATGAAGGGATACCCCCGTCCAAGGTAAGAGAAACCCAAGTAAGATGGTAGGTGTTGTGAGAGGGCATCAGAGGACAGACAGACTGAAATCATAATCACAGAAAACTAGTCAATCTAATAACACAGATCACCGCCTTGTCTAACTCAGTGAAACTAAGCCTGGTGCATCAGTTCAGTTCAGTTCAGTTCAGTTGCTCAGTCGTGTCCGACTCTTTGCGACCCCATGAATCATAGCACGCCAGGCCTCCCTGTCCATCACCAACTCTGGAGTTCACTCAGACTCACGTGCATCAAGTCAGTGATGCCATCCAGCCATCTCATCCTCTGTCGTCCCCTTCTCCTCCTGCCCCCAATCCCTCCCAGTCTTTTCCAATGAGTCAACTCTTCACATGAGGTGGCCAAAGTATTGGAGTTTCAGCTTCAGCATCATTCCTTCCAAAGAAAGCCCAGGGCTGATCTCTTTCAGAATGGATTGGTTGGATCTCCTTGCAGTCCAAGGGACTCTCAAGAGTCTTCTCCAACACCACAGTTCAAAAGCATCAATTCTTCAGTGATCAGCGTTCTTCACAGTCCAACTCTCACATCCATACATGACCACAGGAAAAACCATAGCCTTGACTAGATGGACCTTAGTCGGCAAAGTAATGTCTCTGCTTTTGAATATGCTATCTAGGTTGGTCATAACTTTTCTTCCAAAGAGTAAGCATCTTTTAATTTCATGGCTGCAATCACCATCTGCAGTGATTTTGGAGCCCCCCAAAATAAAGTCTGACACTGTTTCCACTGTTTCCCCATCTATTTCCCATGAAGTGATGGGACTGGAGCCTGGTGCATAGTAGATACTTAATAAATTTTTTGAGTGAATAAGTCAATGCAAAGAATGTCATTTAACCTAAAGGGTTTATATGGCCTTTTACTGTCTTCTCTTTTATCTACCACATATTTCCTTGAAGATGAGGTCATTCCACTCAATAAGGGGAAAGTCCATTTTGAAGCACATCCACCAGTGGCAGAGAAAAGAGAATGAGAAAGATAGCTGGAGCATACTGCTCATCTCAGAAACCTTGAGTTCAGCTGGTGTAGACCTTCTAACCCATGGTAGAGACAGCACCCAGGCCAGACTAGCATGTGGAAGATAAAGAGAGAGGGTAACAAGACTGAATTCCTCATGCAAGGAGAAAGGGTGATATGGACCCACAGGTATGCAAACAGACCCAGACAGCATTCAGGCAGAAGCACAAGTCTTCGGCAGTGACTCTGTCCTCCAATAAAATGGGCCTTGTGATCAATCAAATTTGTCATCATCTATGTGTAGACAAGTGGGTCTCCAACATCTTTCCTGCAACCCAGTGGAAATAGGAGCCTAAGAAGAAGTTTAATATCTTTAGAGGGAGAGACAGAAATGAGAGAAGAGGGGGAAGAAAGATATCTCAGGGCAGATTTTCTCCAGCAGCGGCAATGCTAGCCTTACATTCTCCAATGAGTCAAGCATATAACGGTGGCTCAGTGAATGCTAGTGAACTGGAGCACTGGTGTTGATTTTATAGGCATTAACAGAAATTTTGTGACTAAAATAAAGGCCAGCATAAAGCCCATCCATTTCACTGGGCTTTAGGATCTATTGCTAACTTTCCTCACTCTGACTCTAACTTATTAATATGACTCTTTCCTACTTGCCTACCTTTCTCCTAACCATGCTCGAAGCTGTTCTACATCAGAAGTTGCTTCGAGTGCAAGGAGATGCTGTTAGTGCCCATGCAAACTCTCCATGAGGTTCAGACAGACCCAAGCTGCTCTGTGACATGATATTCGCATGATCCTGAGCTAGTTATTTAACCTCCTCAGATCTAGGTTTTCTTATCTATAAAACAAGGATAATATTTACCCAATGAGAAGTTGTGTGGATTAAATGAGATCATTTAAGATCATTTAAGATCTCATTTATTCATTTGTTTAACATTTACTGAGCCTTTACTATGTTTTGGGCTGCATCATGTACTAAGGACACAGAGATTAAGGACTCAATTCTTTTTTGGCAGGAACTTGCAGTCAGGAGAAAGACACACTCAAGCAAGCACATCAGGAAAGACACACATCAGCAAGCACAGTATAGTGTGATAAGCATATGGATGAAGGTACATATCAGTTGGTTCCAGGACAAACATACTCAGTTTGTAATCTACTCGGCAAGAAAAGTCAGGAAAAGCTTGCCAGAGGAGGCAACTTCTGTACTGAACCCTGAAGAGTCACTAAGAGTTAGGCAAGTGACTGACTGAGATATTTATCTAAAAATTAAGACCAACTGATCAGTTGGCCCAAGCTAAAGGAGATCAGTCCTGGGTGTTCACTGGAAAGACTGATGCTGAAGCTGAAACTCCAATACTTTGGCCACCTCATGTGAAGAGTTGACTCATTGGAAAAGACCCTGATGCTGGGAGGGATTGGGGGAAGGAGGAGAAGGGTACAACAGAGGATGAGATGGCTGGATGGCATCACTGACTCAATGGACATGTGTTTGAGTAAACTTTGGGAGTTGGTGATGGACAGGGAGGCCTGGCATGCTGTAATTCATGGGGTCGCAAAGAGTCGGACACGAGTGATCGACTGAACTGAACTGAACTGAAAAAAAAAAAAAGAGCCAAGTGGAAAAGTCCTGAGACAGGAACTGACCCTTCTAGATAAAGGGAAAAGCAGGTTAAGAGAGGGAGGCGAGAGTCTGGTAGATTCAGAGAACCATTATCAGTTTCTTGTGGATAGAGGATCAGGTTTAAGGGGAGGAGTGATGGAAAATGAGAATGAAGAGGCTGGCAGGAGTTTGGAGCCAGAACATGAGAATCAAAGCTTCTCAGAGTAGCTCTGAGTTTTCATCTTGATGTCACTGGAGCGCTAGGGCAAAGTTTGAGACAGGGAACACAGACATGAATAATTTTATGTTTAGGAGGATCCGTCTAACACTGTGTGAAGGATAGATTAGAATAGGACTGGATCAGAGTCGGGGAAAGGAGGAAAATGCACTGACTCATGCAATAAATGACAAGAGAAGAAAGAAAGAGAAGCAGGCAGATACGAGAGAAAGAGAACTAACCCAGAATGGTTCCCAGGTTTCCACCTTGATAACTGAATAGATGGTGGTGTCAGTGTTGATGCGAGAAGAGAGGAGGAGACGAGAGTTTTGGTTTTGGTGGGCTTGAGGTCTCTGTGGGATGTAAGACTAAAGGTGGGGATTTCCCTGGTTGTCCAGTGGTTAAGGCTTCACCTTCCAGTGAAGGGGGTATGGATTCAATCCCTGATCAGGGAGCGAAGATCCCACATATTTTGCAGCCAAAACACCAAAACATAAAAGAGAAGCAATATTGCAACAAATTCAATAACGACTTTAAAAAAAGTGGTCCATGCTAGGAAAAAAAAGAAAGACTAAAGGTGGTTGGACACTTAAGTCTAAGTCTGGGTTCAGGAGAAAAATCTGGGTATAGACATTATTAAGTCATCACTTGTAGACACAGGCTGTCCATAACGTCTGTGTAGATCAATCTGTGAGATAATGAGAGGATTAAGGACAGAACCCTGGATGTACACAGTGAATATGGGGTGGCAAGGTGAGAACAAGAGTGAAAGGTGAGCCAGTGAAGGAAGGAGACACAAACAGAGGGGAAGGCACAAGAACGAAAGAGGGGTCACCAGAATCAGCTCTCAAAGACAGGTCAGAAGGGAAATAAGTGGATTAACTGGACTGAGAGCCAGGAAGTCACAGCGTCACTAGAGAAAGGCCACTACAACGGGAGCACATTGTATAGTATGACAAGTGTTGGAAGTGAGACAACTTCCATTCTGCTCATTGGGTATATACAGTGACAATATTGTGACTTTATCTTTGAAATAAGTTTATGTCTTTAAATTTTCTTTAATTAAAAAAAAATATTCTATGGTGTTAAGAGCACAACATGAGATCTACTGTCTTAACCTTTTGAAATGCACAATACAGCATTATTGACCAAAGGTACGATGTTGCACAGTGGATCTCTAAAACCTTTTCATCCTGCATTACATAGACTTTATGCTCATCGGTTAGCAACGCCTCATATGCCCTACCCCCTGGCCCCTAGCAGCCACCGTCCCTCTCTGAGTCTATGAATGTGGCTATTTTAGAGCCCTCACATAACCGGAATGATGCAATGTCTGTCCTTCTGTGACAAAATAGTCACACTGTTGAATACTGCAGATTTCCTTCTTTTTTAAGGATTGAATAATATTCCATTGTTTCAAATAAGTGTGTCTCCATCCAGTGACAGCAGGTGAGTTTTGTCTATGACCATTAACTGGTCACATGCATTGTCTGTCATCCCCCTTCTCTGCAGGATAGGTCTATGGTTCTTTTACCAAAAAATTTCTATCCATTGAGTCAGACTTGGGACTAGGTATCTGCTTTTGTCAAAAATGATCAAGAAGACGGCTGCACAATTTTGCTACTTCCTTCCTACATCCCCTCCTCTCTGATGCTCAAAACACCAAGGGGCTACACCTGTGTTTCCAGCACTTTTCCTCCAAGGCCCAGAAGCAGAGGAACACTGCACTGGTCAGTAGGCTGCTGGGCAGCCCTCACTGCTTGAGTGGCTCAATGGGAAACCACAGATACAAGGCATGAGGGAAGGGGGAGATGTTATTTCTGGAATTATCATGGTAAGAGGTGTAATGAGAAGCTCACTGCAGGGCTAGAGAGAAAGAAGAAGGAGGCGGCGGCCAGGAAAAGAAAAGCTTCCTTGGGTTCTTTGCAGAGAAGTTGTAGGAAAATATTTGAAAATGTGTGACTGTTGAGAAATAAGTAGGAAACTGGAGAATGAAAGGCTTCAGTGCTGGTGAACTAATCCCATTTGCTTATTTGTACGTGAAAAGACCAAAGAGAGAATCTTGACATAAAGCACATCTTTTAAGAAATCTGTTGCTAACACTTTACAGCTGGGGGTCTCTGCTTAAACTTTCAGACAATAGCCTTGCAGGGTGATGCCCATGGGAAGATGGAAAAGGCAGCTTAGCACTGGCTCCCCTAAACTCTTTGCTGCCCATGAGTCAACTGGTTCTGTTTCTGACAGTTTATTTTCATTTTTGCTGAGTTTCATCCTGCTGAGTACTTGTAGACAACAAGTACTGACTGTGTTCTCTTCTGGAGCTGAAACTGCTAAGGGCTCTGGAGTTTAGTTTTGGCCATCCTGCTGATATGTTTTGCTTTTCTGGGCTGGAACTATCCTGAAACCTAAGGGTCTGGGATTCCTGTCTACTCGTTACCGTGGCAATTATAAGAAAGTGAGGCTAGGTCTGCCTCCAGTTCTGCAAAGCCCAGTCCAAGGCTTAAGAACAGGTCTTAGGTGAAGGATGACATTCTAGCCCAGGTTCTGGTTATTTATCTGCAAATAAGAGAAACAGAAGCTTCTAACTGTCAGAGACGGCAGGAACAACGAGGAACACTATTTTGACTGAAGAAATGGAATTGGGAATGTCAGCCTTCTCTCTGAGAGTTGAAGAAATAAGCAACTCCCTAAGTTGTAAGTAAGTAAGTAAGTAAAGTCACTCAGTCATGTCCGACTCTTTGTGACCCCGTGGACTGCAGCCCACCAGGCTCCTCAGTCCATGGGATTCTCCAGGCAAGAATACTGGAGTGGGTTGCCATTTCCTCCTCCAGGGGATCTTCCCGACCCAGGGATTGAACCTGGTTCTCCCGCATTGGAGGCAGATGCTTTAACCTCTGAGCCACCTTCTGTAGTTGGAATACAGGTGCTTTACAATGCTGTGTCAGTTTCTGATCTATGTTGTTGTTCAGTCGCTAAGTTGTATCTGACTCTTTGCAACCCCATGGACTGCAGCACACCAGGCTTCCCCGTCCTTCACTATTTCCTGAACTTTGCTCAAACTCATGTCCATTGAGTTGCTGATGCCATCCAACCATCTCATCTTCTGTTGCCCCCTTCTGCCCCTGCCCTCAATCTTTCCCAGCAGCAGGGTCTTTTCCAGTGAGTCAGCTCTTTGCATCAGGTGGCCAAAGTACTGGTGCTTCAGCTTCAGCATCAGTCCTTCCAATGTGTGTGTATATATCCTTTTCCTCTTGAGCCTCCCACCCCACCATCCCATCCCTCTAGCTTGTTGCAGAGCACTGAGCGGAGCCTCCTGTGCTACGTAGCAGTTTCCACTAGTGATCTACTTTACACACAGTAGTGTATACATGTCAATGCTGCCCTCTCAGTTCATCCCCACTCTCCTGTATCCCTAAGTCTGTTCTTTGTGTCCGCATCTCTATTCCTGCTCCTGAAATAGGTTCATCACTACCATTTTTCTACATTTCATATACTCTAAGTTACATGAAACCAGCAGGCATAAGATAGCCAAGGTATTCAAAACCCATACAGTTCTCATCTCTCTCTGTACAAGCAAACATGTGAGCCAAATACCCTCTTTTCTCAGACTTGCTCTCCTGACCGGACTTGGCCCAGAATAGAACCACTCAGCCCAACCAGCGACGATTATACTCAATGCCTGAGGCCAGAGCAAACATGCTGAGCACCTTTGGCAAACATGCAACATGAGGCTTGAATTTCAGAGCAGCGAGAACTGATGGGGAAGGAAACAGGCATCAGGACACTTAGAAGCTAGAGGATTAATCCATACTGCCTCCTGCCCCACCAATGGGCCATGAGTGGGACCAGATCTTTCCTTATGCTACATGTAATGGTGTGCGGTAGTCAATACCACCTCTGGAGTCTGACTGCCTGGTTCAAATCCTGGCTCCTCCACCTATTAGCTGTGTGACCTTCAGAAAGCCACTATACCTCTCTGGGCCTCATGATTTTTTGATTTGTTGCTTTGTCCCTAAATAATGCTCCATACCAATGCTGTGAAGACTACTATGAGTTAATATAAGTGATCTGCTTAGAACAGGGCCTAGGCTATGCTACTGACATATTGCAGAAGTGATAGCTATTGCTAACTGTTATCTGTTAGCCAGGGCTCTTGTCTCTTTCGAGAATCTTCTTTAGAAGAACTGGCACAAACTAGGGTTTTGACTCCCAAAGTCTTCTGATTTCTTCCCTTCATTTCCCCTGTTTTCTGTCCTGGGTGCAGTCTACACTATTCCTTACCCCTTTTGAGAAATGTCCACCCTTTCTAACTTCTCTTGTGGTGCCGACTCTTTTCCTCGGTTCTCTCTTGCTTTCTCCATCTTTCTGTCCATTTTCCCTCACTCTCCTTTCTTGGAGAACAAATCCAGCACACGGCAGGCACTAATTAAAAATTCATTCAACCAATGGTAAACCAGAGCAGTAACATACAATTTAGTCTCAGAATACAATAGTGACTTCAAAACATATAAAGGAAAAAAAAATAACCTATAAGTTATTTCTAATATTGAAGGAAGGGATCTCAGAGAAAGAGATAAGTGATCACTTATCAAACAATATCCAGAAACACAAAATAAAGATAAGAAGAGAAGTTTCCAGTGGGTGTGTGTGTAACCGTGACACTTACATGTAGGCAACACAGCCACCCATGCCTCTTCCATGAAGGAGACACAAACAGTCAAACCTCATAAGGCAGACCATCAAAGCTTTGCCCCAGGTGCTCAGGAGCCAGGTCCCAAAGAAGCCTGCCCTCTACCATTATTTTGTCAATTACTAAAAAGACCAGAGAAGCAGGGCAGTGGAAAAATTCAACCCCCCTTCCCAGCTCCCATCCCAGAAAGGAGGCCGTTAAGAAAGCCTACGGAACCAAGGACAGAGCTACCCCACCTAGGAAACGAAGTTCCAAAAATAAGCAATTCTTACAACAAATTAACGAATAAATAGATGCCATTAAAACCATGGCACAGTCAGAACACTGTGGAAAATCCAAGTATGTATTTGAAACCACAGACTGCCTGAACTAGAAGGGATCCTGGGGATTCTTGCTTTACAGACACGGAAACTGAAGCCCGAGGACCTTAAGTGACTTGTCCAAGGTCATGCAGTGATGGAGGTGGAGCCAAGTCTGGACAGGCCAAGGGGAATGGGCTTGCCTGTATCTGGGAATTTAGGGCCCACTGGGGCTGGACACCCTGCTTGAAGCGGACAGCAGCGAGGAGCCAGAGAAAGAAAGAAAGCAGGGAGGAGAGTCTTCCCTCGTGGTCCAGCCAGTAGTTAAGAGTCTGCCATGCAATGCAGAGGACACTGGTTCGATCCCTAGTTGGGGAACTAAGATCCCACAGGCCGCAGGGTGACTGAACCCACGTGTTATAACTAGAGCGCCCACATGCCGAAACTTCTGAAGCCCACGCACCGCAACTAGAGAGTCCATGAGCCGCGATGGAAGATCCCAAATGCTGCAATTGGACCTGATGCAGCCAAATAAATAAATACTTTTTTAAAAAGAAAAGGGCAAGGGAAGAGATCAGGAACTTCCATGCCAGCAGACTGGTTTCAGAGATTCAACGAGAGTTGAGGCCAGGATTGAAAAAGTAACGCAGAGAGGAAATGGAGCAACAAAACCCACCAGGCAAACCACTTGCTGTCCTGGAGCGACTGGTTATTAAACACTGTCGCGGGGATTTGGGGATGTTCCAAGGCTCGGCTCTAAAGGGCCAAATAGCTTTTTCATGTTCTGAAAACCACTGGAGCTCTCCTAGAAGAAGGGCCCAGGTGCTCATCTATTATTGAACATGTTTAAAAAGGCATTTAGGAAAGAGCACCAGGAGACAGATTTGCAACTACAGCGGCAGTCCCAGGAGGGCTGTGTTTGCTCAGAGGAGGAGCAGAGTTCACGTTCAGTGACACAGGGAGGGCCAACACGGGCAGGCGGCCCGGCGTTCCCGGAGCACCTGTTGGTGTTCCCCCTCTAGCAGGTCACCTGGAAGTGAGAGATGCAGGAGGCAAACCCCGAAAAGGGCAGCCCCCTACTGCTAAAACGCTCAGACCAATGAGCCATGGCCAAAATCTTGCACCTTATGTGTCAATGACGGGGGCAGGGGTGTGGGAAGAGGAAGGGGTGCATTGATGGGAGAAGGATTTTTGTAACGTATATCTACACACACAGATTCTAACTAATGAGATAATACCTAGCACCAAAAGTTATGTGATAAATAAATAGATGAATAGAGACGGTTAGATAGCATCACCAACTGCATAAGCATACATGACAGAGGATAAGATGGTTAGATAGCATCATGGACTCAATCGACATTAATTTGAACAAACTCTGGGAGACAGTGAAGGACAGGGAAGGCTGGTGTGCTGCAGTCCATAGGATCGCAAAGAGGTGGACAAGACTTAGTGACTGAACAACAACAATATGTAGATAATAGATCAATTAATGGCTTGATAAACATTTAATGATATATTTTCTATCATATTTTATTTCTTATATTTTAATGATATATATTTACAGCATAGCAGTCACAACATATTGTTAAAGGAAAGCATGGATTGCAAAACAGGATGTATAATATTATCTCAATTTTCTAAAAATACACACTTACATTTATAAAACATTTATAATCTGGAAGAGCATGGTGGGAAAGATTGGAATGATAGAACCCAATATATAAATAGAAATTATCTCTGGGTGATAGAATTTGAGGTGAAGTTTATTTTTTTCTTCATGCTTTTCTCTATTTTATGAACTTTTTCTCAGTGAACAACTGCTGAACTTTTGGATCAGACATAAACAACAAATATCAGTACATAAAAGAGAGGTTTATTACTAAAGATGAAATGAGATTCCTCTGGTTCTGAAAAAGAGATCCTCACAACTTTGTGTGCAATACATTTAAAACCACGGTTTCCTCCTCTGGGCTTTCACATAAGTATAGTCTTAAGTAGCCCAAGCAGTCATGGGGAGAATAAAAATATACATAGAGATTTGGGGGGGTCTCCTTAGTGGCTGCCTACTACCATCACATTCTTCCCTACATTACACCTGTGTGATATTCTCAACAGCATGCATTTCTTGAGGACAGAGTGTCTTGTTTACCTTTATTTCCTCTTAGCACCCGGTACAGAGTCCTTTGCAGAGAAGCCCTTCAGAATACGTTCGCAGAACTGAACTGAAGCCGTGTGATACAGGAAGCGGTAACTGAATACAGGAAGGAAAAGCAAGGCCTTCTGGTGGACTTTGAGATTCTGCTCTCACATGAAAAGAAGAGATGCCAGTGGAGATCCAAGAAGAAAGGTTTGTTCATCTGAACTTTGCAGAGTAGAGTAAAATGCTGCCTACTCACTACAGTTCTTTGGATATAGGAAATCCTGTTCTGAGATGGGAGCGTCTCTCACCTCTGGGGTGGGGTGGGGCAGGGGGCCCGGAAACCTACAATTCCTCCTCTCCAGGACAGAAGGAAACCAAGCACCCTCCTTTACATCCTTATTTAGCACTTGTAGGAAGATCAAGATACCCCTGCTGATACCATCATGATGAACCTGCCTTGCCTTACATCCTGAAAGCTCAGAATCTCATCTGAGTGTGGCTCTTCTCCTGCCTGGACAACCTCAACCTCCTTTTGCCCTGACTCTGCTGACTTTTCCTTTCTCTCTGCATTAGTTTAAGCAGACTAGCATAACGGGAGTCATCTGGCTCTCTCCCTACACTCAGACTCTATTGCTCTGTCTTTAATCGCTATCAGGTTTCTATTCTTAAGATGTGACATTTCCCCTACCTTCAATTCTGATTTCATTTTTCCTCTTCCACATCTCTTTCCTTTCATTTGCCCACCACTTTCCTTCATTTTCTTGGTCTCCTGGCTGAGATTTCTCTCTGCAGAAGCCTTCTTTCTTTGCCAGGTACATGTCCTTGGATCACTCAAATTCCCCTTGAAAGCTCTTGTCTATGAAGCCTTTCCAGGATATTCATCTAGGTAGAATTATTTGTGACTTTGCCAAGAGAAAAGACAAATTCACACATGCCTAAAACTCTTAAAGACATTAGAAGCTTATATTCCTGTATTTCATTGTCTGACGAATAGAAAGCCCTTTGACAGGTAGTGTCTTTTGCCTTCTACAATTCTAAGGTGAATTTGAGGATTCAGTACAGTCCAGAACTGTGGATGCGCTATGGGGCTGATGTGTTTTTAATACAGCGCTCAGAATTCTCAGCTGCCCCCTAGGGACCACAAGGAGAATTGCAGCAAGCAATCAAAGGGTTGTGTCCTCTACATTTTTACCCAATTCCTTAACCCTTAATGTACCCATTTTCAAGGTACATGTTTTGAATTTTAAGCAGGGACTGCATCTTTTCTGAACTCATTCCTGTTATAGGAGTTGCAGACTCCAATGGCTGCAGGAACTAGGCAGACTGTTAATACAGGGCAGGACCCCCAGAGGGCTGCATTGAATTGATAGCATGTATTCCTGGGGTTTCCCAGGTGGCACTAGTGCAAAGAACCCACCTGCCAATGCAGAAGACACAAGAGACATGGGTTCCATCTTTGGGTAGGCAAGATCCCCTGGAGGAGGGCATGGCAACCCACTCCAGTATTCTTGCCTGGAGAATCCCATAGACAGAGATGCCCGGGAGGCTACAGTCCATAGGGTCACAAAGAGTCAGACATGACTGAAGCTGCTTAGCAAGCATGCATTCCATTCCAAGGAGGGTCCACCCCTCAGTCCCAGCAGAATGCGAGCCTGGGGTGGCCACTCTCCTGATTTTCTAGGAACCCACAAATCTGGAGTTTCAGGGTAATCTATAAGATTTTAAACGGTAGAGCCAACTTAATCTTCAATACAACACCCCAGGTCACGTAGAACATGTCTATGATCCATGTTTTACCCATCCTGTGATTTATTACCTTTCCTAAACATTCTCACCAAGTCCTCGTGTCATGTCACCACAGGGTCAAATGGAGACACCTGATGGAGCGAAATAATTGACACAACAGCCCAATGTCATGTTCACTTGGAACAGTAGGTTAGGGTATGTGACTAGATGCAGTTCTTAGTAAACAAAGAGGGTTAACAACTTACCGACTCTTTGGAAAAATCAAGCATGAAAAGTGGAATGTTCATAGCCCAGTGTGTCAAAATTATAAAAATTCATATCCCAATTCTCTTAAACTGAGTAGTCATGGGAAAAACGATAGATCAAATACTACCCACATTTTCCCTGTTGGAAGTGGGTCTGGAGTCTCAACAAAGCAGCTGTTGCTGCTAAGTCGCTTCAGTCGTGTCCGACTCTGTGTGACCCCATGGACTGTGGCCCACCAGGCTCCTCTATCCATGGGATTTTCCAGGCAAGAGTGCTGGAGTGGGGTGCCATTGCCTTCTCTGCAACAAAGCAGCCAGACAACATTTAAACAGGGGATATACGGGCATCATCTGAAAGGTTTTTACCTTAAGTTGCAGTTAAATTAATAACAGCCATTGGGTATACTCCTTAGAAATTTATCTAACAACTTATTTAAAATAATACATTTTTTGTTTGTTTGTTTTTTAATTTAAATTTATTTATTTTAATTGGAGGCTAATAACTTTACAATATTGTATTGGTTTTGCCACACATCAACATGAATCCGCCATGGGTGTACACGTGTTCCCCATCCTGAAGCCCCCTCCCACCTCCCTCTCTGTACCATCCCTCTGGGTCATCCCAGTGCACCAGTCCCAAGCATCCTGTATCCTGCATTGAACCTGGACTGGCGATTAGTTTCTTATATGATATTATACATGGAAGCAACCTAGATGCCCATCAGCAGACGAATGGATAAGAAAGCTGTGGTACATATACACAATGGAGTATTACCCAGCCATTGAAAAGAATACATTTGAATCAGTTCTAATGAGGTGGATGAAACTGGAGCCTATTATACGGAGTGAAGTAAGCCAGAAAGAAAACCACCGATACAGTATACTAATGCATATACATGGAATTTAGAAAGATGGTAACGATAACCCTGTATGCGAGACAGCAAAAGAGACACAGATGTATAGAACAGTCTTTTGGACTCTGTGGGAGAGGGAGAGGGTGGGATGATCTGGGAGAATGGCATTGATGTAAAATTAATACATTTTAAATAAGCCCCTTTGTGTATGCTTAGTCACTCAGTTATGTGCAACTCTTTGTGGCCCCATGGACTGTAGCCCGCCAGGCTCCTCTGCTCATGGAATTTTTCAGGCAAAAATACTGGAGTGGGGTGCCATTCCTTCCTCCAGGGGACCTTCCCAACCCAGGGATCGAACCGGAATCTTCTGCACTGGCAGGCGGATTCTTTACCACTGAGTCATCTGGGAAGCCGCTTTGGGGGCTGGTATTTCTAAAAGCCTCTTGGTGGCTGGTGTCATGTGGTTGAGAGCCACTGTACCCAATCTTACCACCTTAATGGCACTGGATATTATTTGAGGTGATGACAGTTACTTATTTGCTGATGTGTTTGTTGTCTCATCTCCTCACCAAGACATAAATTCATTGAGGGTGGGAAATTTATTGATCTTATTCAGTACTGTTTACCCCACACCTGGAATAGTGCCTGGTACTTAGTAGGGCCTCAGGAGATATTTCCTGAATGAATAGCCTCAGACAATCAGCCTAATATCCTGGAGTTCTGTATCAGCAGCTGAAGACCATGAATAATTCAGAATCTCCTGGAGTGAGAGGTGCAGGCCTTAACTCTTTCCTGCTGGGCTTCTGGCTCTATCTTTAACTTTGTGGAGGGATAAAGATTCAGATTTATTTCAAAGTAAATGGCTGGAAAATAAAACGAGAACAGAGAACAGTGACAAAGTGGCAGAATTCAATATCCATTAAGTGGACATTTCTCCTTGCAAAAAAGCAATATCTGTGGTAAAATACCCCTGCATTTTATAGGTCAAAACTCAGATTTTTGGGGTCTCATCTCTGGATTTTCACAGATAAGACCTGAGAACTTGCATTTCAAGTAAGTTCCCCGGTGATGCTGCTGCTGTGGGCCAGGGGACCACACTTTTAGAACCACTGGTATGAACTGTAAGACACTATTCATGCGTCAACTGTTACTATCATTCACTCTCTACTTCACCACCATCCCCTTTACAGTCAACCCTGACTGGGACTTATCTTTGAACATAAACCACCATCCCCTGTGGGAGGAATTCCTTTCAAACTTGTGGTCAACCTACCTGCTGCACACAAAGCCATGAAGGAGAGATTGGCTGTTCTTTACTATCAACCACAAAGCGGTGGTTTATTACAATGAAACAAAAGCTAAGGAGATCACATGGCACAAGGACACATTGTATATGAGGTTTCAGGAGCAGTCACAACTGCGTCATGTGGTTTGGTGGTTATTTAATGGTTACTGGGAACCACAAGGTCCTAAATCGAAGCTGAACATGTTTCCAACCCCCACTTTGGGGGCGATGTGCCCAGCACGGACTGCTGTGCTGTGTTGCGGACTTTTCAGTTCAGTTCAGTTCAGTCGCTCAGTTGTGTCCGACTCTTTGCAACCCCATGAATCGCAGCACGCCAGGCCTTCCTGTCCATCACCATCTCCCAGAGTTCACCCAGACCCACATCCATCGAGTCAGTGTTGCCATCCAGCCATCTCATCCTCAGTCGTCCCCTTCTCCTCCTGCCTGCAGTCCCTCCCAGCATCAGAGTCTTTTCCAATGAGTCAACTCTTCGCATGAGGTGGCAAAAGTACTGGAGTTTCAGCTTTAGCATCATTCCTTCCAAAGAAATCCCAGGGTTAATCTCCTTCAGAAAGGACTGGTTGGATCTCCTTGCAGTCCAAGGGACTCTCAAGAGTCTTCTCCAACACCACAGTTCAAAAGCATCAATTTTTCGGCACTCAGCCTTCTTCACGGTCCAACTCTCACATCCACACATGACCACAGGAAAAACCATAGCCTTGACTAGACGGACCTTTGTTGGCAAAGTAATGTCTCTGCTTTTTAATATGCTATCTAGGTTGGCCATAACTTTTCTTCCAAGGAGTAAGCGTCTTTTAATTTCATGGCTGCAACCATCATCTGCAGTGATTTTGGAGCCCCCAAAATAAAGTCTGACACTGTTTCTACTGTTTCCCCATCTATTTCCCATGAAATGATGGGACCAGATGCCATGATCTTAGTTTTCTGAATGTTCAGCTTTAAGCCAACTTTTTCACTCTCCTCTTTCACTTTCATCAAGAGGCTTTTTAATTCCTCTTCACTTTCTGCCAGAAGGGTGGTGTCATCTGCATATCTGAGGTTATTGATATTTCTCCCAGCAATCTTGATTTCTGCTTGTGTTTCTTCCAGTCCAGCGTTTCTCATGATGTACTCTGCATATAAGGTAAATAAGCAGGGTGACAATATACAGCCTTGACGTACTCTGTTCCCTATTTGGAACCAGTCTGTTGTTCCATGTCCAGTTCTAACTGTTGCTTCCTGACCTGCATATACGTTTCTCAAGAGGAAGGTCAGGTGTTCTGGTATTCCCATCTCTTTCAGAATTTTCCACAGTTGATTGTGATCCACACAGTCAAAGGCTTTGGCATAGTCAATAAAGCAGAAATAGATGTTTTTCTGGAACTCTCTTGCTACTCTTTTATTATTAGTAAGACTCAATTTTAAAAAATCCCTGTATAAAACATTGTTCAAGAATGAAGGAAGAAGTGTATTCATCGCCAGTTTATCAAGTGTGTCAAGGTTTCTATGTGTTGTTTCCTAGCTATGTCCTTTCAGCAACTAAGGCCAAAATCCAGCCATGTTCTTATGTGTGCATGTGGATCATTTTTCTTCATTTTCTTGTTTTCTAGAACCCAATTTCAGTTGTATTAAAACTGGTTTAACATATGTTCAATTATACTTCAAAGACAAACTCATATGAAAGAGCTTAGATTTGTGGCTACCAAAGGCGGAGGGTGTGGATAGGTGAAACTGGATGAAAGCGGTAAAAGGTATAAACTGCTAAGTGTAAGATAAATAAATCCCAGGGATGTAGTGTACAACATGATAAATATAATTAATACTACTATAGGATATATATGAAAATTGTGAAGAGACGAAATCCTGAGTTCTCATTAGCAGAAAGAGTTTTTTATCTTATTTCTTTAATGCTGAGTCTATGCAAATGATGGATGTTCACCAAACTTATTATGATCATCATTTCATGATGTATGGAAGTCAGATCACCTTACACTCACACAGGGCTGTCAATTTTATCTCAATAAAACGAGAAGAAAAGACATGTTCAAGTAAAGACCAGTGAACGCTTGCACAGTGCCTGCACCTGATCCTGTGCTAAGAATTTTAAATGAATTAAAGTTCGTTTGATCCTTACAGCAACAGTTTGAGGTAGGTGCTACCATCCTTCCCATTTATAGATGAAGAAAGGGAGGAAAGGGATGAGAAAGCTGAAGCAACATTTATTTACACTGCTTTGTATGATTCACTGTTTTAGGCAGAGGGGCAGCAAGATATGATGCCTCTCAGCTTTTAACTACGTCCCAAAGGACAAGTTCAAGAATCCAAGGTTAAGGAGAAAGCATAAGACAAGACATGCAGCCATAAAAGTACAGGAGGTTGGGAGAAGGTGCTGTCGCAATTATGCTGGTGTGTAGACTCAACACAGAGAGGTGAGGAGGAAAGCGGAGGGAACGAGAGGGCAGTCCCGACCCTGTGACTTGGGAACCGGGGGTCCGTAACACCCCTTGCCTTCTGGAAGCATGTCCCAAATTTCACTCAAGAACTACTCTTCTAATTTTTGTAACATATGTGCACCATTACCACTATTTTTAATTTAATATATGAAATAACCTTCTTTTAAAAAATACATTTATTAAAAAATTCGTATCATTATTGTGAATGTAAGACAAGCGTTACTTGCCAAAGGGAGAAGATAACTATAAAAATAAATAGGACTTCCCTGGTAGTCCAGAGCTTAAGAATCCTGCCAATACAGGATACTGTATTGGGACTGGGCACTGGGGCTTGATCTCGGGTCTGAGGAGACTCCATGTGCCTCAGGGCAACTAAGTCTGTGCACGAGAACTACTGAAGCCCTTATGCCCTAGAACTCGTGCTCTGCAACAAGAGAGCCACTGCAAAGAGAAGCCCTCTCATCACAACCAGAGTGGCCCCTGCTTGCCAAAACTAAAGAAAGCCGACACACAGCAACGAAGAGATGGCACAGCCAAAAACAAATTTAAAAACTTTAAAGTAGATTATTTAAATTGAAGAATACTCATTCTTCTTGACTTATGTACCACAGTGAAACTCAAAATCACACTTCGGGAAATACTGTAGTGGCAGTGATGAATCACAGATCAGTGGTCTCAGCTATCAAATTTGGCTTCTACTTTATCTTTTATATATTTGTATGTATTTCTCTCAATGGATCTTTAGCTAGCTCTATAGAAGATCCCCAAACTCCTCTCTCTTAGCTAGTTGAACTCATAAAATATTTGGTTGATTCTGTTTTATAGAAAACAAAGTTAAAATTTCATGTCACTCTCCTGCTAAGATTTGAGGACTGTTTTGTAGGTCAGCTATTTTAAATTCTCCTTGGTGGTTCAACATTTCTCTGCACCTCCAGCAGGTGTCTGATCAATGGGGCTGCATGGCCACAGTGCCACTGCCACGGTGGCTGCATTTTAGAAGAGCTTTCAATTGCAGAAGTGAGCTCTTTGCTACAAAATCTCCCCTATGCCCTCAGAACCTAGACAGCTGCCTCTGTAGGTAGCTGTGGCCTTTGCTATTGGGAGAAAGGTGTTCTGTCCTCAGTTTGAAGAGACAGGTTATTGTTCTAATTGAAAAAAAAAAAAGACAATATGGATGCATGTATTCATGATGTATTTTTAGGTGTGTGTGTCTGTAATGTGTGCATGCGTGCTAAGTTGCTTCAGTTGTGTCCAACTCTTTTCAACCCTATGGGCCGTAGTCCACCAGGCTCCTCTGTCCATGGGATTCTCCAGGCAAGAATACTGGAGTGGGTTGCCATTTCCGTCTCCAGGGGATCTTCCCGACCCAGGGATCAAACCCACGTCTCTTTACATCTCCAGCACTGGCAGGTGGGTTCTTTATCACCACCTGCCACCTGGGAAGCCGGTGTCTGTAATAATAGCAAAAAGGTATAAGGATGTAAGGATCCAGAAAAGCTTTTCTGTTGTTGCTCTTTCTACCTTTCCTGCCTCTCTCCCTTCTTCCACTCCTCCCCACCTTACTTTTTCATTTCGTGATCCTCTCAGGAAAATATTACCCTGAAACAGCCAGTCACATTTTGAGCCAACCTCTCCCTCCTCCCAGTACAGGATCATTTGTGAACACTTTGTTTGAACACTCTCATGTGATAGGGCTCACATGTATCCATGGTGTGGTCTGTCCTCTGGTCTACAGAAGAATTCCCATTGGTATTGCTACACTTTGACCCCATTAGCCTAGTTACAGTCTGTGTATCAAGGCAAAAAGCATGATGAACTTAAATGGAGCCAGATGTAAATATCTACACTCAGCACTGCCATTCCTGAAGTGTATGAATTTGGCAAGTCAGACAACTTTTCTGAGCCTCAGTTTATGTAACTGCACAAGTATTTCCCAAAGTTTTCACCGGAATCAAAATTAGATCCTGTATGATAAAACTCTTCATAAACCACATTGCTCTTAAAGGGCCATATAAATGTCAGATGTGCGAGAGGCCAAATCTTCCTAAGATCCTTTGATCTCAGGCTACAGTGTTCTAGAAACTATGCATCTTCCTCAGAACCTATAGGGAGAACAGATGTTTTTCACTGTTCTATGAAGAGAATGTTAAGGGGACTTAGACATCCACCAGAAATTCTAACTAAGAGGTAGGTAGTATTCAAATTCTTCACCAGCAAGTTTCCCTCCTTATAGGATGAGTGAAAAAAAAAAAAAAAGGTACATTTTATTACGAGAAGAGCCAAAGTTGATGATCTTAGAAGACACCACACATCAAACTCTAAGACTAGAAAAACAGGAAAGGAGATCTAGTGGCTGCTGCTGCTGCTAAGTGGCTTCAGTCGTGTTCGACTCTGTGCGACCCCATAGACAGAAGCCCACCAAGCTCCCCCATCCCTGATCTCGTGGAGTCTGGTGTAAAAGGAGAATACGGTGCACTTGGAACGCACAGCAGAGGAGACTGGTCCTCTTCCCCGTGGGGTCTATCACTCTCTCTCCAACGACTACCTTCTGCTTCTGCTCTTCTCCTTGCTTTGCCTCCCCAAGACTACACTTTCATTCTCATCATTCCCTTGGTGCTTTAAGTTTAAACCTTAAGAACACTTAGCTGATAGAACTAAGACCTGGAATGCTTGTAGAAACAGCAATTGGCAGCCTTTATGGGCAGGAGAGAACAGCTGGGTCACATGATCACAGAGAGGGAGAGTGGGTAGAAAGTGTGAGAGCCCCCCCTCCCCCAACTCACTCTCAAAATGAACTGAAATGTTCACCAAATTGTGGACAGAAATCATTCTAATAGAGAAAGAAAAATCGTACCAAATAATGTGACTTCTATTCCTGTTGTGGGATGTTTATATTCAACAAAAATGTGACCAAACCTTGTCACCTTAGACATCAATCTTACGGCATCAAAGCTGGATTATCAAAAACTCTGAAATTATTCTCATCTGAGTACCAGTCTCTACTGAATACACATGTGAATGCTTAATCATGGGAAGTTAGTTTAAAGAAGTATGATACAGGTACTTCCCTGGTGGTCCACTGGTGAAGACTGTGCTTCCATTGCAGAGGGCATGGGTTAGGTCCCTGTTTGGGTAACTAAGAACACACATGCCATGCGATGAAGCCAAAAAAAAAAAAATAGTACAATACATCTTTACAATGGGATATGAGGCAGTCATTAAGTTTCATGCTTTCAGATAACATTAATAAAATAAGAATATGGCCACAATATCATAGTGAAAGGAAGAAGATTGCAAACTGTTCATACGTTGTGTTTCCAATTCTATTGTATCCCACTGTATTATATTATAATATACACAGAAAAAAAGCATCAGATAAGAAACAGAAGAAATGTAAATGCTAGTTCTTTGTAGGTATGGAAATAGGTAAATTTTATTTTGTCCCCTAAATACATTTAATAAGCAAATAAGAAAATTACAAATGTTATAATAAGAAAATCATAAGTGTTTTTAACTTGTCTGTCAACACAAGAGTCTTGTAACTACCCCCTACACCACTACTTCTTCTTCAGTACTACTACTGAAAAAACATCATAAGCCAGAATTAGAAAGATGGTTCAGAGACTCAGGAGCCAACCAGAGACACCTGTCATGAAATAAAAATTTCAATAAAATGTAAACAAGGTGGATGAAAGCCATCTTTCAGCTTTGGGGACACTTTCCTCTTTACTGCGTTTCCTTAAGCCAAGGTCAAGCCAGCACTTCTGTCTCCAAGCTCCGTCCAGCTTTTCTCAAACCCGATAAGCGGGTATAGGTTTCAAAAGCAAAGTCAACCAAGGTTATCTTGGTCTTTTATCCTTTTCATTCAGTGGCTGAACACAGCACATGAAGACAACCAGCCTTTCTGAAATGACATTTCTGAAGTCTATTCCCCCAATACATCCTGCTCTGCTCTTCAAATTATTTTATAAACGTACATGGGGCAGCAGCTTGACTTTGTGGACTAACAGGGCTGCGGAGACTTTGAGGGCTAAGCGCACACCTCCCCACCCCACAAGTCTCTTTCTGGAACCTCAGAAAAGGGTGTAGACAAAAAGCCACATGGGCCATGGCTCTTGGAGCTGAGGGAGCCACATCACTTGGATGTGAGAGTCTGTGATTATCAACAACTTGGAAACACAACCAAAAGCATGCAACCCAGAGGCCACGTCTATAAGCCAGGGTCATACAGATGCACGGTCTTTACTAACCAGGCAACATGAAAGGCCACCCAAACATTAGACGATAGTTTAAAAATCACCTTAGGTTATAGAAATTTTGTGTCACAATCAGCATCCTTCTCCTTGCAGTACTCTTTTTTTTGTTTTCCCCAGCAACTAGGAAAATGACAAGACTAATTTGGTGGGAGCAGTGTTAGGCTCATAGTAGCTGCTCAATTATTATGTGTAAGAAAGAAGGGAAGACTCAAAACCCTCAACGCCTTGGAGGCCACGCCTTGTCAGGGCCGGACTGCCTGCTAAGAAATATCCCAGATTTTAGGTTCTTCCAAAGTCAGCCCCTGGCGCGGTTAACAGTTCTGGCACTATAGACTTCTCTCTTCGAAGAAATTCTCCCGGGAGCTAGTAGAGATCCTTTCTGCTGGATCTTAAGCCCACTTACTCTGGTTCTGTCTAAGAGAAGAGAGAGTGAACAGCTGATGTCAACACTTGGTCCGATCATTCTTCATAGATTTAAAGAAAGTCATCACCTCCTTGCTCTCCTCCTTCCCCTCCATGACCCCAATTCCCACAGCCTTTCTCCATGGCGTCTGTTTCGTAATCCCTTAATCCAATGATGCCTATTAGGACGCAGTTCAAAGTCAGCGAAAAGAACATGCCGTTAAGCGGTGGTATGGAGAGAGGCAGAGCAAACACACCGACACGGGAAGGAGTTCCTATTTCACTCCTCAGATGCCTTCTGTGAGCCTGGAAACTGCGCGGATGGCGCGGGGCTCCTCCCCTGGGGTGGGAGGTGGAGTGAAGTGGGGCAGGTGTGTTCCAGCCATCATCAAGTATTTCCTGGCCTGCTGAGCACTGTCTAAGGCAGGGTACAGACATGTAGTGGAAAACCAAACAGATGTGGTTCCTGTGTTTGTGAGCAGCCCGTCAGCTTGTCCATGATGTGTGTGTGTGTGTGTGTGTGTGTGTGAGCCCACACACACACACACGCATGCTTGGGAGATGCAGAGGCTGTTTTATGTCAAGAGTCAATGGCTTTCAAGTGGAATCTGTCACGGCAGTGATCGACCTTTCTCATATCACCACCAAACTGACCAGCCTGGAATATGATTTTGCTAGTCCTCAAGGGATTCCCCAGTGGTCAGCAGTAAAAGAATCCACCTGAAAGGCAAGAGATGCGGGTTTGATCCCTGGGTTGGGAAGATCCCCTGGAGAAGGAGATGGCAACTCACTCCAGTGTTCTTGCCTGGGAAATCCCATGGACAGAGGAGCCTGGCGGGTTACAGTCCATGGGGTCGCGAAGAGCTGGACATGACTGAGTGGCTGAACAACAACCGCAGGTACCAGTATGACAGGGCATCCACAGCCAGGGGTTAGTGCTGTCTCCTGGATACAGGGTGACCAGAAGCATCCTTTAACCTGACTCATTCATCTCAGGCTCCAAATGCCAGTGGCGCCTTCTGGTTTATGATGTTGCTGCTGCAGCAGCTCTTGGGAGTTATCTTTCTACCAGTTTGGTTAACCTTCCTCTCTCTTACTGATCCAGACGTTAATTCACAAATAAGACTACTGACCCAGCATTTCCAACCAACCACTTTCTCCTGGAGTCCTTCCTTCACTGGTGAATGTGGCTCTAATCTGTTAGGACTGCAAGCCTAAAATGACATCTGAGGTTTGGGGAGCCCAAAGAATGACCTGGACAAACAGAATGCCATACTCTATACAAGAAGGAGTATTTTCTGGTGGATGGAAGCAGGGAAGAGGGAGTGGGCTTGTAAAATACACGTCTGGTGTTTTCGGGAGAAAGGATAGCGGAGGTGAAAACCATACGTATCCTCGCAGTTCCGACCTAGACAGTCCCTTTAAGGTCTGTTTATATCTTACAGCTTGAAAATGCACCATCATCATTTCTTGAAGTCATTGCTCAGAACACACCCCCACTGCATTTCATTTTTATTATCCCCATTTTAGGAACGATTAAATGGAAGTAGGGAGCAGCAGCAATGAAGCAAATCATGAGAGGCTCAGATAAAGACAGAAGCCCGAATGCTTGTTGGAACTGCCTCTCTGTGCCAGACTATTTTTAATGCAAGTTTATGCATCTACCCCCCTCTTAGAGAGACTTAGAAATGAACCCTTCTGCACACAAATATTTTTCTACCATCCCCTATCCTTTCCAACTCACCAGGCTATGTCTGTATGTATGTGTAGTCCTCTTTAAATGTTCCTCACATTTCTACCTACCAGAGACATGTACTTGGCTTTCTGTGAATATAATTCTGATCCAGAGATCTCTGCTATTTCAGCTCCCTGCCTCCATGCCTCCTTAATGGCTACTTATACAGGATCCCATTAAAGGGTCACAAAAGTATGTACCCTTTGTTTAAAAAGAAAAAAGGAGGTTGAGTAGATGTAGAAACTTTGTATATGCTTGGCGTGTTTTCAGAGCAAACACGTGACACTGGGAACAACAATTGCTCTGAGGAGCAGTCTGGGGAACCAAGGCTCATAGATGATAAAAGGACATTCTTTTCACTGAATGTTCTTTTGCATCATTTGACTTTTATCATGTGCAGATAGTATCTTAAAAAATTGTACAAAGAGGGTGGAGACTACCAGTTGATATTCGTAAAATACTGGCTATGTTTTAGCCACCATTAACCAGTTTTACTATCATCTCCTTTATAGTTGGTTACTGTAAAATCCCCTTTAATCTGTATAATAGCCTTAGGCAAAGCCCTATATTACAGAAGGAAAATAGACTCAGGTAATATCAGTGGCTCGGCTAACACAGTTGATAAAGAAAAACTATGTGGGTCATTGAACTGGGCTCTCTCTCATTTCCAAAACCAAGCTCAGTTCTCTAGACCATCCTGCCTTTACTTTGAGTCTTTTGGAAGGAACTGAATTGATAAGACAGTGGCTTTGTAAAAACCTGAAGGAATCCTGTGAAATCCTACCATGGGGTTCACACTGACAACTTAATGAATCTTCCTCCACCCAAGGGGTCTTGTCGAGCACTGCTTGGGCACGCCTGTCTGGAGATGAGGCCTCCCCGAAGGGCCCCTGAGTCCCTCGCTGGTCCTTGGGGGCACTCACCCTAAAGGCAGGGATGTATGTGCTCTTGCGAGCTGTTCAGTAAACCACTCCATCTGCACAGGAGAGCCTGAGGTAGAAGTGAATGGCTAGTCACTACTCCAACCCCCCTAAGCATACAGATTCTTCGTTTATTGAACAGTGGTCTCTGGAGTGAGCCAAGCACCCTTCTTGAGTGCTGGAATTACCGAGGTGAAAGAGGCCCTTGCCCCACGCAACATCCCTCCTGGTGGGAGAAAACAGGCAGTGAACAGGCAGACAAATGAGCAAAACATCAGACAACAAGTACACTGAAGAAAATAGCACGAACCTGACTGCGTGGCTGCTTCCGCTCAGGCCATGATATTTACCCAAGTGACGAGAAAGACTTGGGAGCTACTGTCCTTAAAAATAAAGTCTTCCTCTGTATGTTCCAGCTCTCACCCAACTTCCACGCCAAGGTCCTATTTCTTTACAGCGTGAATGTGTAATCTCAGGAGTTAGAGCTGAGAAGGACCCATTGTTCATGCCACCATTCCAGATGTGAGGGAAGAAAGGCCTTAGACAAGTGAAAGGAGCGGATCACACAGTGAGTTAGGCATGTCACTAGAAGCCGACAGCGCCGTCCCTTAGGCCATGTTTCTTGCACAAGTTGAGACTCACTCCTCGATCATCTCCCCAGTGAGCATCTCTTCACTGTAGAATCCTCACTCTAAGGCCTGCCTCTCTGAGCTCCAAATCTTCCCAGGACCACTGAGAACCATTTAGAACACTATTAGGAATCCTGGGGATGCAGAAGGGTTCTAGGGGCCAGGGTGATGGTGGAAGAAAAGGATGTTCAATTTCACCATTTCCCAGACACGCCTTTCACCTGAGCCTGGCTGCCCCTCCCTGCCCACAGGGGCTTCCACGTTTGGGAGCCACGAGGCTCATAAAGCCAAAAAATACTGACTTCTCTCTGCAGCAGCGTTCTCTGATGTAACCAAGTCAGTGTGAAATATTCTATTCTATTTAGTATGATCCCAATCCCCCCAAAATGCTTTATCAAAGGATTACCCACAGAATTTCTTTAACAAGCTCCCTTAGCACACTTAAAATACGATCTATGAAAACTCAATCTACATAAAGATTTTATCTCCTCTTGCCAAAAAAAAAAAAAAAAAAAAATTCAGCTATTGTAACAAGGGCAACAACATAAACTTGGATTCTTAATGATGGATTTTAGACCATTGCATTATGTAATGGTTCTCAGTTGTTCGATATGTTTATTGAGCCGTGTGACATGCTCCTCCAGGTTCCCATGAGGACACGACGATATGAAGACACAGCCTCTGCCCTGCAGAAGCATCACACACACAGCTCTGACACAGGCAGCTGTCATGAGTGCTGCTGACATGGGTGCGGACCAATGCTACAGGGGATACAGGAGTAAAAAGTGAAATCCCAGTCAAAGATCAGGCAAGGAAAAAGCAGCATTTTAATTGGTTTCAAACGATGATTATGATTTGTATAATTGGACCATTCGTTCCAGGAAAAGGAAACATCATGACAGGCCGTACAGGGAGCGAGACATACAGGGGCACCTTCTCAGAACAGCGACGGACCCGGTGCTGCTTGATGGTGATACAGGACACACCGAGAAAGAGAAGATGGTGTTGGAAAACAGACCGGTGCCTTGAATGCAAGAAGAGATAAAGTTTGGGCCCAATTCACAAACCACAGGAGCTTGGAGCAGGTTTGGAGCAGAGAAAGAACATAACCAGAACTGTGCCTTCGGAAGCTCATTCTAGAAGCCATGTCCAGAACCGAGCTGAATGGATAAAAGTGGGTGTCATCCCAAGTGATCTTTTTTGAACACTTGGATCCAGGTGTGGTTGATGCTTACATTGGGCTCCCAGTTAATAAGGAGCCAATGCAATTAAAAATTTCACTAAGTGTTATCATTGAGTGAAACATATCATTTTACAATCTGAATCTTTATTTTTGTCAGCTAGGGCTTAATTTTATTTATGGATGATTACTGATGCCACTTGAATATGCCAATGATCTTTGAAATAAAACATATCTAAAAGTAAAAAAATTAAAAAAAAATAAGAAAGTGTGTGTGCATCAGAGAGAGGGAGGTCCATTTAAAACATTATCCACATGGTTTTTGGATCAAATAAAAATAAGCAATACTTATAAGAGTGAGAGTAAAGGTAGAATTGATAAAGAGGGGAGGGATTCAACCCCCAGGAAGGAGAAACTAGCTGTGGAAAGGGGTGGGGGTCCCAGGCCTCAGAGTCCAGCCTAAGGAAGAGAAGGCAGCACCAATGAGTGGAAGTGGTGTCTCTTTAAGACAGGATGGCTGTGAGAGGCCCCATACTCGAGTCAGTAATCATGAGTCTACGACATAAAAGCTATCTCCAGCTGGACGTCTTCTGTTCCACGTATGAAGCCTCAGTTTTTAATAACTCCTCTTCTGGAGATCTACAGAAGTGCCTGGTGTACACGCCGGCCCCAGAACACTTCTTAAATTATTATGTCTGCACAGCAGCAGTGAAAAGCAGCTTGATTGGGGTGAAGAGCAGGAGCCCAGAGAACAGCCATTTCGGAACAAATGATAACTTCAATCAAGGACGCCAGGTATGATGTTAGCCTTATAGCTGAGCCCTTATTGGAGGAACACATGACAGGAAGACGTCTTTCATTTGAAGGGCAAGGCTCTGGGTCCCACTACCTGAGACACACATGCCCTGTTTCACCTGTCCACGTCTCTCTGTGACAAGATTGTGAATTTCAAGAAGTTTATCTCTGGCTTCTTTTCCTGGCTACTCTCTCGGAAAATATATCGCCTGGTTTCCATCCTAGTCAGAGCCACGCTGACATCCTGAAGTCTGCTCTCAGCCAACTGGCCCACAGAGTCTGCAGAAATTGCCTTAAATCAGTGTTTCTCAACATGTTTCACAGAATCTGATTCCACAAACTAAAGGGTCTTGTGATAAAACTCATTTGGGGAAATGCCAAATTAGATAAAATTAAAGATGTCCCTTTGCTAAGACAACTCTATTTGCAGCAACATGGATGGACCTTGAGGGTATTTATGCTAAGTGAAGTTAGAGAAAGATAAATACTGCATGATCTCACTTATATGTGGAACCTAAAAAAAAGAAAAAAAATCTAGCCATAAATACAAAGAACAGACTGGTAGTTGGTCAAGGAATACAAACTTCCAGTTATAAAAGGAAGTCATGGGAATGTAAGGTAGAGCACGAAGACTATGGTTCATAATACTCTTACATATTTGAAAGATGCTAAGAGAGTAGATTTTAAAAGTTCTCATCACAGGAAAAAAAATTTGGAACCATGCACAGTGTTGGATTTTAACTAGACTCTCTGTGGTGATCACTTCACAATATACACAAATATTGAACCATTATATTGTCCAGTGGAACTAGTACAATGATATATGTCAATGACACCTCAGCAAAAAAGACACCTCTGAACTTTCAAATTAATATGTGTTTGGAGACTCTTCCAAAGTGAGACACAGTAGACAGTACCCCTTAATCTTATTTATCTGAGAAACCATTTCTCCGCAAAGCATCTCAAGGCACAAGTGTCCTGATTCTCATGAACATGTGTAATGAAATGACTCTCAGGAACATTTGTATTGAACTAGGAATCAGGTATAACAATAAAAGCCAATACCTAGTAAGTGCTTACCATGTGCCAAGAACCCTTCTAAGTCCTTTACATATATCAGTATATTTAATCCATATAGCAACCCTGTGATACTGACACTATTATTTTTCCCATTTTTCAGATGAGGAAGTGGAGGCAGAGAGAAGTTAAGAGATTTGCCCAAGGTTGTAAATAGCCACGTTAGTGAGTAGAGAGCTGGGAATTGAACCCAGGCAGTCTGGCACCCATGTAAATTAATGCCTAATAGTAGAATTTCAGACACTGTGATCAGCTGACAGTGGGAGAGGTCCTAAGAGCAAGCCTCCAATCACAGGAAATCCAAATTTGTGCACTCATAAATTAGGTTTCACAGGCCTCCCAGTACACCCTGTAGACACGGCTCCTACACCATCATTCGGTTTCTCCATTTAATTGTGTTATCCCGTGCCTGCACACTCTTCCATTAAAACAAAGTCATGCTGCAGACAGCACAGCTACCAATAAAAACGGTAATACACAGGGAAAATCATCTCTTGATTGACCCAAGTGGCAAGAAAATGAAGATGCACGTTTGAGAAATGGCCTCCTCTGTGTTCTCAAAGTATTGATCTCCAGCTCAGAGACCAAAACCAAGTGGCCCTTTTCCTCCTGTGTGTTGCAAAATTTCTGATCCCCACCCCCTCCACTCAGCTTGAGAATTGCCAAAGACATGTCCTACCCTCTCCCACTTCCTCTCCTTGTTCAGAAGGATGATCACCAGCTTTGGGTGCATCTGGTAGCCGTCTTCACTGAAGGACAGATTTCTCCCTTCAAAAGTCACATTGATCAGATACCTGTAAAGAGAGAATGAAGAGAAGGTTACAAGCATGAAGAAGGTATGCCAGAACAAGACAGTCAAGAAGACAGAGAGAAAGGTGGATGGAGACTGACGTGTAGACAGCTCTATAAATGTCACGTAAAGCTTGTGTCCCTCGGGCTTCCATTTCATTATCCAATAACTGCCATCCAAGTTTTCACATTATAGGAATGGTAAGAAAAGATAATGTAAAAATTTGACATAAGAGCAATGGGCTTGAGTTTAGTTGGCAGCTATGACTGAGCAAATTATTGAGCTTTTTGAATATGTTTTTTTCACAATTTGACAAAAATGGGATAATAAAGAACCTACTCTATTAGGTTTGTACAGCTTAAATGAGATAGCTGACCAGGGGGCAGAGCAAATCCTCATTAAGTGTTAATGACTATTATTCAAAAAAGGAGGTAAGTTCAAGGGTGGGGTGGTAGAGACAAGACACAGTGGGAGTGGGCAAGACAGCTTCCTGCTCAGAGAGGCTGGAGTTAAGGGTCTTTCCCCTCCCAGAGATACACTGATGCTTTCAAACTCTTGCAACAATTCTGTCCAGCCCATACTTAATGAGTCTAGCAAGTCAGGGATCTGGTTCTTCCAAATGCATCTGGAAACCAGGGATACTGAACTTTTATTTGTTATTGTTGTTGCTCAATTGTCAAGTTGAGTCCAACTCTTTGCAACCCATGGACTGCAACAGGCCAGACTTCCCTGTCCTTCACTATCTCCTGGAGTTGGCTCAAACTCTTGTTCACTGAGTTGGTGATGGCTATCTAACCATCTCGTTCTCTGCTGTCCTCCTCTCCTTTTGCCTTCAATCTTTCCCAGCATCAGGGTCTTTTCCAATGAGTCGGCTCTTCACATTAAGTGGCCTAAGTATTGGAGCTTCAGTTTCAGCATCAGTCTTTCCAATGAATATTCAGGGCTGATTTCCTTTGATCTCCTTGCTCTCCAAGGGACTCAGGCGTCTTCTCTAGTGCTACAATTTTAAAGCATCAACTCTTCGGCACTCAGCCTTCTTTGCGGTCCAACTCTCACATCTGAACATGACTACTGGAAAATTCATAGCTTTATCTATACAGACTTTTGTTGGCAAAGTGATGTCTCTTTGCACTTTTATAGTGAACGGAAAATTGCAGAGGTGGGGTGGGGGTCCAGGGAGGAGGGAAAGACATTTTGCAGAGTGCTTCAGGTTCAGATACATAAATTAGCAAAAACGCTAATAATGAGAGTCAGACCAATGGAGCTGTCTTTCAACACCTGTACCCCCAGCTCACCCCATTCTCCCCTTCTGGCTGCTCTGACCTGATGAAGTTCCCTCACTGGGAATTCCCACAGGCATGCTCATTCCCATGGCATCAGTGCAACCATGCTGATGGTAATTCAGGTCCTTCCACCACCATGGCTCAAGGAGTCAGTGATGACTAGCTCCACGCTCACATGACATGCTACTCTGGAGCCTTGCACCAGATGCTGCAGTGAGACCTGTCTCTGTTCAGAAGCAGAATGGGCATCCTGGGATTGTCTGGAGTCTTTGACAGGCTTCAAAACTTCAACCAACCATGGCTCTCTACTTCACTGAAGGGGAGAAGAAGAACGTGCAGAAGGCAGCCTAAAGTCTCCTCTTTAAGTCTTCTCATTTAACAAAAACTGTGAGCCTCTTCTTTGAGGCTACCAGGTAACATTAGATTAAGCAGCCTAGGGTTGCTAGGATGTAGGTCTTTCAGGAAATTCTAAATATGTCTAGGTACTGTGAACCAAATCCTCCTGGACCACATTCCTGCTTCTAAAGCTGCCTGGGACTTTTCAACCTGTCATTTCCAGGGCAAATGCAATCAAAAACAGAGGTCACAAAAGAGCAGAGATCCCTAGAATCTCAAAATTGGAAGAGATCTTCATAATCAATGAGCCCAGTTCCCGCAGTTTATCTTTCCTTTCTATGACATCATAAAACCAGCCCTCTCAGCTCTTCTTGAATACTTCCACTGATGGGGAGCTCATCCCTGTATTCCCTAACCCAAGGCAGCCACCTCACTGTTGGGCAGTTCTTTTTTACCTAAAAGTGAAATCTGCTCCCCTTTCACCTCTAGATCCTGGTCTCCTCCTTAGGAGTTATACAGTCTTAGTCTAATGCTTCTTCCACATGGGAGCTCTTCAAGCATTTGAAGATATTCATCATGTATCCCTCATAAAGGGCTTGCCAGGTGGCTCAGTGGTAAAGAATCGGCCTGCCAATGCAGGAGACACAGGTTTGATTCCTGGCTTGGGAAGATCCCCTGGAGAAAGAAAAGGCAGCCCACTCCAGTACTCCTGCCTGGAAAATCCCATGGATAGAGGAGCCTGGTGGACTGTAGTCCATGGGGTCATAGAGTCAGACATGACTTAGTGACTCAGCAACAACAACGAATCCCTTATGAAATGAATTTTAGTCTTTGAAGAAACTATGAGCTCATTTGGTTCTATAATTTTAACTTGATAGATAAGGGAACTAACTGAAGCACAAAGAGGTCAAATTATTTGCCCCTAGCTAATTGGGAGCAGAAATAACATTTTAAGAGCTATATTATCATATGTGAAACGAATTGCCAGTCCAGGTTCAATGCATGAGACAGGGTGCTCAGGGCTGGTGCACTGGGGTGACCCAGGGGGATGGGATGGGGATGGAGGTGGGAGGGGGGTTCATGATGGGGAACACACATACACCTGTGGCTGATTCATGCCAATGTACGGCAAAACCACTATAATATTGTAAAGTAATTAGCCTCCAATTAAAATAAATAAATTTATATTTAAAAAAAAGAGCTGTTCCCAGTCCCATGTGTTCTCTAGCATCCCACTCTGATTGTCACACGCCACAGCAGCTTTAATATCCGAGATCCTGCACCAAGCTACACTGTGCCATGATGTAACCCACTCCCTCTACCCTCTCAGCTGTGATCTCTGAACACCTTCAGTTGGTAAACATGTAACATCCTTGATTCAACAACGCAAGGCTCCATCTGTATCTTCTCCACCCTCTGCGCTGCTCCTCCTCTCAGCTCATTGCTGCCTGCTCCCGCCCATCAGTAGTGAGAAGATGATATTCGAGTAGTTTACAACAACTTCAATAGTCTAACCTAAGTCCCAAGCAGTTCATTTCAGGGAGTATGATTTTAAACTAACAGACCAGAATTTAAGCATCAGACATAATCCATTTGGAAAGTAGGTTCTTACTACATCAATATGGCATTATACTTTAATTTCTGAAAGTTTTCAGAGGCAGTGTATGCGACTTGTAGAAAAAAATTAGTCTTGACTCTTTTTTGGAAGAACACACGAGAGGAAGCGGAGAGGGAGAAGGAAGGGAGGGAGAGAGGAAGGGAGGGAGGGGAGGGAAGGGAGGAGAGAGGGAGGGTTAAAGGGAAGGGAGAGAAAGAGAGGAAGAAGGAGGAAGGGATGGGGGAGAGACGGAAACTATCTGGCTAATGAACCCTCCCTTTCACCAGACATGTCTCTGAGTAATTCTGACTTTATCTAAAACACCATTAAGGATATCTCAAAGAAAGTGTCCATTTCAGAAGGCAATTATAAAAGAGAAGCCCCCAAATCATATAAGCAACTATCAGCATGAATGGAATAAGCATATGGCCTCTCAAGATGACTTCTTTGAAAAGGGATAGCCTTGAATTCAGTAGATAGGTTGGGAAATTCAAACTCCAAGAAAATAAAACCACATTGATGGGTAATTGTTCTGCAGTTAAATTTCTCTAGTTGTTCCTGCTCCCAATCCTTTTGATTTTCCTTATATATTTTTCTCTCTCTAGAATGTTCACCTGATTCCAGTTCTACATGTTCATTTTATTCTGTGTTGACATTTCCCATATATTTTACTTATCAAAAATATTAATAAAATGTTATGACAGTACACAAAATACTCTTCTGCAAAGTATCCTTTAATTATTCATATCCTTCAGCAGTGTAAAGATTCATCATTCACATTGTGTTTTTCTGAGTAATTCCCTGAGACGTGCCAACCTTTAGCTATTAGTGAGGAGCTTGCAGATACACACTTGCCTTGAGCAAGGATGCCCTTAGAATAGTGGGACAGACCAATCCATTCACTGGTAATGAAAAGTGTGAAAACATAATTGGGAGTGCAGTCACTTCTAGACCTGTGACCTTGGCCCTGAACCTGAGTTTTTCCCTCTTTAAAATGGAAACACCATTTTTTTGTTTTTTTTTACCTCTAGTTTATCAGGTTGTGATGATCACCTGAAAGAGCGGGTAGAAAAACTATATAAAATATGACACAAATACAAGGTTATATAGTAGGAAACATTTAGACAAAAATAATATACTAGCCTGATTAGAATTATCTAAAGGCAAGGAACTTGCCTGATTTTGGACCTCAGCGAGTAAAAGTGGGATGATTATATTCACCAAGACTGAACTGTCAGTGGAACACATGGGAGAAATGGAAACTGCCTCCCACATATGGAGGATAAACTAGGTCAAATGGTCATATTAATCAGTTCAAATTTCCATAAGATCTGAAAGTACCTAATCACCTTTGCATCTGGCGGCACTTTGTCAATTTTGAATATTAACTAAAACCTCAAAGCGTCTGTGTATGAATCCTCAGTAAAGGATTTGACTATATTATTAAGAGATGCCACAGCTATTCTGTTTGTCTCTGAAAATGTCATCCTCAAGAATGTAATGAGAAAGCCTAGCTTCAAGTGGCACTCAAATTCAGAAGTTCTGCCCATAAGATCCTAGTCCCTTGGAAGGCCCATCAAGGTTTGGTATATTAAAAAATATTGCTTGATTTGTCTCTGGGATGTAGTTTGACCCATAAGCCAAATGATGGCTTATCTCATAAAGTTCTAACACTGCAGAAATCTCAGATTACTGGAACTAGAAGAAAACTTCAAAACCATCCATTGAGAACTATCAGTTTGGACGGGAGAAAATGGCTTCCCCAATATTACCTGACTTTCCACAGTGGCTTGCCTGTTCAGGACTGGAGTTCAAGTCTTCTTATTTCAAGCTCAGGGTTCTTTTTGTTACCTCAGTAAGTAAAGTGAAATCAGTAAATCAGAGCCTCAGATGGGCCTCTTAGCACTCTCACATCACCATCATGTGCCCTCAACTACAGAGACCCCTCATACAAACTGCAGAAAGTAAAACCGATCGCATTTCCGGCCTGACTCTGGCTTGTGGAGAAAGTCTTGGAACCCTGCTGGGCTCAGGTCCAACACATTTGCTGCCTGTGGCCAAAGTCACCCTCCGCTGGGTTGAATGGGGTCAAGCTGAGGTAAAAGGCCTGTGTGCCTCTTCGACTTTGACCGTGCCACTCAGAGCTCATCCGCTGCAATGATTTAGCAGTACACCATGTGTGGGAGGCGTCCGAGAGGGCTCTGCCAGAATCTCCCCAGCAAACCAAGTGCCCTGGCACCACAGTTCTCATTGTGCCCTCCAGATTCTCACAAGGGACTTTTTTTTTTTTTTTTAATGAATGTCTTTTAACGTGGTAATAAGAGAGACAAGTCTGTCCTCTCAGATGATCCTCTCATTTTCAGATGAAGCAGATGAAGTCTGGAGGGGTTTGTGTTTTCACCAAGATCAGATGACAGGGTTGGAAAGAGGATCCAGGTGTCCCCACCCCACACCAGTGATCTTTCTGCTCAACATCATGTCTCAAAAATGTGAAATTATTCTCATGGTTTTTGAAGCATCTCCATACCATCTTCCATAGTGGTTGTATCAATTTACATCCCCACCAGCAGTGCAAAGAGGCTTCCATTTTCTTCATACCTGCTCCAGCACTTATTGTTTGTGGATTTTTTGATAGCCATTAATGACTGGTGATAGGTGATATCTCATTGTAGCTTTGATTTGCACTTCTCTAATAATGAGCGACACAGCACGTTTTCATGTTTATTAGCCATCTGTATGTCTTCTTTGCAGAAATGTCAGTTTTTGATTTGGTTGTTTTTCTGGTATTGAGTGGTATGAGTTGGATGTGTATTTTGGAAATTAATTCTTTGTCAGTTGTTTAATTTGCTATTATTTTCTCCCATTCTGAGGGCTGTCTTTTCACCTTGTTTATAGTTTCCTTTGCTGTGCAAAAGCTTTTAAGTTTAATTAGGTCTCACTTGTTTATTTTTGTTTTTATTTCCATTATTCTAGGAGGCAGGTCATAGAGGATCTGACTATCATTTATGTCATACTGTGTTCCGTCTATGTTTTCCTCTAACAGTTTATAGTTTCTGGTCTTACATAGATGTTTTTAATTCACTTTGAGTTTATCTTTGTGTGTGGTGTTAGAAAGTGATCTAATTTCATTTTTCTACACTTAGCTATGCAGTTCTTGCAGCACTACTTATTGAAGAGACTATCTTTTCCCCATTGCACACGCTTGCCTCCTTTGTCAAAAGTAAGGTGCCCACAGGTGTGTGATATACTCTGAGGAAACCAAAACTGAAAAAGACACATGTACCCCAATGTTAATTACAGCATGATTTACAATAGCTAGGACATGGAAGCCACCTGGATGTCCATCAACAGACGAATAGATAAAGAAACGGTGGTACCTATATACAATGGAATGTTACTCAGCCATAGAAGGAACACATTTGAGTCAGTTCTAATGAGGTGGATGAACCTAAAGCCTATTATACAGCTTATACAGAAGTAAGTCAAAGAGAAAAACAAATATCATATATTAATGCACATACATGGAATCTAGATGGAGAAGGGAATGGCAACCCACTCCAGTATTCTTGCATGGAGAATTCCATGTACAGAGGAGCTTGGGCAGCTACAGTTCATGGGGGTCACATAGAGTCAGACACGACTGAGCAACTAACACACACAGACATGGATCTAGAAAGACTGGTGCTGATGAGCCTATTCGCAGGCCAGTAATGGAGATGCAGACATAGAGAACATACCTGGGGACACGAGTAGAAGGGAGGAAGGAGAGGGCGGGGACGGATGGAGAGAGTAACATGGAAACATATATACTACCATATGTAAAATTGATAGCCAGTAAGAATTTGCTGTATGACTCAGGGAACTCAATCTGGGGCTGTGTCACAACCTAGAGGAGTGGGAAGGGGTGTGAGGTGGGAGGGAGACTCAGTAGGGAGGGGACAGATGTATACCTATAGCTGATTCATGTTGATGTATGCCAGAAGCCAACACAATATTCTAAAGCAATTATCCTTCCATTAAAAATAAAAAATAATTATTAAAAAATGTGGAGTTTTTCATAGCTCTCAATTTCCATTCTCCAGCTATTCAGAGCAAAGTAATAAAGGAGGAAACACAGTTCCAGGGAAGAGACTCAAATTCTTGACCCCTTTGCTTATGATTTTCCAGCTCTGAAAACCTGTAACTTTGTCACTGTGTCTTTGGTTTGTCACTTACCTTTTAAAGCATTTAGCTCCTTCATCTATAAAATAGACCATCATCTATAAAACTCAGACTACCTCACTTGCCTGATGTGGGAAGAACACAACTCCTAGGAGATGTTCTCTATCTTGATGCTTCACCTGATTAATACTGCAGCTATTACACTGCTAAACTCCATCATCTAAACGACAAAAACCAATTTTTAATCTGAGAGTCCAGGGTTTAAGTCCCTGCCCAGGCACCAAAAGTAAATAAACAAAGAGAAAAAAAAAATAGCAAAACCACAGATTTTTCAAAAAGCTTTTGCCGGTCTCTTTAACAATTCCTGTATCATATGCATGTCCTCCTGAAAATAATAGGAACAATGTTTTACAATTTACAATTTTAGAAATAGAAATCTCTATTTCTAAAGATTAGAAATAGTAGATGTCATGCAAAGATGGGCACAATAAAGGACAGAAATGGTATGGACCTAACAGAAGCAGAAGATATTGAGAAGAGGTGGCATGAATACACAGAAGAACTATACAAAAAAAAAAAAAAAGATCTTCATGATCCAGATAACCACAATGGTGTGATCATTCACCTAGAGCCAGACATTCTGGAATGTGAAGTCAAGTGGGCCTTAGGAAGCATCAGGATGAACAAAGCTAGTGGAGGTAATGGAATTCCAGCTGAGCTATTTCAAATCCTAAAAGATGATACTGTGAAAGTGTTGGACTCAATATACCAGCAAATTTGGAAAACTCAGCAGTGGCCACAGGACTGGAAAAGTTCCGTTTTCATTCCAATCCCAAAGAAAGGCAATGCCAAAGAATATTTAAACTACCGCACAATTGCACTCATCTCACATGCTAGCAAGGTAATGCTCAAAATTCTCCAAGACAGGCTTCAACAATACGTGAACTGTGAACTTCCAGATGTTCAAGCTGAATTTAGAAAAGGAGGAACCAGAGATCAAATTGCCAACATAAACATTGGATCATCGAAAAAGCAAGAGACTTGCAGAAAAACATCTACTTCTGCATTATTGACCACATCAAAGCCTTTGACGGTGTGGATCACAACGAACTGTGGAAAATTCTGAAAGAGATGGGAATACCAGACCACCTTTCCTGCCTCCTGAGAAACTGTATGCAGGTCAAGAAGCAACAGTTAAACTGGACACGGAACAACAGACTGGTTCCAAATTGGGAAAGGAGTACGTCAAGGCTGATTATTGTTACCTTGCTTATTTAACTTATATGCAGGACAGGAGAAGGGGACGACCGAGGATGAGATGGCTGGATGGCATCACAGATTCAATGGATGTGAGTCTGAATGAACTCCGGAAGATGGTGATGGACAGGGAGGCCTGGCGTGCTGCGATTCATGGGGTCGTGAAGAGTCGGACACAACTGAGTGACTGAACTGAACTGAACTGAGGATACATCATGTGAAATGCTGGGCTGGATGAAAAACAAGCTGGAATCAAGATGGCCAGAAGAAATATCAATAATCTCAGATAAGCAGATGATACTACCCTTACGGCAGAAAGCAAAGAAAAACTAAAGAGCTTCTTGATGAAAGTGAAAGAAGAAAACGCTGGCTTAAAAGTAAATATTCAAAAAACTAAAATCACGGCATCCTGTCCCATCACTTCATGGCAAATAGATGGGGAAACGATGGAAACAGTGAGAGACTTTATTTTGGGGGGCTCCAAAATCACTGCAGATGGTGACTGCAGCCATGAAATTAAAAGATGCTAGCTCCTTGGAAGAAAGGCTATGACCAACCTAGGCAGCATATGAAAAAGCAGAGATATTACTTTGTTGACAATGGTCTGTCTAGTCAAAGCTTTGATTTTTCTAGTAGTCACGTAGGGATATGAGAGATGGACTATAAAGAAAGCTGAGCACTGAAGAATTGATGGTTTTGAACCATGGTGCTGGAGAAGACTCTTAAGAGTCCTCCGGACTGTGAGGAGATCAAACCAGTCAACCCTAAAGGAAATCAGTCCTGAATATTCTTTGGAAGGACTGATGCTGAAGCTGAAGCTCCAATACTTTGACCACTTAATGTGAAGAGCTAACTCATTGGAAAAAGACCCTGATGATGGGAAAGATTGAAAGCAGGAGGAGAAGGGGACAACAGAGGATGAGATGGTTGGATAGCATCACTGACTCGATGGACATGAGTTTGAGCAAGCTTCAGGAGTTGATGATGGACAGGGAAGCCTGGCATGCTACAGTCCATGGGGTCGCAAAGAGTCAGACATGACTGACACGACTGAGCAACTGAATTGAACTGAACTGAAAATGTTGAAAAGCTACAGTTAGAGACCAGTATTGGGAGACAAAGGTAAATATTTAAAAATCAGATGTTCCTTGTGATGGTTTGGGAAATTAAATAGAAAGTTCTGACTTTTCCCCAGCATAGAAATTCATAATAATTAAAATGAATCTAAAATGGCCAACTCAGTGTAATGTGGTCGTTGTGGCAGACCATAGCCTGGGAACAATTCTCTCTAGGATTAACCAATAGCCTTTTCTAGGATCAGACTCAGAAGAAGTAACTCATTAGTAAGATATCCTGCACTCACATGAACAACATAGACAATGCCCCTAAATGCTGGTAGAAAGAAAACTAAGGGAAAATAGGAAAAATAAGCTAAGTAGAGGGGAATGAATGTAGTGTGCTCTAAATACATACTCCATCACCAGCAGCAGCAGCAGCAGCCGTCAGTGTGCATGGCATTTAAGGTAAGGATGCTGCCATCACACCACTTCTGTTCAAATTCTAGATCCGTCAGTTCCTAGGTTATGTGACAGTGTTCTCAAGGCACGTGAATTATTTTATTCTGGTCATCAATGGTATTCTCTTTGAGGAAACGGGGTTTGAAGAAGTTTTAAAGGTTTCCTTTGAGCCACAATGTCAAATATAAAAACACTAAACCATGCTATTGAACAAAATAATTAGAAATACCAGTTTCCCAAGCTGTCAAGTACAGGCCTTCTCTCACTTTTGCAAAATGATACTTAGAACCTCAGGAAAAACTAATTTAAAGAGTAGACTGTAATATTAATTTATCATTACGTGAGGCAAATTAAAAATAGTTTGTCTGCCAGTGGACTAAACACTTTCTCTGAAGTGGTGTTTATGCCATTCATTTTATGAACCATTCTTTACAAATCATAAAAGCTTCACGTTTGGGCTCGTCCATAACCCAGTTATTGAAATTCTAAATCTGTAGTGTTACACTAATGAGATATTAAAGTATCTTAAGAAAAAGGATTGTGTTTCGGCCCCTTAGCAGTCTGGCTGAGGGTAAGTGGTGATGCGTGAACTTCCCAACTATTGCAGGGAAAAAGTCTTCTCAGATCCCTCAGCCTGACAATGAGGTTTTCTGAGCTCTATTACCCAAATTCTGTTTCAAAACTGAATGCCATGAATTAGTTTTATCTAAAACAAAAGAAGGGCTTCCCAGGTGGCTCAGTGGTAAAGAATCCAGCTGCCAGTGCCCGAGACGTGGGTTCAGTCCCTGGATCAGGAAAGTTCCCTGGAGGAGGAAATGGCAACCCACTTTAGTATTCTTGCCTGGAGATTGCCATGGACAGAGGAGCCTGGTGGGCTACAGTTCATGGGACTGCAAAGAGTTGGACACGACTGAGCAACTGAGCACACACAAGATGAAAGGAAAAAGAGGGGCATCGTTGAGAGTTGCTGACAATCTCTGCTCAGATATATAAGAAGGTAGAGAGCATTTCCTCTTCCTCCAAATGTTAACTCAGTGAGCTCCAAGAGGTTCTGCCCCCAGCTGCAATGGCCTGCTGTCTACCTTTTCACCCTCATGTCTGCCTCCTTTCACCAAGCGTGGTCAATGTGGCAGGTCATGGCCAGGGGACAACTCTCTTCTGGACTCTTTCATCCGAGGTCAAAGCCAGGAGCTTGTTCTCATTATAAGATACCAACATTCAAATGAATGAAAAGTCCTGAATGCCTCAAATGCTTAGTGATGAGGAGTGAGTAGAAAGAACATAGAAGGGAGAAATGGTACTCCTAAAACTAACACAATGCTGCAAACCAACCATACCTTAATAAAAAAGAAAATGAAAAAACAGCGATGATAAAACAAGGAGAAACAGAATATATGAAGTGAAGATGAGAGAAATGCAGTATGTATCACACACACACACACACACACACACACACACACACACCCAATATTAGCAATGTGCAGTGCAGTGTGGTGTGGACAAGCAAGGACTCTGCAGCCCGTTGACCTCTGCTCATGTCCTTGCTCGGCTGGTTCTGAAGCTGCGTGATCTCATGAGCTATTTAATCTCTCCCTGCCTCAGTTTCCTCACTGTGAAAATGTGAACAATAATAGTACTTACCTCACAGGACTGTTGTGAGGGCACACGCACCTGTACATAACGAGCCTTTAGTTTTAGCTGCTGCTGGTGTTATTATTATGATTACCTTTAAAAGAGTATTGCCTGGATACCAGAGAATGTTAGAGTTTGCAGGGACTTCTGGATCACAGTCTGACCTTCCATACTTAAAGCTTAACAGAAGATATTGCCTGGGTAGATGTTGCCACTCTTTGGCAGGATAAGTTCAGAGTCTGGTCTCCCAGTCTCTGGATCTCTGTTTTTCCATTAACAGCACATTCATCCCACCCCCCCACAATATTCCAGCCGTTCAGGCTTGGGGATGTCTGTTGTCTCTCCTGTGATCGGTTATCCCTGTGAGGTATTTTGCAGCGGGGAATCATTTAATTGTACGACTTCAATGTAAAGTTCGCTTTCTGAGGAAGGCAAAAGATGAGCTCATAACCTCGTAATTTTAGTTCAGAATAAATGACTCCTTGAAATGACCCCCATTATGACCTTCTAGAGCCCTGATTGGAACACTATGTAATTCTCTTTAAAATTCCCTTTGGCGGGGCACGCTTCTGCTTGTGGGTTCCTTAGGAACTGGCGATGCCAATTAATCAAGAGTGCTGGACACCAAAGCTTAGGGAACTGTGCACAGAACTTGAGACGGGAAAGGAATTCCTCCTGGTATTCATGTCCACGGCCCTTTATCACCTCTGCGATGGGTGAGGAGAGTGAAGGTGTGACGGGAAACCCAGAGTCATCAGAGGCACTGAGAAAGGTGACAGTCCCAGTGGGAAGGAATCAAATAACTCTCCTAGATTCATTTTAAGCTCATGTTTTCACGTTGCATGTAAGTTAAAGCCGCTTTCTTTTTCCAAAGCCCTGAATAAAATCCCTCTTCTCTTCCCTAGACGATGTGCTCAATATACTGGAATATAGCCCAGCGTGGGCCATCAGAACTAAGCAGTGAACCTTCCCAGAGAAAATGCCAAGGCAGATCAAAGGGGAGCTGATCACTGAGTATTCGGTATTTCTTCTTTATGCCTACTAATATTTTTCAGGGATTTCAACTTTATGCCTACTAATATTTTGCGGACATCCATTCTAGCTCACGAGCGGGCAGACCTACTCAGGGGTTATGCCAAAATCAGCCAAACAATGACTGGCAAAGATTTCTCTAGGACATCCAGCTCTGCTCAGAAGCCTTTTCCTACCTGTGAACCATTCCGACTTAATTGAAAGCAACCCTGGTCACATATACCCGAGAAGAAACCTCTGGTCAGAAATCCAAAGTGACCTGGGCATGAAAGCAAGAGGAGAAGGAGGTTTTTCTCTTCCTTTTGACCTTTCTCCATTTCCTTAGTTTGCTTTGCCATGGGAGCCCGTTTCTACCCTCTCCTCTACCTGAGATGGCCAACAAGACCAACAGATTGGCAATCCCTCCATACACAAAGCACCTAGCTGCTCTGTAGCTCTGATGCACTTAATTCCTCAGCTCTCTGCAACAGCCCTACTGAAGGGAAGAAGAAGAGGTAAGCAAAGGAATTAGTGAGATGACTCTAGTTACAGGGACTGGGAATGAGGTTACGAGGAACTGTCTTGTCATCCATGGAAAAAGGGAGTTGACTTGAGTCTTTCAGGAGCAGTTGGTACAGATCTTTAAGTAGAAATTTCTAGAAGCAATTGCACTAAATGAAAGGAAAAGAGTGGTCAAAAGAAGGAAGACATTCCAGGGGCAGGAGATGATTTCCAACAGACAGAGGACTCAGGTTATCTGGGTGAAAATGATGTCTTTCAGGGAGATGGGTGTCTCAGAATTTCATCATGCTACAGATGCGAGGCAGAGGGTGGTGGAGGCTGTGGCTTCATTCCAGAGCACATCTTCATCTTCAGAAGATGCAGTCATGAACCGCCTGTCCCAAGGATAATGCCCTTTCATATAGGAAGTGAAGTGATTTACCGAGTCTATGGTCCAAGGAAAGACCAGGGGAATGGAAGATACACACGTCCCAGATGCAACATGGAACAAAATATGGATGTGAAGAAAGTGAACTGTTGGGAAAGTTAGCGACAACGAGTTTGTTGATGTGGCTCCTGCAGCATGGTCTGCAAAAGAGCTTTCTTTGGCTTCAGTGCCGCAAGAGGACCCACCTCTTAAAGTCTGGTTGAGTTTGAAGGTACCGGAAACGTACACCTGTCAATATTAAAAGGGATACGAGGGACCTGAAAATAGTAAGATGAAATGTATATCTTGTCAAGGAGGAAACATCAAGATAGAAACTACAGTGCAAAAGTGCTGAGCCAAGGTTATCAGTCAAACACAGCCTGTGTTTCTAGAGCTTCTATGAGTGCTGCTCTGAAGCACAGTGCTTCATAGCACAGTTTCTAGATCGAGTTAGAGCAGAGAGGTCAGGGGAAGATCAAACTTGTTTACTTATTTAACTATTTTTAGATAGTTAGTTAGAGACGTTCATTGATCTGTTCCAATAACTCTAATGTGGCTTGACCCTTGAGTCAGAATTTGAAGCAAGGTGAGAGCAAGAGTTTATTTAAATCCAACCCCATTTCCCTCTTTCCTGGTCCTCAAGAGGACAGCACACATGAACCCCAATTGCATCTTCACAGGGAAGCTGAAAGAAACATGTAATCATCTCTCCCTGCTGTACATGTGGGGGCTAGAACTCGGCTGTTCCTTCTTTGTCAGGGGATCCTAGCTCTTTCTCTCCCTCTGTAGGTTGATGTTGCCATGGAAACATGCTCTTTAATGCTTCTGAAATTACTGTGCAGTTCTAACATTAACTCCTTCTCAGCCAGGGGAGGTCACAAAGAGATTTGTTTTCCAACTTCTGCAAAAGTATTCCATTTTCTACCTCTTTTTACTACAAACTTAAAAAAAAAGTAATTGAGACTTGATGCCCCGACTTCCTCACCAGTCCTCTCTCCTTAACCCCTGCAGTTAGGCTTTTGTCTCTATCATGCTACAGAAACAGTTCTCACGAGGTCATCAATAACCAAAAAATCAGTAGCTCTTGCTTCATCATTATTCCGCCCGACATTATACAACTAACAGATGACACTCCCACATTTTCAGCACTCCCCTTTCCTTTGTTGATTTGTGGATTAAAGTAGGATAATTTCTTGGTTCTTCCTATACCTTTAGAACCAGTTCTCTCTCCCTCTCCTGTCCATTTTTGCTGGGAAATCCCTAACTTGGGGCACTCAAGACTCAGGTTTTCACCGCTGCTCTCTCTCGAAGACACATTCACAGCCAAGTATCAACCATCATCACCTCGATACCAAGGCCTCCAAAATCTCCATTGGAGCTCCCATCTCTTTCCTGACCTTCATTCAGTTCTATATTCCTGGTGGGACCATTCTACCTGAGTGCTCAGTTATCAGGTCAGACTTAACACGGTCAAGGCCAGGCCAGGTTCCCCTGTCTTCTGGCAATGAGACCACCACTCTTAGGGTCTGACAGTTTGCCACAGCTCTGGCTCCTCCCTCTGTTGTGCTTTCATCTTTACAACATGAGCGCAAAGATCAGGCTGGCTGCTCTTATGAGCTGCTTTCTCAGAACCAGTCAAATCAGCTAAATCACCAGCTGGAGTTTACCATTATGTACAAAATAAGCTGATGGATATTTTTCCCCCTTTTTTCAGAATTTTGTCTCCCCAAGGTAAATGAATCTCATGGCTTTCTAGCTTATAAGTGAAATTGCTTAGAAGTCATATTTCTGCTCTGGTCACTCAATTAAAAAATAAAAATAAAACCTCTAGCAAATGCTACCATTTTTTGAGCACATGCCAAACTCTGTTCTGGATGTTTTGCATTACATGATATTGTCACAGCAGTGCTATAAAATGACAGATCACATGATAATGAAAACCCAAGGTTGGTGCCACAGGGAGTTGACCGCATTCAGTTCTGAGTGGCTCCAAAACCCATGTTCCTCCCGCTAACGACACTGTTGTCAGAAGTGATGGTCAGGGAAGAGGGAAGTAAGTTCCCAACTCCTAACATGGTAGAACAAAAATCTAAACCCAGTTCTGAACGGCTCAAAGCCTGAGTACTCAGTCACTATGTAGACCACCCAGGAGCAGTCCATCGGTTGCTTTTAACTGTCCCTTAAGCCAGCACCATTAAGGGAAGTTTTCAGGGAAGAGGTGAGAACCACTTGGGCTCTCACAGCCCTGAGGAAGACTGGAGGCACATTGCTGGTCAGGAGATAGAGTCACAGAATAACAAAAGAACTCCCGGTCTCTGGGGTCTGTCAGTCTGTCATTTCACAAGCACTAAACCCCAAAACAGTCTAGAAATGGAATTAATTTTCTTTATAAGAAAACAGGAGACAAACCACAAAGCAGTAAGCCTGACTGAACTTATAGAGAAATTAATTCTCAGATCACACTCTGGGAGGAAGTCAGTTATGAAAGTCTAAGACTATATTCTTGGAGCTCTTGTTAGAGGCAGACAACAAGAGTTAGAATATTTATTTGGCTCGGATAAGATGGGGAAAAAAAACTTTATCCTGCTTTGGCACAGAATATTCAAGCTCTCTCTGGACCTAAAAAATACAATATTTAAAGTATTGCTTTGGAGCTGCAATCAACTCTCAGCAGTCCTCCATGAGGGAGGCAGAACTGTACTTATGATCTGGACAATCAAATACATTGATTATCCTTGGTGCTCATCCACTGCATCTCGTCCCAGGTTTAAGCCGCACGACACGCCCCTCCTTTGGAAACGTGTCTAGTCTAAGTTTCATCATTATCTTGGTTCTTCTCCTTTACTTGCCATTGCTCCTTCTTTCCCTTCTTGGTTGGCTGCTTTAATTTCTCTTTTCCCTTATTTGAGGTTTTGTAGAAAGTTTGTGGGAACCCTGAAATTATAGCGTCTCTGTTCACTTCAGCCATCCTCAGGGAACCAGCTCTTCCTCTGAGTTCTGATTCTACACCTGCATTCCCACCTCTTTCCCATCACCCACATTCACCCTTCAATCACCATTTCTGCTCACATTTCCCCCGTTACAAACTCTTAGGGCTGGAAATGCATTTGCTTTATCTTCTTCCTCACACTAACTGACCTTCTAATTCCTCTCTCTGACTTGGTTAATATTTACCAAGCATTTGGGATGCTGCCCAGAGCACAGTGCATACTGTTGCTCAGTCGTTAAGTTGTGTCCCACTCTTTGTGACCCCATGAATTGCAGCATATCAGACTTCCTTGTTCTTCACTATCTCCCAGAGTTTGCTCAGACTCATGTCCATTGAGTCGGTGATGCCATCCAATCATCTCATCTTCTGTAGCCCTCTTCTCCTCTTGCCTTCCATCTTTCCTAGCACCAGGGTCTTTTCCAATGAGTTGGCTCTTCAAATCAGGTGGCCAAAGTATTGGAGCTTCAGCACCAGTCCTTCCAATGAATATTCAGGGTTGATTTCCTTTAGGATTGACTGGTTTGATCTCCTTGCTGTCCAAGGGACTCTCAAGAGTCTTCTCCAACACCACAGTTCAAAAGCACCAATTCTTAATCACTCAGCCTTCTTTATGACCCAGCTCACAGTGAATATTAACTGGCCTCATTCCTGTGGTCTTGAAACTTTCCAGGAGTCTCTGCCATCTTCCTTTTCCTAGTTCCCCATGTTCAGTGACCCACCCCTTCCCCCACAACAGTCCCATTTTTACAACCTACTTCTTGCATCTGGCCCTTCCCGTCAAGTCCCATGACCTTCATCCTAGACTAGACCTCGTCACTTGGTAGACGAACACCTAAAGCAGCCCTCTACTGGGCCATCAGCCCGATATCAATCGCCCCCACCTTCCAGATACTACCTGCGCTTCATCTTACAAGACCTCTTAGGGCTGCTTGCTCAAAGAACTCCAATGACTCTCTGTTACGTAGAGAAAAAGTCTGCCCATGATCAAAGTCCTCTCTGCCCTGGTCCTGTCTCTCTGTGTGTTGTATGAACTCCTGCTAAGCCAAGAGGCTTCTTCACTGTCCCCTGATCATTACCTGCATTTCCCTGCCTCTATTCTATTTTTTTCCCATTGAATTCAATAGGAATCTTACTCATGCTTGTGGTCTCAATCCAGTTTCCCCCTCTCCATTCCTGACCACCCCAGCTCCCTCTCTCCTCTTCTCTCCTCCTGCCCTTTCTAGCCTCCAGTCCACATGTCAGCATTTGATTAACTGCTGACCTAAAGCCTTTGACTGTGTGGATCACAATAAACTGTGGAAAATTCTGAAAGAGATGGGAATACCAGACCACCTGACCTGCCTCTTGAGAAACCTGTATGCAGGTCAGGAAGCAACAGTTAGAACTGGACATGGAACAACAGACTGGTTCCAAACAGGAAAAGGAGTACGTCAAGGCTGTATATTGTCACCCTGCTTATTTAACTTCTATGCAGAGTACATCATGAGAAACACTGGGCTGGAAGAAGCACAAGCAGGAATCAAGATTGTTGGGAGAAATATCAATAACCTCAGATATGTAGATAACACCACCCTTATGGCAGAAAGTGAAGAGGAACTAAAAAGCCTCTTGATGAAAGTGAAAGAAGAGAGTGAAAAAGTTGGCTTAAAGCTCAACATTCAGAAAACGAAGATCATGGCATCTGGTCCCATCACTTCATGGGAAATAGATGGGGAAACAGTGGAAACAGTGTCAGACTTTATCTTTTTGGGCTCCAAAATCATTGCAGATGGTGACTGCAGCCATTAAATTAAAAGACACTTACTCCTTGGGAGAAAAGTTATGACCAACCTAGATAGCATATTAAAAAGCAGAGACATTACTTTGCCAACAAAGGTCCATCTAGTCAAGGCTATGGTTTTTCCAGTAGTCATGTATGGATGTAAGAGTTGGACTGTGAAGAAAGCTGAGCGCTGAAGAATTGATGCTTTTGAACTGTTGTGTTGGAGAAGACTCTTGAGAGTCCCTTGGACTGCAAGGAGATCCAACCAGTCCATTCTGAAGGAGATCAGCCCTGGGTGTTCTTTGGAAGGATGTTGCTGAAGCTGAAACTCCAGTACTTTGGCCACCTCATGCGAAGAGTTGACTCATTGGAAAAGACTCTGATGCTGGGAGGGATTGGTGGCAGGAGGAAAAGGTGACGATAGAGGATGAGATGGCTGGATGGCATCACCGACTCAATGGACGTGAGTCTGAGCGAACTCTGGGAGATGGTGATGGACAGAGAGGCCTGGCGTGCTGCGATTCATGGGGTCGTGAAGAGTAGGACACGACTGAGCGACTGAACTGAACTGAACTGACCTATCTTGTTCCTTTTTTCAAAAAATTCTTTTGTCTTAAATTGGGAGCTAATTGCTTTACAATACTGTGCTAGTTTCTGCCATACATCAACATGAATCAGTCATAGGTATACATATGTCTCCTCTCTTGAAACTTCCCCCCACCTCCCACCCCATCCAGCCCCTCTAGGTTGTCACAGAGCTCCTCTTATTCCTTTTTGTGACTCATCATTTTGTGTGTCTGGATAGACAAGACATTGTTAGACGGTAAGTATCAAATCTTGTCCTTCGATTATCCTTTGCAGATTCCAAATTAGTGCCTTGCTTGTGGTATGCAGTCAATTAATACTTACTGATTTATTTTTGAACTTCCAGAAGACTAGTCCTGAAAGCCTTTCCTCTGCTTTCTTACTTCCCACCCCTCACACCCACCTTTCTATGTCATCTCTCTTACACACACAGATGGCAGTGCATCGATATCAGCACTGAGTATTGATTCCCTGTAGAAAGTGACCCCTCCAAAGATTGATTTAAAGAAGAGTAACTTCTAAAGAATATACACCTATAATCTTTCTTTTTGAAAAACAATGAATCAAACAGTGGGGATGACTTCATTTCTGCACAAGCAGAAATGTTTTTAAACTTTTAAACTTCTTCCCTTTGAATGTTCTTACCATTCTCCCCTTTGAATGGTCCATAAAACATCTGTTTGTCTCTGAGAATCATGTAACTTACTCAAATCTTATTCCATAAGAAAGCAAAAGGAACTTCTTGATAACAGAGTTGCTGGTAGTGATTTTTAGTTTGAAAAATAAAAGCTCTAGGGGAATCTGAAATATATATAAAATATAATATTGGGGGTGTTCTCTACCAATATAAATTCACTTCGCTAGTTTAGGAACAGAGAAAAATACTTTGTTTGTAACAATGGAATCAGAAGATCTTTTTAAAAAAACAGAAAAACAAAAGGAGAATTTGTTATTTATCTTCTAATATTTTCCAATTTTAAAAGTAAATTAAAAAATAAAATAAAATGACCTCAGTGGGGGAGGGAGAGAAATTTACCCCCAATGTCCACATAGTCAAACATGCATAATACCTGTAGTTATTCAAATAGGGCAAATCTTCAGTTATTTACACTAAGATCTTTTCTATGTCTGGCTCAACTCTTGATAACCCAGGATGTCAATATCTTTCCTCCGAGACACCCTCGGGTCAGTGCAGAAAATGCACAAAGTGAATTATTTCATGGATGGGAAATTAGGAGCTGAAATAGCTCAGGCTTTCTCCTTTGTAGATAACACCAGGACATGAAGAAACAGTCCAGGTGGAAAACAGAAAAGTACTGTTAATAAGTCTCTCTGAACCTTAGCAAAGGTTTAATCCCTGTGAAAGCAGAAGGAAGTTAATTTGATTAACACTTGCCTGAATTCCCTCAAACTCCTGAGCATCCTAGCATAACGTAAAGGAATTTAGCATTTGAGTCAATTTCCTCCCCTCTCTTCCAGTCACTCCCAGGTTGCTTTGATTATATGAAGTTAAAACAGAGTCAGTGTGACTGGGGGCAGAGCGGCAAAATAGCTTGAAGAGATGCGGTGTTTGATGTCCTCAATTACAACGGGGCCAGGCTGAGTGTACAAGAGAGGATGGAGGGAGCGAGCACACGCTGGAGAGAAAGGAAGAGATGGAGATGAGACAGCATGCAGCACGCGGGATAACATCTCCATGGCAACCACAGTCCGCGCGCAGAGAACTGCCAAAATAAGTCAAGATCCAAGTAAGTAGGTGTTGGTGGGAAGTGGAGATAAGAACTCAGCAATGGACAAAAACCAGCTAGAGGAGATGAATCCTCTTTGGAGCTTAACTCTTCTCGTTTCTTTCTCTAACCATACCCAAAGTTCCTACTTGAGTGAGAATGCAACTGATGTGTGGCTGCTGCCAAATCCGAATTTCATCCAGGAAGGTCTTGGGATCCTAGGAATGAGGCTTAAGGACCCCCAGGAAAGCCAAGAGAGAGAAAAAAAAATTTCCTGAGGGAGGTGAATAAGATCCCCATAGCCCATAGCTTGTTTTCCCAACTTTTTTTTTTTCTTTCCAGAAATATGCACAGAAGGAATAGCTTTATTTTCACTCTTCAGTTGACCTAAAGGGGGACAACAACACTGATGGAGATGCTGTTGAATGTGTAAGACAGGTACCAAGTCCCTACACCGGTGGTCTAGGCTACCGCTGGTGGAGAATCCAACCCTGTAACATCGGAAGAAGCTTCGTCAAAAATAGAGTCAGATGTCCCTGGAAAACTTAGGTGCTTGGAGGGATTATTTTCTGAATCTGAAAATAATGTAGAATCAGTCCATGTTTTATAACTTTAGGACATCACATATAAGAATCACCAAGAGCCCCAGGATTTTCATGCCTTGTGGGGAGCCCCAGGCTAGCGCCTCATGTGGACTTCGCACAGGTTTCTACCTGAGTCAGGGACCCAGTGAGTCTCTGAGGCTCACCGGATGTGTGTGTGTGTGTGTGTGTGTGTGTGTGTGTGTGTGTGCTCAGCTGCATCTGACTCTTTGCAACCCCATGGACTGTCACCTGCCAGGCTCCTCTGTCCATGGAATTCTTCAGGCAAGAATACTGGAGCTGGTTGCCACTCCCTTCTACAGGGAATCATCCGAAACCAGGGATCAACTTGCATCTCCTGCATTGGTAGGCAGATTCTTTACTACTAAGCCACCTGGGAAACCCTACACTCTGAAGTAGGGCTCAGAAATTCCTGTTTTCAGCAAGTCACCCAGTGATCTGAAGTGAGGAGTATTTGCCCACTGAGTTACAGGGTGGAGCCCAGGCTCCCTAACAGGACTTTCAGGGACCTTCATCTCTCTCTGGTTTCCCAGCAAACTCCAGTCCTGAAATGTGTGATCTCGACTCACCAAACTCATTACATTTTTTTAAGTTAATTTTTTATTGGAGTATAGTTGCTTTACAATGTTGTGTTAGTTTCTGCTGTACAGCAAAGTGATCAGCTATACACATAGGTAAGTGCGTATGTGCGAGTGTTCAGGCCCTCAGTCGTTTCTCTTCGTGACTCTATGGACCGTAGCCTGCCAGGTTCCTCTGTCCGTGGGATTCTCCAGGCAAGAACACTGGAGTGGGTAGCCATAGCCTCCTCCAGGGGATCTTCCCCACCCAGGGTCGAACCTGCATCTCCTGCCTTGACAAGCAGATTCTTTACCATTAGAGCCACCTGGAAGCCCCAGTGCTCACCTGGGGAGCCTGTTAAAAATATGAATTTGTGAGCCACGCTCCAGAGACAGGTCTTCACTGTGCCTGGGAAGAGTCTAAGGAACGTACATTTTAAAGCTCCCTGGTGGTTCTGTACTGTAGCTGGGTGTGGAGACCATCCCAGGAAGCGAACTCCCTCCCCCACTTTCTTATGACTTCCCCTACTCTCAGGTTCAGTCAGTAAAGAATCCGCCTGCAATGCAAGAGACCCAGGTTCAATTCCTGGATTGGGAAGATCTCCTGGAGAAGGAAATGGCAAGCCCCTCTAGGATTCTTGCCTGGAGAATTCCATGGGCAGAGGAGCCTGGTGGGTTATAGTCCATGGGGTTGCAAAGAACCAGACACTATTTAGCAACAAAACCACCACCACCTGCCTCTCCAAAAAGCCTGAAGGCAGCCTCTCCTCAGCCCTCAATGGCAGAACCCTCAAGCCTGGCAGAGAGTTACCCCTCACTCCCCAGGCCAGAAAAACATCATTCTGTGTTGAAAACGGGTCTGAGACCAGGGCTGGTCACCACCTACTCCAGTAACCCAGTGGAACCCTATGGGGGCTTCCAGGGACAAGCCCTTCTCCCATAAGCTCTGCTTTAGCTCCTCTTGGCAATATCTGAGGCACATTTCCCAAGTTGTTTTGCAGATGTGAAAAAAGTCCCCCTCTCCAACAAATGGAAGCTGTTAACTACTTGAGCCTGGACTGATAATGTTAACCCCTATGACACCTCCCTGTGATCTCACCATCAGCCCATCAGAGAACTGTGCACAAGCTGATCACACACCCTGGGACCCCACCAGCTTGCAAATGCTTTGCATCTGGACTTTGCATCTGGACTTTCAGGGCATGAGCCACCGGTCTTCTCGCAGAGCCCTGCAATACACCTTTCTCTGCTCCAAATGCCCCGGTTTAGTTTGTTTGGCCTAATTGCGTGTCAGGCACATGAACTTTTGCTAACATTCCTGTGAAAGAGAGTTTGATCTTGGAATCACTCTTATGAATGTTGGGGGGAAAAGGTTGAACTTGGGAGAAAGGGAACACCGTTGACACTGAGGGCTTGGACAGTAACTGAGAATAGTTAGGTCTTAAGGTAAAATACGGAGAAGGCAATGGCACCCGACTCCAGCATTCTTGCCTGGAAAATCCCATGGACAGAGGAGCCTGGTGGGCTGCAGTCCATGGGGTCGCAAAGAGTCAGACACGACTGAGCAACTTCACTTTCATTTTTCACTTTCATGCATTGGAGAAGGAAATGGCAACCCACTCCAGTGTTCTTGCCTAGAGAATCCCAGGACCAGGGGAGCCTGGCGGGCTGCCATCTATGGGGTTGCACAGAGTTGGACATGACTGAAGTGACTTAGCAGAAGCAAGGTAAAATAAATAGCTAAGTTTCAAATGAGAAAGTCAGGTACCCTTAATCCTTCTCTGGACCCACAGAGGCACTCCTCTGCATTCTTCCTTGCCCCCTGCTCAATGTCACCCTTGACGTCACTTATCTCAAAACTCCGTTATCTTTCAGTAACACCAGCCTTTTAATCCTGATTCCTACTACCAAACGTCTGAAGAAGCACTTCCCAAACTAACTTAATCATGCCTATAAAGAAGTAAAATTTACGAGGTGAGGCCTCTGACAGGAGCAACCTCAAGCTGATGGAACCCTGTGATGTGTCAGACATGGTGAATACAGACAGAAGTTCCTGGCGTCTCCCAAGCGCTCACTCTGTCACAGGTGTCTTGCAGACGGTACCTCATGTGATCTCTTGTTACAGATGAGGAAACTAAGGCTCAGAAAGGTGACTCACTTCCTCAAACTCACGGAGCTACTAAATGACAAGTGGAATTAAAATCGAGATGTGTCTGATCCCTAAATGATACTTTCAAAATCTACCACAGGAGTGCTTTCCCAGTTTGGGGTACACAGAGAAATGTGTGTACAAAATTCATATTGCCAGTCATGTGTCCACTCTTCCCCTCTACTTCAATCCCTGAACAGGCACATAGACTTATCATGGGGGAAAAAATACCTCTTCTGATGGCTCAGATGGTAAAGAATCTTTCTGCAATGCAGGAGACCCAGGTTCAATTCCTGGGTTGGGAAGATCCCCCTGGAGAAGGGAATGGCAACCCAGTCTGGTATTCTTTTCCTGGAGAATTTCATCGACCAAGGAGCCTGGCTGGCTACAGTCCATGGGGTCGCAGAGAGTCGGACACGACTGAGCGACTAACACTTTCTCCTGAGCGACTAACACTTTCTAAGAAGAGACAAGAGATGTTTCCCACTCCTCTATTCAGAGCTGAAGACTGGGAAGAAAGCCTTTCCAGGGTGGAGTAAAGGAATATATTCGTATGTTGGCTCCCTTTGCCTACCTATCCTCTAGTTCATCCCCTTTCACAAGACCTGAGGCTATGCATGCCCTTGAGAGGTGCTGACTGGCTCTGAAGAATGCAGAGGATTGCGAGTCCTGTGGAAGAGGTGGGGCCCGGTGCTTTGTGGAAAGCTACAGAAAGATCCCTGCAGTAGCTACACTGTCCCACTCCACTCACCGAAAAAGACACACACAAAGCCCCGATCAAGGAAATAAAAGAATCTGGGGACTTTCCTGGCAGTCCAGTGGTTAAGACTCTGTGCATCCATGGGTTTGATCCCTGATGAGGGTATTAAGATCCCACATTCTTCACAGCATGGCCAAAAAAAGAAATCTGTATTGGGGAGTGTGTCCCACTGGCGGTACACAGTCAGGATAGGCAAGCCTTGCAGGAAACCTACATGTGTTCACTCACCTGCTGGTCCCCTCTCTCTGCTTCTCCAAGTGCTGACTGCCAACTGCCTCATTTCCCAGGAACACAGCATAGCAAGGAGGAACCCAGCAGGGAGCGCTGCCCAGGAGAGGGAAGACTCACCAACACAGTGTTAAGCACTGTGGCTGCCTTACCAGGAACGGAGAACTAGAGGACTCAGGGAACTGTGTGGGAAATGAACTGATGGAAGGAGCTGTGTGGGGGGAGCTGTTTTAGGGGCTTCCAAAGAATGAGTTGTTTATGTCCATTTCCCCTTCTCTGGCTGTTAACATTTGCTTTATGAATTGAGGTGCTCCTGGAGGTATGGATGGACCTAAAGAGTGTCATACAGTGAAGTCAGTCAGAAAGAGAAAAACAAATACCGTAAAGTAATGCATATATGTGAAATCTAGAAAAATACTGTGCGTAGGTGCTAAGTCGCTGCAGTTGCATCCGACTCTTTGTGACCCTATGGACTGTAGCCCGCCAGGCTCCTCTGTCCATGGGGTTCTCCAGATAAGAATACTGGAGTAGGTTGCCATGCCCTCCTCCAGGGGATCTTCCCAACCCAGGGATTGAACCCAGGTCTCCCACATTGCAGGTGGATTCTTTACAGTCTGAGCTAATAGGGGAAGCCCCAAAATTCTAGGGTGGGTTGCCATGCCCTCCTCCAGGGGATCTTCCAGATCCAGGGATCGAACTGGTATCTCTTATGTCTCCTGCATTGGCAGGAGGGTTCTTTGCCACTAGTGCCACCTGGGAAGCCCAGGAAAATGGTACAGATGCCCTTATTTGCAGGGCAGAAATAGAGACCAGATATAGAGATGTAGAGAACCAGCGTCTGGATACCAGGGGGGTATGGGATGAATTGGGAGACTGGGATTGACATGCATACACTACTGATACTAAGTATGAAACAGATTACTCGTGAGAACATAATGGTACAGACAGGGAACTCTACTCGATGCTCTGTGGTGACCTCAGTGGGAAGAAAATACAAAAGGAAGGGGCCATTTGTATATGTACAGCTGATTTCACTTTGCTGTACAGCAGCAACTAATACAACATTGTAAACCAATGTATACATACTCCAATAAAAATTAAAGTTAATTAATGAGTTGTTTGGGGAAGAAAGGGCTGGAGAGTCTGTAGGAATGTTGGTGTCGTGGCCACAGGACAGGGTGGAGGAAGGGGAATAAGGTCACTGGAGTGGAAAGAAGCAATGACAGGGTTAATCCTGGGAAGAGACTGAGGTCATGAGGGAAGGTGTTGGACATGATGCTCCATCCCTATAAGTAAGAATCCAAGACAAGTCTTCAAATGGGGCAGATAAGTGAGCCAAATCATCTTTCTAATTAACTTTTTTGTTGTTGGGAAAAATAACACTTGGCATGAAGACACATTAAGGGGCTCATAGTCCAGATCAGAGAAACCATGTGAATGTGAAGCTTAGGAGTAAAAGTGGAGATTGAACGCAGGGGGGCAATCTAAGGGACCCTGTGAATGGTGTGGATGGATGCTGGATGTGAACTGGAGTGGGTCTGGCTGCATCATCTACTCCCACTCATTACAGGGAGAAAAAGTACAGCTGTGAGCTCTGTAGGCCACTCTCAGGACACGGCATCTTGTGTTTAGGATCTTCCTTAGTAAAATGACAACCTTCTTAGGACTTGGGGCTCTGTTGTGAATTGACTGGTTCTTATTCAAATTAGAAGACAGCAAAGAAGGAAGACTGGGGAGTCACAAAGGAAAGGGAGCTTGGAGCCTGAATAAAGACCAAGATGAGGGGCAACAGGGCCATTCCACACATTGCAAGATTGTGTTAGCAAAAGTGGGGAGCCGGCTGCCCATTAGCGACCTGAGATATACCTGACAACACTTATTTAGCTAACTTAGAAGCCCCCCATCTTCAGGAAGGAGAATTCTTTTTTGTTGTTGTTAAGTAGAGTTGATTTACAATGTTGCACCAATCTCTGCTGTCCAGCACAGTGAGTCAGTTATACACATATATACGTTCTTTTTTAATATTCTTTCCCATTATGATTTATCCCAGGAGACTGGATATAGTTCCCTGTGCTATACTGTCAGACCTTGTTGTCTATCCATTCTAAGTGTAATAGTTTGCATCTGCCAACCCCACCCCAGTACATCCTTCTCCCTCCTCCACTCCCCTTTGGCAAGCACCAGTCCCATCTCCACGTCTGCGAGCCTACTTCTGTTCGGTAGGTAGGTTCATCTGTGCTGTATTTTAGATTCCATACAGAAGTGATATCACATGGCATCTGTTTGTCTCTTCCTGACCTATGTCACTTAGTATGATAATCTCTAGTAGCACCCATGTTGCAGCAAATGGCACTGTTTGTTCTTTTTCATGGCTAAGTAGTATTCTACTCAGGTCTGAGAAATCAGGCTCCTTCTCCTTTCGGAATTCCTTCAACTCTTTTCAGAGTTCTTTTCCGATTCCTCTCACTTTACATGTCAGGACATAAGATGATATACAACCCGAAGTCCACACCCCGACCTATCTCAAAAGTTAGCATGCAGAGAAGTCATTGCATTCAGTTTGAGAAAGTTGTCCCAAGTGATTCTAGACTCTACCCCTCCACATAGACTCTCTCCTATTGAAAGCTTCTATTTTACTGTGTGCCTATTCCAGATGAGGACAAAGACTGCACATCAATTCGACCCTTCAGTGAACTCCGATAGGTGATGCAGCCTCCCTCTCATTGGTGTTCTATCACAGGACCATGTTGAAGTCAAGGCTCACTGTGATTCTCAGCTGTATTTTGTAGCTGTTTTTCCACAAGTCAACTCTTAATCACCAGGACTAAAGGAGGACAGGGAGGCATACATAACCCAAATCAACAGATAACTCAAACCGTGTTGTAGGCAAAGGCTCACATTTCTCCCCCACTGAGTCCTTTGTAGAGCTCTTATCACGAAGCAAAACTTAATAATGCTTTGCCCATTCTCTTTGCTCCTCCACACACGCTGATGGAAGTCCTAACTAGCAGCAAAAATGACCGAAACCCAGCAGGAGGTGGAAGTGGGCAGGGGAAGCAAAAGACCTAGAAACTTCATAAAATGGATAATAAGTGACTGAATGATAGGCTCTTGGAAAATCAGACCCTGGCTGATGAGGCTTCTTTTTCTCCCTCAAATACAATGAAGACAAATCATCAAGTTTGCTCCAAGATGTAAATTCTGAATTGCTGTGAATTACTCCCACAACTCAGGAGAGAGGCAAAGAATGGGAGAAGCCTCAATTTTCACTTTTTAAATGTGCAACCATAACCTTAAAATTCATCCAATTCAGGAAGCAGCTTGTCTCTAAATGTGATGGGAAAAAAAAGAAAAGAAAAAAAAAAAACCCAGTCTATTGCGTCTATCGGGGCTTCTAACACACTTACAGATGGTGCAATTAACATCCAGCTCAGCCGGTGTTCCCACCATACCCTCTTCCCCCTCGTCACTCTAGGCTTTGGGCAACGCCTGACTTCATCTTTCCTTTTGTTCTACCCTTTGTTTTCTCTCCTGTGGGTTCTGTAGTCACCAGAGGGAATCATTTCACTTCACAGTGACCTTCTGAGAGCAGGAACTAGAGTGGAGAGGCTGACAAGATGCCCCGGCTCCCAGTCCTCATGCCAAAAGACTTTTTTCCAAGATTGTGTGTTGGGAGGGTATACCCAGCATGAAATACTGTCTTTCAGAGAGATAGAAAGCAAATATGGACCACACTGATCTTCATTAAATCTGTGTAGAGTGGGCCTCCCCTGTGAGCCAGTGGTTAAGAATCCAACTTGCAATGCAACAGACTCTGGTTCGATCCTTGGTCCACAAAGATCCCACATGCCTCGGGGCAAGTTAGCCCGGGTGCCACAACTACTGAGCTCGCGCTCTAGAGCCCATAAGTTGCAACTACTGAGCCCACGTGCTACAACTACTGAAGTCTGCATGCCTAGAACCTGTGTTCTGCAACAAGAGAAGCCACAGCAATGAGAAGCCTGCACACTGCAACTAGAGAAAGCCTGCACACAGCTACAAAGACCCAGAGCAGCCAAAATAAATAAGTAAATTAAAAAAAAAAATCTGTGCAATGGAATCATGGTATCCAAGTTAGTATTTTCTGTACTTTCCTGTGCATTTAAAGAATTTTGCATTTTAAAAATGTTACACTGTATGGCACATAAAAGACCGGTGACTTGCACCATTCTACTATTTTAGAGTTAAAGTAGAGAATGTTGATCCTAAGATATGTATTTTGCTATGTGTACAGTATTTACTCCTACTGGAAACTCAGCTTCCATACCCAGTTTAACTCACGTCTCTGAAATATGCACCAAAGTAACAGGGAAGCTGGGCTTTCCTGGTGGTTCAGTCCATAAAGAATCTGTCTGCAGTATGGGAGACCTGGGTTCGATCCATGGGTTGGAAAGATCCCCTGAAGGAGGGCATGGCAACCCACTCCAGTATTCTTGCCTGGAGAATCCCCATGGACAGAGGAGCCTGACAGACTGCAGTCCATGGGGTGGCAAAGAGTCAGACAGGACTGAGTGACTAACCACAACAGGGAAGATCGGCTCGTCCGTCTCACAGGTAGGATGAAGTAGACCCAGCCCACTCTCCTCCATGAGGTCTGCAGCATCCTTCGTGAGAGGCTGAGGCATTGTCCAGAGGCGACCACAGTTGCGCAGAACAGCATCGTTTCGTCCAGCTTCAGCATTTAGCTGGAGGTCACCTCGCCACCTCATTATCAGCGCTGCTCCATGGTTTATGAGGCAATGAATGCATAACACGCTCTGCTAAAGGAAGCGTGTGTGTGCTGCTCTATCCTGATGCAGCCCAACCTGGGAGGAAGTAATTTCACATTGAGGAACGTCTCAAAAATCCCAAGAAATTCCTGGGAAACAATGAAACTCTCTAAAAGGAGAGTCCTTCTAGAAAATCAAAGCATCAGGGGAAAAAAAAATTCCTTTTGTGGAGACACGCAAACATTAGCTGAAGTTGTGGCTTTCAGCATTATCCCACTTCTGCATACAATAAAATGACATATGTGTGTCTATATAAACAAAATCTATTTATAACGTATTTTTAAAGCCTGGAAGAAAATACTCCAAACTGTAACAATATTATCTCTGAGTAGAACAAAAATCTTTTTATTCTTAGGCTTATGTAGATTTTTCAAATGTTTTTATAATGTACATGAATTGCTTTTATAGACAGAAAAAAATATTTTAAAAACAAACAAAAAAACCATCAATCTACTTTGGTCATCGGCCCAGACTATTATACTAGCAAATATAAATTATTATTATTAAAGGTAAAAACTTGGGGGAGAGTCCAATATCAAAACATGTTCTGAAAAGCATAATGAAAATTGGGTATATGCCTGTAATGGCAATTGTATAAAAATCAGTGGGCACAAGGTAAAAGGCTACAGTAAAATTAAAACGCTTGTCTTATGGTGGTGGGAAAATAAGTCTATTTTATTTTGTTTCCAATTTTCCTATTGTTGCTATCTATCTACCTACCTGTCCTCTACTTACCTATCTATCTAATCATCTATCTCATCTATCTATCTTTTAAAAAAATGGACTCAGTATTATGGCTTGCTAAGTCAGTTAAGTGCTTCCATACATGGAGAGAAGTTGGCTCTGAGAGGTAAACTAGTACAGTTGGACCTATCACGGCTGATGTGGGCTTGCATAAAACATCACGAAGACCGTGGACTTAAGAAGACTGAGTTCACACCTGGAGGCAGCACTAAGGACCTCAGGTGAGTTGGCCTCTCAGACACCCCTTCTTTCCCAAATACCCACCGGTGCCTTGCAGTGCTGCCTGGAGACAGTGTAACACACATACATGCCTGGAACCGACAGGCCATTGATAGGTGGTTGCTACTCGAGTCACCTAAATTCAAGAAAAACAAGCAGATTCTGGAACACTTACCAGGGTGATTCTAATGGAATAAGGAATCTGCAGAAGAATCAAATAAACATCTGCAACTTGTAGGGCAGAAAATCTCTGAAGAAAGATTGAACTGATCAAGGAAATGTGTTTGAAATCTCTAGAAGAAAAACTAATGTACGTGAATTTGCTGATGACTTTTTTAGCATAGAGGGACAAATAAAGCTTTTTGTTTTGTTATAAATACATTTGACAAGTAACACGACAGTTGAGAATGGATATACCACAACTTTCGTGACACCAGATAGATTCTCATACCATGGAATTCACTCCCTTGGTCTCTGCATACCAGGGGCTCTTCTTGTAACTGGGTCCTGGCAGCTCCAGTGTTTCAATAAAAGAAGAAACGTATGTGATTTGTGTGTGGGAAGGGTGGATTAGGCGATGATGGCAGACTGGGACTTCTGTTAAAAAGACATCTGCATAATAAATGGGTCCCACTTAGACTGTACATTTATTTGCCAGGGCTTGGAAGGGGAGCTGATGGGAATTTTAAGGAATTCAAGTCCCATCCTCTGGGCTATATAATTTAGCTAACTGAAACTTTTCTATAAGGAAGAAAATGTAATGAACATTCAACTTTAGTATCAAATCTTCTGAATAGATCTTCTCCAGTGAACATTTGGAGTTCAGTAAAAATGGCTACAAATTTTTATCACTTCCTCCATCAAGAGGTTCAGTTCAGTTCAGTCACTCAGTTGTGTCCGACTCTTTGCGACCCCATGAACTGCAGCATGCCAGGCCTCCCTGTCCATCACCAACTCCCGATGTTCACTCAGACTCATGTGCATTGGGTCGGTGATGCTATCCAACCATCTCATCCTCTGTCGTCCCCTTCTCGGGCTCCCAATCCCTCCCAGCATCAGGGTCTTTTCCAATGAGTCAACTCTTCGCACGAGGTGGCCAAAGTATTGGAGTTTCAGCCTGAGCATCAGTCCTTCCAATGAACACCCAGGACTGGTCTCCTTTAGGATGGACTGGTTGGATCTCCTTGCAGTCCAAGGGACTCACAAGAGTCTTCTCCAACACCACAGTTCAAAAGCATCAATTCTTTGGTGCTCAGCCTTCTTCACACTCCAACTCTCACATCCATACATGACCACAGGAAAAACCATAGCCTTGACTAGACAGACCTTTGTTGGCAAAGTAATGTCTCTGCTTTTTAATATGCTGTCTAGGTTGGTCATAAGTTTCCTTCCAAGGAGTAAGCATCTTTTAATTTCATGGCTGCAGTCACCATCTGATTTTGGAGCCCCCCAAAATAAAGTCTGACACTGTTTCCCCGTCTATTTCCCATGAAGTGATGGGTCCAGACGCCATGATCTTTGTTTTCTGAATGTTGAGCTTTAAGCCAACTTTTTCACTCTCCTCTTTTGCTTTCATTAAGAGGCTTTTTAGTTCCTCTTCACTTTCTGCCATAAAGGTGGTGTCATCTGCATATCTGAGGTGATTGATATTTCACCCCGGCAATCTTGATTCCAGCTTGTGCTTCTTCCATCAAGAGGTAATATATTTCATATCCATCCCCTCTCCCTTCCCTTGCCCTGGTAAATCTGAGCAGGGCCTGTGACTGCTTTGAACAAGAAAACACAGCAGAAGTGGCACTGTGCCAGGTGGAACCAGCGGCCACGCTCTGAGGAAGCCCAAGTAGCCAACTGCTGGCACCCCCTGGAGGAAAACTGAGTCATGATCACTCCTAGCTGACAGACAGAACCAGTCTGAGTGAACCGTCTTGGAATTAGACCCACCAGCTTGAGTCAAACACTAACTGAGGTTGCTTGGAGTGAAAAATACACTATCCTTGTTGAGTCCTCAAATAGCAAAACTATCAGCTTATTGGTTGTTATTTTAAACCAGACACAGTTCCTGCCCTCCCGGGATTCTTGGTCTGGTAGGTGCCCAGTTCATCTTTCTAATGATAATAGCAGTGTCTGCTCTAACTGCATTGACTACAGCTCTGGACAGAGGAGCCTGGCGGGCTATAAAGTACACGGGATTGCAAGAGTCAGACATGACTTAGTAACTAAGCCACCACCACCACTACAGTTCAGGCCAGATCTCAGTGGAGGTTTTGTTTTGGTGCAGAAGGCTGGCCCACCAGAAGGAGCCCAGAATTTCATAGCTGAGATGCCTGTTCAAATGCTGTCACCAGGTCCTAGGGGTTTTCCTTAGGCTGAGCACCCCAAGAGGCAGGCAAGACTGCTCCCATCCTCCTGGATATACCCTCAGGTCTGGGGGCCCTTTGGATGAAAGACAAATGCAAAGCAGGGGTTTACAGGAACTGTGAGAGGAATCCTTGGAGAACTAAGAAATTTACATGGAACTCTTCTAAGTGAGTTCGGAGTCTTTGGTATACAGACCAATACTGGCCAATTCAAACTCCAAGAAAGTTTTAGTGGTTTTTTTTTTTTTTTTTTTTTAATTTGAATTATCTCAGCAATAACAGAACCTCAGCAATCTGCCAACAAATAATCATACTAATTAAGATTCGTATAATGAGCATCTTAGAATTCATGGACCTCTTTCATGTATATCCTAGTTCTTCCATTATCAGTCTCAGAAACTGCTTCCCACGGGACCCTGGCTTGTTCCCTTCTCAGCTGCTACCATCACACCCAAAGTAACAGAACCATAATTGTCAAATTGTCTACCGTTTAATAGTCCAAAAATGGATCTTTCCCTTGAAGAGGGAGTCTCAGGGTATCCACTTTTTACTAGATAACTTGATGACTGGCAACAATCAAAACTGCCTGGAGCCAAGGAGCGCTTTATCATAGGACACAAAGCCAGAGCGCAGGCTCGGCGTCTGTCTGCTCAGATATCCGTTGGCTTCCTGGTCGCTCTTAGGCTCCTGACTTCAGTGAATTTGAATGATTCTACATCAGTGATGGATGAAAAGCTCTAGGATGGAAATTGTCATAAGTGGCTATAAACTACACCAAGAAGCACAGCTGCTAAATGAACATTATGGCTTGAACACAGAAATAGATCGCATTAATCTGCCCTCCATAGGGGTCCACACACCATTAGCACAACAAGTCTATTCATCCCTGGGATGTAGCTCCAATATAAACAAGAGGATCAGCTCGCTTTCAAAGCTCCATGAAGAGGGGCCCCACAATAATTCAAGGACAGTGTCCCAAGACCTTCAGAATTCTGGAGACCACGGGCCAGCACCAAGAATCTGAAGGACAGCTTCTGGATTCCCCATCTCTTTGCTTTCTGCTCTCAGACCCTGGGTGCCCAGGTCCCTCTTTGTGCTTTGGGTTAGTGCCCTCTGCGCTTTCAGGCTCTCCAGAGTTTCTGGATTCAGAGCTCTCAGACACCTCCTGCAAGGTGCTCCAAGGTCACTGCTTCTCCCACTGTGCCATGTGCTTCTGTGCTCCTGGAGACAATCCTCCTTTCAAGCTATGGTCTCAGCCAAACTAGGAGGAAAGCAACCTCCATGTCATTAACTCAAACAGTGGTGAAGGAATGGCCCGTTATGTGTGTGCAGAGAGAGCACTGTACACATTCAGGAGGATTGTTCTAACATGAATACAACTGCTGAGTGTTTTCACTATGACAATTCTCCAGCACCTGGCAGGCCTTTAAGGAATGGACATCTTTTTCCAATTTGCACAAAGATGACTTGTGGGCTAAAATGTCCTGTGAATCACTGGAAAATCTCTGCCCTTCCAGGGGTATTTATCACTTCAAATAAATTTCTAACTGGGGAAAACTTTTAGGCATATGTTCTGTGGCCCAAAGTAAGGTGAGCTGGAGGATGAACTCCAGGCTTCATAATCCTCCCTTGTGTGCTCAACCGCTTCAGTTGTGTCCAACTCTGTGTGACTCCATGGACTGTAGCTCACCAGGCTCCTCTGTCCATGGAATTCTCCAAGCAAGAATACTGGAGCGGGTTGTCATGCCCTCCTCCAGGGGATCTTCCCCACCCAGGGGTCAAACCTGCATCTCCGGCATTGCAGGTGGATTCTTTATCTACTGAGCTATCTGGGAAGCCCTTATTTGTCTGTAATAATGACCTCTTCCATTTCTGCCCACTCTTCATATTTATGTTACTCCTAAAATACTGTTGTCACCTCTCATGATTTTATATTTTTTCTTAGTCCCATGTTATGTGTTCACTGTAGCAAATCAGAAAACACAACTAAGAAAAATAATTTCACTTTCTGGGGGTAACCACATTATTATTTTAGCAATATGCTCAGATACTTTTGAAGCATAAATATGTAAATACAATAAAAATATACATCACATTATACGCAACTGCTCTAACCTATTTTCACTTTATACCTCCATACCTTTCTCTACGTATATAACACACATAAGAATGAATATATATTTGGAAGAACTCATAATTCATTGACTGATGAGCCACAACGTAATTAATCCCATCATAGATATGGACACAGTAATAAAAATCAAGGATGCATACAGTTTATAAAAACTGGGTAATCACCTTCCAAGGCATGTTTTTATGCAGTTCACCTTGTCCTTATTTTAAGTAAGCCTGACCACAGGATTCTTTTGATGTCTTATCAATTTAATTCAAGCTGCTTCTTCCCATCCTGGGACCAACTATATAAATAGACAAAAGAGCACAAATTCACTCTTCATTCTGTACAGACCCTTACACTGGCACTTCCATTCACAGCTGTGTTCAGATTCAAGCTTGAACTCATATAGAAACTCACCCCATAGGCAGAGTCATGTGTTCACTATATCTGGCACCCAAAGAAGGGGAAAGGGTAGGATGGGTCTAGGGGTGATCGAGGATGGGAACAAGGCAGGAGAGGAGTTCTGAAGGCCCCAGTGGAATGGAAGTCATCAGAAGGATAAGAAAGTAATGACCGGATCATGAGGGTAGCATCTGTAGTTATGGGAAGAGAAGAAGGCATCGCAGCCTTAGTCAGAAAGGGTTTGATGCTGAGACTGGGAGGCTGATAGTGATACTCCAAGGAAATGATGACATGAGGATGATGTGAGCCAAATAGGGAGCCACCCCATGGGGCTTCCCAGGTGGCGCAGTGGTAAAGAATCAGTCTGCCAGTGCAGGGACACAAGACACACAGGTTCGATCCCTGGTCCAGGAAGATCCCCTGGAGGAAGAAACAGCAGCCCACTCCAGTGTTCTTGCTGGGATAATCCCATGGACAGAGGAGCCTGATGGGCTACAGTCCCTAGGGTCCAAAGGAGTTGGGCATGACTGCACAACTGAGCGCACACACACACACACACACACACACACACACACACACAGGGAGCCACCTCATAGCCATGCAGAGCCAGGGCTGGGGCCAGGAGGAATTGACCTCTGGAGGTGGTCCTAGAGGAAGAGAGATCAGTAGGAGAGAAAGGAGAGGGGCACGGGCTAACACAGAGAGGGAGGACTCTATCTCTGTGAAGCCCACTCATGAGCCAATGGCCAATGAGCCACAATGGCCAATCCCTGCACGGCAGTCACCCAGCATCTCTGATGACTCAGCCAGCAGACATCCCTCATTCTGCATCTATCTATTTTCAGAAATATGCTGAAATAACGCCTGCAGCATTACAGTCCTTCCTGGTCATCACATCACCCTTCAGCAAGTCCCAATCCCCTAGGAGCAGCCACACACCTGCTCATCTGGTGCCCCATCTCTTTAAATGCTACTGGCATCGTCTCCAAGTGAACTTTGACCCCACTACTGAGACCCACCGCTCCAGGAATTTCCATGAGATTTCTCCTCCCTGTTCATTTCCACATCTGTACCTCCATCCCATGGAGTTAAGACAGTATTGCCTCACAGCACTGTTGTGAGGGTTAAGTAAATTAATACACGTAGATGGACTGAGAACTTTACCTGGGATGCTGTGAAACCTCAGGAAAAACTATTTACGAAGTGGGGAAAAGGGGGTGGGATGAACGGGGAGACTGGGACTGACATATATACATTACTATGTAGAGAATAGATAACTAATGAGAACCTACTGTACAGCACAGGGAACTCTACCTCAATGATTTGTGGTGACCTAAATGGGAAGATGCAGAAGGCAATGGCACCCCACTCCAGCACTCTTGCCTGGAAAATTCTATGAACGAGGGAGCCTGGTGGGCTGCAGTCCATGGGGTCGCAAAGAGTCGGATACGACCGAGCGACTTCCCTTTCACTTTTCACTTTCATGCATTGGAGAAGGAAATGGCAACCCAGTCCAGCGTTCTTGCCTGGAGAATCCCAGGGACGGGGGAGCCTGGTGGGCTGCCGTCTATGGGGTGGCACAGAGTCGGACATGACTGAAGTGACTTAGCAGTAGCAAATGGGAAGAAAATCTAAGAAAAAAAAGTGGATATATGTACACCTATAGCTGATTCACTTTGCTGTACAGCAAAAAACTAACATAACATTGCAAAGCAGCTATACGCCAATAAAAATTAGTAAGAAAAACTTAACCATTATTACAGTGATTTCTTCATTTACAGGTAAAATGCATGCCATTGGCACTTTCATTCCTCATCTCTTACTTAGCCCTAACTTTGAGGTGCCAGTTTCCTCCCGCCTGAAAAATCAGTGCCAAATGATTGATCTCAGCAGAATAGCCCCACAGCCCTTACCTCCTGGGACAGCCCCTCCTCCAGTGCCCAAGTACCATAGTATTGCCACACAAACATACCCGGATTCTAACATCCCATCCATTCGTCATCCTTTCCCCTGAGGGTGATGTGCTATCTCTGCCCACCTTTGTGTAGCCATGGGACCTAGCACAATGTCCACACACGGGAGGTATCTGATGAATGGTGAATCTCACCCCCCTGCTCCCCGGCCTTGTGTATGTGTGTGCTCAGTCGTGTCTGACTCTTTGCAACCCTGTGGAATCCTCCAGGCAAGAATGCTGGAGTGGGTTGCCATTTCCTTCTCCAGGAAGGAAATCCTGATTATCTGTTTACTTAGTGCATCCTGATTACCTATTTAGCCCCTTACCCTCTCCATGAACCCCAAAGCCATTTCATGAAGAAATAAAGTCATACACTTTTACCCAGTTATTTGTCTATGATTTCAGGTTCTTTGGACAAGATACTCTAAAATACACTAACCACTCCCAAGCTGATCACATTAAAAAAAAACAACACACAATATAAGGCATAGTGCCCTGTCTTCTCTAGGTTTATAATTTAAAAGTAATTTTACAGAAAGAAGGCACATGGTCATGTCCACGAGAATTCCAGAGAAATGCAGGTGAACCACAATGAGATGAAGTCTGTTAAAACAATTTTAAAAAACAGAAACTTGTAATGCATTGTGTCACCAATAGCCTACCTAAAATCTGGCCCTAGTAGCAGTCATTTTAATTTTCACTGAGAAAGGCCCATGATTCTTGTCACACTGGAAGTCATCAGTGAGGTCTCCCAAACAGTTACTCTGCACTCAGTCTAAGTTAATGTTTACTATGCTGCTGCTGCTAAGTCGCTTCAGTCGTGTCCGACTCTGTGCGACCCCATAGAAGGCAGCCCACCAGGCTCCCCCATCCCTGGGATTCTCCAGGCAAGAACACTGGAGTGGGCTGCCATTTCCTTCTGCAATGCATGAAAGTGAAAAGTGAAAAGTGAAAGTGAAGTTGCTCAGTCGTGTCCGACTCTTAGCAACCCCATGGACTGCAGCCTACCAGGCTCCTCCATCCATAGGATTTTCCAGGCAAGAGTACTGGGGTGGGGTGCCATCGCCTTCTCTGAATGTTCACTATAGTAATTATTTTAAGACAATGTAGAGAAACTCAAGAATTGAGAAAACTTTAATAAAAATAGCTGAAGATACAGAAAAGAAACAGTTGATGAACAGTGCAAGAAACTGGAGTTGTTTCATCTAGAGAAGAGACGTGGAAAGGCGATGAGGTTTTTGTCTTCAAATTCATGAAAAGCTGTTATTAGTGTGTAGCGCTCATTTGCTGAACTTTCCTAGTGGCTCAGAAGGTAAAGAATCTGCCTGCAGTGCGGGAGACATGGGTCCCGTCTCTGGGTGGAGAAGATCCCCTGGAGAAAGGCATGGCAACCCACTCTAGTATTCTTGCCTGGGAAGACCCGTGGACAGAGGAGCCTGGCAGGCTACAGTCCATGGGTCACAAAGAGCCGGACATGACTGAGCAACTAACACTTTTTTCAATCATCGGCAGTCCTGACCCAAGCAGACAAAACAGGAGCAAATGAAATTAAATCAGGAAAGATTTCAATTAGACACAAGGAAGAACCTTCCAGCTGATTAATGACTAGAATGAGCTACTTAAGGGAGGCTGCCAGCTTCCATCCCTGGAGTGCTAATAAACAACTCTTTTATCTATAGTGGGTTTGGAACTCATCTACCTATAGGCACAGTGACCTCCAGACGTCCTTTACAACTATTTCATTTGATGACTCTCACAGTGTTTACTGGTATTTCATTGATCACAGAAATTATTGGAACTGGCAAAAGGCTGAGGATCAATAAGGCTGAGGAAGAGCAGGGATTAGCAGTAGAATTAAGGACTGAATAGACATCAGACGTGCCATCTTCCAATATGATCATATTCTAGTGCTATTAAGATCAAAAGAAAAATGCATGAACTCATATTTTCCCAGTGGGAGACTAAATGGTTAGAAATAAAATAGTTTCTTTCAGTGACCTAAGCAGAACTCAATCGCTAGAGAAAATGAAGAGGTCAAAGTAAAATCATTATTTAACTGTATTTTCCAGTAAACCAACATGTGTCACATATCCTAAGCCCCTGCTTTACACAGCACAGTTATATGAACAGCAAGCGTGTGTGTGCTCAGTCGTGTCCGACTCTTTGCAACCCGAAGGATTATAGCCCGCCAGGCTCCTCTGTCCATGGGATTCTCCAGGCAAGAATACTGGAGAGGGTTGCCATTTCCTACTCCAGGAGATCTTCCCGACCCAGGAACTGAACTCGAGTCTCCTGCATTGCAGGAGGATTCTTTACAACTGAGCTACCGGAGAAGTCCATATGGAGAGCAGTCTCGCACATTTCTTCCTCCAGCCTGAGCCTGGGACTCCCAAAGCCGCAAGTCTGACCCTCAAAGTCTGCACCATCTCTAAAATCCCATTCAGATGCCACCCTCTCTCTGAAGCTTTACCAGACCCCTTCAACCCAGAGTGCACATCTCACTCACCTCACCACTGCCTTTGCATCTGGGTCACTGCACCCGTGAGGGCTCTCTCATGCCTGCTTGACTGGCCTCCAGAACCAACAGAGCGGCAGTCCACGACAGCAGGAGGAATGTTGGTCTGCCACATCCCGGAGCATCTTTCCAGGCTCTGAGAGCGCCCATGGACCAGACGGCCGTCTTCTCTTCCTTTGATGCTAGTGCCCAAGACACAGTCTCCTTCCCCTGCTCTCGGGAATATCCCCCATGCTCCTTATCCTTTGTGAAAACTCTTCACTCAAGGACTATACAAGGGAAATCAGTCTCTCCAATCCTTCACTTCCTGCTGCCCATGAAGGCCAATATATAAGCCCCTTTCTGTTCAAAGATCTTTAAAAAAAAAAAATCACTATGGCCTTATACAAATGGGAATGAATTTTTTAAACTCAAGGTTCTAATAAATATTCTCAGAGTCTGGTTTGTCTCCTTGGCCTTAATTCCCCTCTGAGACAGTAAATGGAAGTCTCATTTTGTTTTTGTTCCTGAAGAACCCATCAAATGTCAATCCTATCACCATTTACCCTACCAATGAGGTCCTTATAGTCTCTTTTTCATCCTAGAGGTTTTTTTTTTTAACCAAAAAGGAAAAGGTGGAGGAAGGATAAACTAGGAGTTTGGGGTTATATTATGCTGTGCTAAGTTGGTCGGTTGTGTCAAATTCTTTGCGACCCCACGGACCACAGCCTGCCAGGCTCTTCTGTCCATGGGGATTCTCCAGGCAAGAATACTGGAGTGAGTTGCCATGCCCTTGATCCTCCCAACCCAGGGATCAAACCCAGGTCTCCTGTATTACGGGAGGATTCTTTACCAGTTAAGCTACCTGGGAAGCACAACATACAGACACTACTATAAAACAGACAACCAACAAAGACCTACTGTATAGTGCAAGGTATATTCAATATTTTTTAATAATCTATAAGGGTGACTCAGTGATAAAGAATTCTCTTGCCAATGCAGGAGATGCAGGTTTGATTTTGGATCAGGAAGATCCCCTAGGAAAGGAACTGGCAACCCACTCCAGTATTCTTGAATGGGAAAACCTGTGAACAGAGGAGCCTGGCAGGTTACAGTCCATGGGGTCACAAAGATACAACTTAGTGACTAAACAACAATAACAAATAACTGAATCACCGTGCTGTACAATCTGAAACTAACACAATGTTGTAAATCAACTATACTTCAATTTTAAAAAGGCAAACAGCAGGTATACCCTAGCATCAGGTGGCATCTCAGAAGATCTCTACACTGGACTGTGTCCAGTGAAGGAGGTCTCCTCACATGTTCCAAAGCATATATTTTGAATGATAGCCTGTGATTCTAGCTTCTGGGCTTCCTTGGGGGCTAAGATCATAAAGAATCCACCTACAATGCAGGAGACCTGGGTTCCATCTCAGGGTTGGGAAGATCCTCTGGAGAAGGGAACAACTACCCACTCCAGTATTCTTGCCTGGAGAACCCCATGGACAGAGGAAACTGGCAAGCTACAGTCCATGGGATTGCAGCGTAGGACACAACTAAGTGACTTTCACTTTCTTCACTGTCTTCTAACCCCCTCTTTGCATATTTAATCCCTATATCCTCTCCCTGAGTTTAGCAGCTCTGATGCCAAAGAGTAATAAACAGAGCTGAAGATCCTCACAGAGATGTCCATTTGCTACACATTCACACAGTTTGCAAGATGTTAACAGCATCTTCCCATAGACTTCAGAATGTCTGCAGGAGTCTGAAGAATAATTAAATAGTGTTGTATCCATGAACAACTAAATTGAGGCAACCAAGGCATATTTTTGAACACTTGCCAGATCTCTTGCACAAAGCCTGAAACTTTAACTAAGCACCTCATGCAGGGCATGGGCGAGGTAGAAAATGTGAGGATGGGTAACATATGAATGCTGGGTGGAAGCAGTTGTCAAAAATTGATCACTTCAGCTGTTTGGAAGTGTTATTGAGGATATTTCCATTCAATATCGGGAATGAAGGAATGAAAAAGAGAAAATTCTTTGGTTAAGAAATGATGTACTGAGAGTTAGTAACAGGCGAAATACTGAGCCAGGTGACTGAGCAATCTAACAGGTAAGAGGAACAGGCTTCTGGTCTGTCACAGAGCTCTGGTACAGGGCTGCTGCAAGGTGGATCCAGGTTGAGTCTCCAACCAAAGCTGGAAGCCTGATGGATATGGAGTTTTGGTCTGCAGGTCCCAAAGAAATTGCAGGCTTCACGCAGTAGGAGTAAGGCAGAGTAGGCTGTGACTCAGCAGGCAGAGTTCTGTCAAACTTAGCCCAGCTCTGCTGGACCAAAAGGTCAACAGCAGTGAAATGAATAAGGTTGCCAATTTACGCCTGCCCATTAGAACTGGTTTGGAGATGAGCTGGCAATTAGAAGATTCTCTTTGACAGGCTGGGAAATGAGAAAAGCCTATATTCTCCTGTTGCCCCCAAACTTTCATAATTTTTATCCTATTACACTTAGAACAGCTCTATGGGAGTACGTATTATGATTCTCGCTTTACAGAGATAATTTGACTTAACCTGAGGAAAGTTTAAAAAGTCACCTATGAAGCTCCGTACTCACTTCAAAGCCATGGTATTACCTTTTTCATGTTCCTTAATAGAGAAGATGGAAGGAAAATGGCAGTAGAATATTTCTGCTTCCATTTGCCATCTGTTAACACAAAACCAACTGCCCCATGAAATGAACTCATCTTTTGGTTATTTTTGCTCTCAATTTTAAAAGCTATGGTTATTGGCTCTGTGTTTGAAGAGGAATGAAAAATAAATTTTGAATCTGTGCTTTTTCTTTTCTTGGTACCTACTATGTGCTAGATAATTCCATATTTTTTCTACTATGAAATTTCTCATTATATAAAAGAAGACACTGACCTACACACAGAGAGAGGCTGATCAACTTGTAAAATGGCACAGGTATTGGTTATTTTAATTGGCTTCTTGTAATACTGCTCAGTGAACATTAGTGTATTCTTCCTTGTTTACTAGCTTATTTTTCGTTCATTCTGAAATATTTATTGAATGCCTTTGATATTTATTTAGTTCTAGAAAGTGAAAGAGGAGACTGAAAAAGTTGGCTTAAAGCTCAATATTCAGAAAACAAAGATCATGGCATCTGGTCCCATCACTTCATGGCAAATAGATGGGGAAACAGTAGAAACAGTGTCAGACTTTATTTTTGGGGGGCTCCAAAATCACTGCAGATGGTGACTGCAGCCATGAAATTAAAAGATACTTACTCCTTGGAAGAAAAGTTATGATCAACCTAGATAGCATATTCAAAAGCAGAGACATTACTTTGCCGACTAAGGTCCGTCTAGTCAAGGCTATGGTTTTTCCAGTAGTCACGTATGGATGTGAGAATTGGACTGTGAAGAAAGCTGAGCGCCAAAGAACTGATGCTTTTGAACTGTAGTGTTGGAGAGACTCTTGAGAGTCCCTTGGACTGCAAGGAGATCCAACCAGTCCATTCTAAAGGAGATCAGCCTTGGGTATTCTTTGGAAGGAATGATGCTAAAGCTGAAACTCCAGTACTTTGGCCACCTCACACGAAGAGTTGACTCATTGGAAAAGACTCTGATGCTGGGAGGGATTGGGGGCAGGAGGAGAAGTGGACGACAGAGGATGAGATGGCTGGATGGCATCCCTGACTCAATGGACCTGAGTTTGAGTAAACTCTGGGAGTTAGTAATGGACAGGGAGGCCTGGCGTGCTGCAATTCATGGGGTCGCAAAGAGTCAGAGATGATTGAGTGACAGAACTGAAGTGAACTGAACTGAGACAGTGTTTTGAGTATTGGGATACATTGGTAATATGACAAAGATTCTTGCCCTTAACCAGAGATAAATGAGCAACTGGATTTTCTTTTGTTTTGTCAATGCATGCTTTTGAAATTCAAGTTCACTGGTTTGATTCCAGTAAGATAAAATGGAGAACATACATGACAACTTTTCTCTCCCGCTGAAAGCAGCTATTACACCCAGACATAATGCATAAAACAACTATCTGAGATCTCTGAAAATCAAACATCAACATGCAGGTTGGGAAGAACACCAGAATGCAAAGTCCCATCAAACTAATGACTCTAAACAAGGTTCAGAGTCTCAGAACACAATATTCTGGAGATCCAGAACCCAACCTAAAGTTCCTCATAACCCATGAAGCCATGAAAACCTTGACTTGTGTGGGGAAAGACAATCAACAGATGCCAACAACGTGCTGGCAGGGATATGAGAATCTTGTGATGAAGATTTTAAAGCAGCTACTATAAAAATACTCAAACAAGCAGTCTCAAACACTCTTGAAACAAAAGTTTGCAACAGAAAGCAAATGAAAGTTCTATAATTGAAAATACCACCAAACAGACTCAGTGACAAGAAAGTTAATGGCAGAAGAGTCAGTGACTTAAAGTTAACGAGAGTAACTGGGCAGTATATCGTTCTTAAAGCTCTAAGTAACACATCAGGTTCATATGGCACCAGACATATGTTTTCCTGTAATCTTTTTTTTTTCATGGTTTATTTTGATTTATTCTTTTTTTTTTTTAGTTTTTTATTTTTTTAATTTTAAAATCTTTAATTCTTACAGGCGTTCCCAAACATGAAGTTCTAACCACAACCCTTATTAGAGTTTTCTAATAGCTGTTCCTGCAGGCATTATTTCTCAGTATTCTCTTTTTGTTCTTTCATCCCTCCAATTTTCTACAGTACATTCCCTCCTGTTCACTGAAATATTCATACGTTTATGGTGGAATGTAAAATGATTTAACCACTTTGAAAAATGGTTTGTCTGTATCTTACAAAGTTAAATATATACCTCTTCTCTCCCAACAGTTCTACTCTGAGGTATTTACCCTCAGAGTAGAGAAATGAAATGAAAAAAATATGAAAAATGAAAAAATGAAAAAAAATGAGAAATGAAAAAAACATGTCCACAAAGGACATGAACAAAAATGTTCAGAGCATTTTCATTCAAAAGTCAAAAACTGAAATGATTGTCAGCAGAAAACAATATATTCTACTATATTCATAATGGAATATTACTTAGTTTAAAAAGGAGCAATTTATTTATAAATGCAAAAACATGGATGAATCTCAAAACATTATGCTGAGCAAAAGAAGTCAGACACAAAATAATGTATGTTGTATGCCCATACTAAGTTCTAAAACAAGCAAAAATAGTCTATAGTGAAAAAATCAGTGGTTAATATTGCATGTCAATGGGGGCTGGGAGGTGGTAGGATCAACTGTGAAGGGCAACATTTAGTCATGAAAACATTCCATATTTTGGTAGAGATGTGGATTATACTTAAAAAGGCATTTGTCAAAAGTCACTGAATTCACACCTAAAATATATATTGAAAAACCGAGTGTACTTACTTTCATTAGAATTTTATTTTTGAAACATATTTTAGAGTCTCTGAGTATCATTTAAGCCAATCTTTTTTGTTTTTTTGGCTTTTGAACCATCTTTCCATAAAGTTCAAGCACATGATTTCTAACATCTAAATTTTAAACCCTTAAGTTTGTATGGTCAATATCCCCCAAAGTTCTAGTCACCTTCACATCTTCCAACAGTTCTTAGACATAGCTTCTCTTGGTGCTTTACATTCAGAATATGTCTATGTGGTGTAAATATTTTTTCATTTCAGTTTACTTCACGTTGTTGTTGGTTGTCCTCTAGTCACTAAGTTGTGTCTCACTTTTTGTGACCCCATGGCCTGTAGCATGCCAGAATTCCCTGTCCTTCACTATCTCCTGGAGCATGCTCAGACTCACATCCATTGAGTTGGTGATGCCATCCAACCATCTCATCCTCTGTTGTCCCCTTCTCCTCCTGCCCTCAATCTTTCCCAGCATCAGGGTCTTTTCCAATGAGTCGGCTCTTTGCATCAGGTGGTCAAAGTATTGAAGCTTCAGTTTCAGCATCAATCTTTCTAATAAATACTCAGAGTTGATTTCCTTTAGGATTGACTGGTTTGATCTCCTTGTAGCCCAAGGGACTTTTAAGAGTCTTCTCCAGTGCCACTTATTACTTCATTTTAATAAATATTTATTGACCAAATCTGTGTGCAAGGTCAGGTGCTTAGCAATGTAAGAAATACAAGATAGAAGGCATACAGTCTACTCTTCCAGATGCTTATTATTCACAGTAAGATAACGGAATACCAAACTAAAATATTGGTAGAATATAAGGAATTTTAAAACGCATAATAGGGAGTCAATGAGATACAAAAACTTCACAATAAATTTGAGAAATGTTAGGTACTTCTTTTAACATCCTTGGTTGAGAGGCATTCTGTTAACAACGTGACTTTCTTACTCCCACTTTCAGTTTATCTGATGTGCCATTTTTATGCTCCCTCACAAACATAATTAGCAGACATTGACGATTTTATTCCAGTGAATTTCTGTTCCTATTAGTTCTAATAATTTAAGCAAGTGATCTTCAAAGAACATTGACCTTATTGGTGTAAACTTCACATATTTAAGAGGTCCCAGCTTACATAAGAAGACCAGTGTGGTTTCCCACCTAAAGAGGCACTAACTTCTTCCTAAAAGAATAAGAGAATCTAATTATCCTAAAAATTAATCAGAAATAAGTATTTATATTTGCATTCTTCCAAAGAAACAGCAGCCATGACTTACTTCTTTCCTAGGGATGAGCCATCACTGTTGGTGACAAATTCTTGATAGAACAAGAAGTGAGTTAGTTGCTCAGTCATGTCCAACTCTTTGCACCCCCATGGACTGTAGCCCACCAGGCTCCTCTGTCCATGGAATTCTCCATGGACAAGAATACTGGAGTCGGTTGCCATTTCCTCCTCCAGGGCATCTTCCTGACCCAGGGACTGAACCCAGGTCTCCTGCATTGCAGGAAAATTCTTTACCAACTGAGTCAACAGGGAAGCCAAACAAGAAGTCACATGCACCAGTATTTCACTCCACATTAAATGAAAATTCTGTAAGTGAACAAGTCCGAATCTGGTGGTAGATTTGCTTTTTTCCCCCCAAAGTCAGTGTCACCAATGACGAAGAAAGAAAACTAAGGCAAGGATGAGCCAAAAGTTGGTGGAAATCTGGGTTTATAAGATCATTCCTTCTTTGAAAAAGAAAAGCTTGTCATCAGTATTAACCACAGACAGCTGTTAGGCTACCTGGCTGGAGAAGAATGCAGCATGATGCTCTAGCACTAGCGTTTGTAAGTTTTTCCCTATTTCCTCCTAAGGACTCATTCTTATAGCTTTCTTTGTGACCTAAAGGGTATATAACTTTCAGCTTCCTTTTTGTTTTCATTTTTCATTGTGAATGTATGATTTTAATACATGTATATACTATAAAATTTATTACAAAATATAATCCTTACAACTATTTAAACTGATGTGGAAAAGAAACATTTGAAAACCAACTCAAAATATACAAGGGGATATTCAGTTTAAAATATCTTAAAAGCTAAGTTAGCAAAATTCTTCAAAATTATGTGTTAAAGAGTGGACATGAACATTCCAAACAATGGTGAGATGGATATTCCTATGTAATTAATAGACTGAATAATCAATCAGTAGGTAATGGTATTAGCTTGCTAAAGTTACCATAACAGAATACCACAGATGGGGTGGCTTCAACAATAGAAACTTATTTCTTCAAAGGTTTGGAGACTAGAAGTTCCAGATAAAGATGCTGGTAGGGTACTTTTCTTCTCAGCCTTTTTCCTTGGCTTGCAGATGGCCATTGTGTTTTCCCACATACTTTTCTCTGTGTACATATCCCTGCTGTCTCTCCATTTTCTTCTAAGGATATCAGTAAGATAGTATTGTTGATATTCATTCACTAGGTCATGTCCGACTCTTTGCAACCCCATAGACTTCTACGCTAGCTACGCTAGGCTTCCCTTCCTTCACTATCTCCCAGAGTTTGCTCAAACTCATGTCCATTGACTCAGTGATGCTGTCCAACCATCTCATTCTCTGTTGCCCCCTTCTCCTCCTGCCTTCAGTCTTTCCCAGCGTCAGAGTCTTTTTCAGTGAGTCGGCTCATCACATCAGGTGGCAAAGTATTGGAGATTCAGCTTCAGCATCAAGATTGATGCTCATGTAACTTCATCTAACCTTGATTACTTCTTTAAAAGCCTTATCTCAAAATATAGTCAGAAGGATTAGCTTCCTTTTAACAGTGACAAAATGGGTATTGTTTCCAGCCAGAAACAAAATCCCCCATAACTCCAACCTAGAAATTAAACAGATTTCTAAAAATGGACCCTCTATCTTGCAACCAAAGTCCATCTTTGCAAAGTGGGTGGGAATAGAATTCTTTCCTCCCTCTGGTCCCTTCCCTACCTATCACTGCTGATGGATAAGAGATGTCAGCTTGTCAAGTCTTATTGGGTGCTACCTGATGTAAGGCCACACTGAGGCAGTAAAAATCTGTTTGCAGTCAGCTCTTTTAATAAGCCCCAGCAAACAGGAGGAAGGCAGATATGTCAGTAAGATGCTTCCTCTGATATGGCAGAAAAAAGAAAATAGTCCATGACAGAGGCTTGATATGAGGAGATTTTTAAACAAAGGACAGCTCTTTCTTTAGAGAAACTGGAGAGAAATAGCTTCCCTAGGGATTTTGGGATTCTAAGAAATATTATGTTTCTATGCTTATGATTTAAAGCTGACCTAGACTCCAAGCTCTTTGAAAAGGAGGTCATATCTTCTCTGTCAAATGCCCCCATTCCACAAAGTCCTGCTGAGTCCTAAGTATTCTGTGGGTTCTAAACTTTGATGAATAATATCAGTGCTATCTCTTAATCTCAAGCCCAGGGGGAAACTCTGGGAGGGTACCAAGCCTCCCATCCACCCGCAAAAGGATTAGAAAGACTGAGAAGAGCAAATGTTCTGAAAATAAGTTTCTTGACACTAGGACCTAATTCTTGAGTGAACCAAAGTTAAATGTTCAGCCAAGAGATTTCGGAATTCTAAGAAATATGTTTCTATGCACTATACTCACATTATTATTACTAAGATCAAATCAGATGCCAACCTCCTGAAGACAGTGGTCCAGCCTCCTCAGTACATGCTCTCATTCATGGTGCCTAGTGCATGGCTGGTGGGCTATGGGCCTGGTAGTACTAAACACTGATGAATGATGCAGCTGATGTTGGTACCAATAGTAAGAGTGATGAAGGAGACAATGAGACTAAGCCAAGGTGTTTGTTTTTTTTTTAATGACCTGACAGAATGAACTGAGAATTATTCTGAGAGCAGTTTTTATGTATTTATTCATCGTTCACTTTTTCTGAAACCTCTCAACTCTTATCTTCCATGTCACACTCACTTCTAGAACAATATAGATGTGGCAGAAAGTGAGTTTCAGGAGTCAAGCTAACATCATTCATGCTAAACTTCTTATATCATTAGACTGAGAAATATCTTTCTGTCTGCATGGAATTAACAAACTAGGAGCTACCAAAGTGTTCAAGAATATTGAGCTTTTCAGAAATAATCTTGAACCAAAGGTTAAAGCACTGTCTTCATGCCTCACCTTCCAAGTAACATGCAAGAAACACTTGGTAAATGTTTTGAATGAATGCAGGCATGATTGTAAAATGAATGATGAAATCCATGAGTGAATGAGCAAACGAAGAATGGCTCCTTGAACTATATTTCTTTGCTAATTAGAATAGCAACTATTGTACAGGTTAAAAAAAAAAAAAGAAAGAAAGATCACATTTAAGAATCTGGAGCTTATGCTCTGAAAGAATGATCTCAGGAAACCTGGACGCTGATTCTTCAAATGAGCAATGCAAGGCTGCATGAGCTCCAGAAATGCAAAATATGACCCCCTGATGATAAAGCCAAGCAAACTGGTCATAATGATCTCATAAGAGCAAGCTCTTTTGTAAGCCATTATAATTTTTCATGTCAATTTTAACCAGATGATTTGTGGAAGCAGAAGAATTTGATTCTAATGCAAAGTGGTGATGAAGTGTGTCTCTATCAGTGTTCACTTATTTCCTCCACAATATCTATCCCCAAATCATTACCTTGTCCATAATGATCTGAGTCCAACATGGCTGAGCCATGAAATAATTTCTATAGGATTTTTAAAAAATCTACAACTAAAGTATCAATGGACCATTGGTGACATAAACCACCAAAAGATTGAAAACGTTTCAGAAATAAGAATATACCTAACTTACTTCTGTATCTACAGCAAATATAAGATCAAGTTTTGAATGAAACAATCTTTTAATAAACTGCCATTGATTAAATGCAGACCTGAGACTAAGGTGATGCAACAGGCAATAAATACTGTGCAAGTTTAGAGACAGGAGAGCATAGTGTGGAGAGGTGAAGTCAGAGTGGACTTCATGGAAGACAGAGGACTTAAATAATATATTGATAAATGATAACTGCTATTGATAATTATAAATGATAAATATAAATGATAATTGTTACTGATAAATCAATAACAATTGATAAAGATATTGATAACTGTGTTATCAGCCAGTGCTAATTTAAGTGCCTAATATGAAAAAGCCCTGGACTTCCCTGGTGGTCCGGTGGTAGGGAATCTGCTTGCGAATGCAGGGCACACAGGTTTGATCTGAGGTCTGGGAGGATTCCAGATGCTGTGGGCTAGGCTGAGCACAGGTGCCACAACTCCTGAAGCCCGTGAACCTACAGCCGATGCTCCACAGCAAGAGAAGCCACCTCAGCGAGAAGCCCATGCGCTACAACGAGAGAGTAGCCCCTGCTCACCGCAGCTAGAGGAAGCAACAAAGACCCAGGGCAGCCAACAATAAATAAATGAAAGAAAAAGCCCTAAGCTCCCACGGTTCAGGGCAATCCCACAGTGGCACCTTACTCAAGGCTTTTCTGATGTTCAGTATCTTACTCTTTCAGAGGGACCATGCTGGACAGAGGTGTGTACAGTTACTGTCATAGTGGCCCACGGCAGATAAAATATGAGATGCTTCAAAAGACAATGCAGTGAGAAGCATCACCATATAAGAGATCAAGGCTACATTTTTCAAAAAGGATTAAAGACAGGGGTATGGGATGAAGGTGAGGAAGAAAGTCAGAAAGAAAGATATGGTTTCAGTGAAAGAACTCCTTTCTCACAACTTCAGGTAAAGGATTAATCTGTCTTCTGGGAATGAATGTCCTGTAATATTCTTTGGGAAAACATAAAATAGAAGGAGTTTACAACCAGTTATTTCTATCATTCTAGTCCTGTTCTGTGCATACGTGTAGTAATGCTAGTTCTCCCATTTATTCATCACCTATGAGGACTCTGCCTATCTTGATGTGATGACTAAATATTCAAGGGCTTGGTTCTTTAAGCATAAGAATAAGAATGATGGAAAACTGTTCAATTTTATTCATCCACAGGAAATAAGAAGAGGGAGTTCTCACCAGAAGGGGGAATGAGGGACAGAACACTAGCATTTCCTATCTAATAAGTGTGTTATATGTGATATTAAGCTACATACACACACACACAAAATGATGTGTGTATTGTACATATGCATGCACATGTGTATACATGTGTATGTGTGTACATATCCTGGAGGAGAAAATGGCAAACCACTCCAGTATTCTAGGTTGAGAAATCCCATGGACAGAGGAGCCTGATGGGCTGCATGCAATCCACGGGGTTGCAAAGAGGTGGACATGACTGAGCATATATGTACATATTCACAAAATCCTCACAGATATCCTTAAAATAAGGAATTAATAACTCTCTTTTTTAACCATTGGTAATGCTGAGGTACAGATAATTTTATACAAGTTAAATAGTAGGTGTTTATGAATCCCAGTAGACCCCAGTAGATTTATTGGGATTCATAATCAGGTCTGGCTGACTCTAAAATACACTACAGCTCAGAAAACAGGCAGAGCTTGACAATTCCTGATAGCAAAACAAAGTTTTGATTTGAAATAAAAGCATGGTGTGCAGAATAATGAAAAGATCATGAGAATTAGACTCAGAAAGCCCTGTTTGAACACTATCTCCTTAATTAACCCTTGGACAAATTATCTTATTAGCTTTAGTTTTCTCTTCTATAAAATGGCATATTAACTGCCCCAAATAACAGCATCACAAACTAAATCTAGTGCCTTTGTGAATGTATCTAACTCTGTAGTTGGTACAGTAGGACTTCTGGAACAGACTGCATTAGGCAAGGGGTAAATATTTGTTGAATGATAACGAAGTAGAAGCGAGAAACCCCAGAAGAACCATCTTCTTTTTATTTATTTATTTATTTATTTTTAAATTTTAAAATCTTTAATTCTTACATGCGTTCCCAAACATGAACCCCCCTCCCACCTCCCTACCATCTTCTTTTTGCAAAACTGTAACAGATGGTCAACTTAGTGTTAAGAATTTCCAATCTCTCCACCACCCTCAGAAATCATTCTACCTATGCCTTCGCTGTCATAAATCCAAAGTGAAAAACACAAAGACACTGGAGGTGGAGGTAAAAACACAGCCTGAGGGTGGGTGGGGGCTCCAAAGTTGAAAACAGACTTGTCCTTGTTCTGCAAATCAGTCTCTTTCTCTTCATCCCCTGAGGTCGCTTCCCTCACGGCCACCGTTTCTCTCTCTTTTTTTTTTTTTTTTGGATTTTTTTTTGTTGTTGTTTTATTTTTTTTTATTATTTATTTATTTATTTATTTATTTTTTAAATTTTAAAATCTTTAATTCTTACATGCGTTCCCAAACATGAACCCCCCTCCCACCTCCCTCCCCACAGCATCTCTCTGGGTCATCAGGCAGGGGAATCCCACCGGGAGCACAGGGTGGAGGGCTCGCCCTCCATCGGGAAAGGGACTCTGTTTCCTCTGGGGCCTCTTGGCTCATCTCCCTCCTCCACCACTCTGTGTGTCTGGAATCTAGAATGGTAACTTCCTGCTTCTCCTCACGAAGCAAAGCCTTTTGCATCTCGTGGGCAGCTGCTTTCTCCCCAAGGTTCACATGGGCATGCCAGCCTCCCATCCTGGGACCTGGTCCAACCATGCATAAACACGCACACCATACACTATTCCCCCACACACCACACACACACCATACACACTACACACACAACCACATAGACACACACCACACACACCACACACACCACATGCACACACACACACCATATACACCACACACATGCACACACACACCTCTCTCCTTCCCCATCCCCAGCAGAGATCCAGCTCCTGGCTGACTCTCCAGAGGGGCATGGGAGGACTCCAGTACCCAGAACAGCATCTCTGCCCTCTGCAGCCACCCCCAACACACAACACACACGCTACACACACCACATATATCATACACAAACCACACACACACACATCACACATGCTACACACACAATCACACACATACCACACACACATACACACCATACACACACACACACTATGCACACCATACACATACCACACACACACAAACACACCACACACATGCACACACACAAACGCACATTCACACCTCTCTCCTTCCCCATCCCCAGCAGAGATCTAGCTCCTAGCTGACTCTCCAGAGGGGCATGGGAGGACTCCAGTATCCAGAACAGCAACTCTGCCCTCTGCACACACACCCCCCCACACACACACCACACATTCTACACACATCACACATATCATACACAAACCACACACATCATGCACACACATCACACATGCTACACACACAATCACACACACACATACCATACACACACACATACATTACACACACCATACACATACCACACACAACACACACACACCATACACACCACACACACACACAGACACACACCACACCACATACCACCCCCCTACACCAAACATACCACACACACACATCATACACACTACACACACGATCACACAGACACACACCACACACACACAGACACCACACTACATACCCCACACACACACTACACACACCACACATACCACACATGTATGATACACACTACATACACAATCACACATACACCTCTCTCCTTCCCCATCCCCAGCAGAGATCCAGCTCCTAGCTGACTCTCCAGAGGGGCATGGGAGGACTCCAGTACCCAGAACAGCATCTCTGCCCTCTGCACACCCCCCCACACACACACCACACATTCTACACACATCACACATATTATACACAAACCACACACATCATGCACACACATCACACATGCTACACACACAATCACACACACATAGACACACACCACACCACATACCACCCCCCTACACCAAACATACCACACACACACATCATACACACTACACACACGATCACACAGACACACACCACACACACATAGACACCACACTACATACCACATACACACACTACACACACCACACATACCACACATGTATGATACACACTACACACACAATCACACACACACCTCTCTCCCTCCCCACCCCAGGCAGAGATCCAGCTCCTGGCTGACTCTCCAGAGGGCCATGGGAGGACTCCAGTGCCCAGAACAGCATCTCTGCCACCTGCATACCACACACCCACACCCACACACACACATTACACAGGCTGCTCTTCCTCCTCCTTCTCCCTCCTTTAAGGTGAAGAGACAAAGCTTCTCAGGCTGATCATTCAAGAAACTCAGCTAAGAGTGTTTTCATGAAAGAATGGCAGCTATGAACGTCCACTGCTCCTGCTGCTGTTCAGTCACATTAGTCGTGTCTGACTCTATGTGACCCATAGACGGCAGCCCACCAGACTCCCCCGTCCCTGGGATTCTCCAGGCAAGAACACTGGAGTGGGTTGCCATTTCCTTCTCCAGTGCATGAACGTGAAAAGTGAAAGTGAAGTCGCTCAGTCGTGTCCGACTCTTTGCAACCTCATGGACTCCAGCCTACCAAGCTCCTCTGTCCGTGGGATTCTCCAGGCAAGAGCACTGGAGTGGGGCGCCATCGCCTTCTCCGATGAACGTCCACAAGAGGATCCAAATGTGAGGGAGGGGTCCCGAGGAAAGAAGGGCGAACACCTGGACCAAGGTGGCTGCAGAGATGAAGGGGGTGTGGGGCTGCTGCTGGCTTACTCCCGAGTGGAAAATGCTCACCTTGCCCGACAGCACCTCTCTGGTGTCGGGAAGCATGGCCTGCAAACTCCCGCGAGACCACAGATGATACAAATGTGCAGGAGAGAAGCTGCAAGGCCGCCTCACAACAGCCACTTCCAACGAGGGCCTGGAAGCCCCTTCAGCCAGTTATGCGACATCCTGGGGAGGCAATCCCCGGGGCGTGAGGCTGAGGTTAGGAGGGCTGAGAAAGCTCACAGCACTATCACTGATGATACGGCTTCAATGTGTTCAATTTAAACAGGAGTACGGTCACTGGCTGCCTTCACACTGATAGCGAAAAGAGGAGAAAACATGCTCCAACACGCATCTCTCTCCAACTCAGCCCAAAGCATCATGCTTACCAATGCCTTCACCCCCCGGCCTCCCACTCTCAATACGGAGCCACACTGCCCGCCCACTTGGCCCACACCTGCTAAGCCTTCACCACTCGTGGAGTTGGTGAGAGGCCACCATCCACCCCTCACAACTGCTCTCACACAAATCCTCCCCAACAGCCCCTCACACACTAGGGTCACTTACACACACTCCCTGTCACCCCTCATCACCCACCATCTTCCATTTCCAGAGGCCAAAAGCTGGCCTACCCCCACCATCGCCAAAGGAGACCGCTCACTATCCCTGCTCACGCCCAGCACTCTCGCCTCCCCGTGGCACACCAAACCTATCCTAGGTGTACAGATGGCCACAGTGCAACCTATGATTCAGCTGTGCTGACTTTTTCCCACTCAAATGAATATTCGAGTGTAGACTTACTTCTCCATTCACTGATCCACACAAACCAGACAAGTATCAGAAAATCACCCCTGTTCTTTGTTATAAATGCCAACACATGAACATAGTTTCTGTTCAGAAAAATGCCTAAATTCTACGAAGCATGCGTGCCAAGCCACTTCAGTTGTATATGACTCTTTGCGACTCTCTGGACTGTAACCTGCCAGGCTCCTCAGTCCACAGCATTTCCCAGTCAAGAGTACTTGGCAGGGGGAGCGGGTTGCCATGCTCTCCTTGAGGGGATCTTCCTGACCCAGGGATTGAACCCACATCTCTTACTCTCCTGCACTGGCAAGCAGGTTCTTTATCACTAGTGCCACCTGAGAAGCCCAGATTCTCCGATATATATTTTAACAAATATTTGTTTTCATATGGAAGTGCAGTCAAGAAAACCCCTCCACACAACCAAAATGATGGTGACCCTCAGGTTTACCGCCTCGTCCGTGTGACAAGTCACATAGTGGCACTTTTATAGGACACCATCACAGTACAATGTGCATGGGGTCCAGCGATGCCACGCCCACATTTCTGTTTATTATCCAAAGGGCTCTTTTCCATGCATAAAAGCTTGTGTTAAACGGAGCTACCAAATTCATGTGGCTACTTCTGGCATCTTGACCTTAGACTCTGGTTCAGAAACCCATTTGCAGGCTAACTTGTCCCTTTTGAAATGTAGCTGCTCTAGGGCCACAGGCTCAGAGACAGCTCTTTTGTTATCTTATTTCATAGAAACAGAAGGCAGTTTGCTGCAGCAGTCTCTCTCATTAATTGATGCTCCAGAGATTCTGAGGCCTCTGCTTGCGAGAACCCAAACTGTCAATCACAGCACCGCTGCAAGAACTATGGGGAGACTTCCGGTTCACTCCCTTGTGCATCTTTCAATGGATAAAAGGGACAATTAACCCAAACAACCATTCCTATGTGAAGCTAGGAAGGAGCTTCGCCCAGGGATGGTGTATTTCGCTTACAGCAACGGGAGAGGGGAGATCCGACAGGGCCAAAAAAGACAGGTCTGAGTCTCGGTCCCCAGGGCTCATGGAAACATGGGTAAATGCGGAGTCAGTCTGCTTTCATCTAATTTTTAAAAATAACCTCACTTATACCACTTTCCTAGCACCCATGTGGCCTGGCACCTGTCATGGGGTGTCTGGTTCCTTGGTTCTGGCACATTCCACCAAGCAGGCTTTCTTGTCTTACATTTCCAATTAAAAATGACATGGCCTTTCCAGCACCGTGTCAGACTGTCTACACCAGTGCACAGGATGGATGTGACGGGAAGGGAGTGGTACTAACGACACTGAGTAGGGAGAGTGCTGAGGGCTGACAAGTCTTAGCGGAGGTCTTAAGGAAGGCACTTAATTCGATGGCACAATTATTTCCTTGTGAATGTTCACCAGCAGGGCACTGAGCTGAGGCTCAGTGTTATCAGAAAGCAAGTTGTGGAAGAAATATGTACTGATGCCTGTGAGTTCCTTCCTTCCACTGGCAGATTTCTGAAGGCCTGGAAAAACCTAGAGTGAGCCCTTGAAGTGAAAGTGTTTGTTGCTCAGTTGCCTCCGACTCTTCGTGACTCTATGGACGGTAGCCCACCAGGCTCCTCTGTCCATGGAATTCTCCAGGCAAGAATACTGGAGCAGGTTGCCATTTCCTTCTCCAGGGGATCTTTCCCACCCAGGGATCGAACCCAGGTCTCCCGTATTGCAGGCAGATTCTTTATCATCTGAGCCATTGGCCTTTGGGTAACTCCACCATTGCTCCTCAAAGACCCTTCATCCTCTGAAGTTTATTTTGGTTAAGTACTAGGGCTTCCCTGGTGGCTCAGCTGGTAAAGAATCTGCTGGCAATGTGGGAGACCTGGGTTCAATCCCTGGGTTGGGAAGATCCCCTGGAGAAGGGAATAGCTACCCACTCCAGTATTCTGGCCTGGAGAATCCCACGGACTGTATACTTCATGGGGTCGCTAACAGTCCACATGACTGAGCAACTTTCACTTTCACTTTTCCCTAAACAAACAAATAAGCATGTTATTCTCAGTCAGGGCTCCTAGAATTTCTACATAAGGAGAGCTGGGATGAGGGTGAGAGGCAGAAAACTGGTAGAAGCAAGACTAAATGATTTGTCTTAAAGTTGCTCCTGTTCAGTGCACAATTTTTACTTCCTTGCTCTTTGGATGTATATTATCTACTCTATACTGGGACGGAAAAATGTTTCAGAAACAGATGTGAACAAGTTAGACTTGGAACTTGGACTTAGGACACTTATGTCTACAAAGAGAGTCAGACAAGAAAAAAAGAAAAAACACCCTATAACATTGAGACAATGAAACAGTAACTAACAATGGCTGCTCCTTGGAGAATTAATTAGGGCCCTTTGATAGAGTGACCAGGGCAGAGAGGAAGGGTTGCTCCCAGCAAATACCAGATAGACTGAGACTTAAATGGCAAGAGTGAGGTGGTTCAGTGAAAAACATGCCACCAAGAGGAGGAAGCAGGTTCAAGAATCCTGCGGCAGAAGAAGTTCCACAGGGGGAGGGAAAGAAAGAAAGCTGATGGATACTGAACATACAACAGCCAAGGAAACAGAGTAGGAGACACAAACGTGGCAAGTAAGCGCCGGGTTTCTAATACCTCATGTGGGACAAGAGGCCACGGGAGGATCTTGAAGCGGTATCATCTGATTTCTTCGATTTATTTACTTATTTTTGATGTGGACCATTTTTCAAAAGTCTTTATTGCCTTTATCCCAATATCACTTCTGTTTTTTTATGGTCTTTTTTTTTTTTTTTTGGCCTTGAGGTATGTGGGACCTTAATTCCCTGACCAGGGATCAAACCAGAACCCCCTGAATTTGAAAGTTAAGTTTTAACCACTAAACTGCCAGGGAAGTCCCTGATTTCTTCTTGTTAAATTCATTCTGGCTGCTGTGTGGAGTCGGAGAAGGCAATGGCACCCCACTCCAGTACTCCTGCCTGGAAAATCCCATGGATGGAGAAGCCTGGAAGGCTGCAGTCCATGGGGTTGTTGAGGGTTGGACACGACTGAGCGACTTCACTTTCACTTTTCACTTTCACGCATTGGAGAAGGAAATGGCAACCCACTCCAGTGTTCTTGCCTGGAGAATCCCAGGGACGAGGGAGCTTGGTGGGCTGCCGTCTATGGGGTTACACAGAGTTGGACATGACTGAAGTGACTTAGCAGCAGCAGCTGTGTGGAGAGGATGCCTCAAGCGTTCTGTAGTAATCCAGGGAAAGAAAGTGGCATCTTGGACAGGGTGACTGGTGGAAAGGCGAGTGGATTGCTTTCTATGAGGAGAAGGAGGGCTCCAGAGTAGTTGCTTATGCTTGGATGTAAGAGTGAGAAATGCAATGGGGTGAATTTGGTTGCCCATTGACCGAGATGTGGAAGACAAAAGAGATAACAATTTGAAAGGGGAGAAATGTTCTCTTTTGGCAATGTTAGGCCTTCCAGACGCTGTGCAGAAATGTCTGGGCAATGTTAGGCCTTCCAGACGCTGTGCAGAAATGTCTGGGAGGTAACTATCAAGGTTAGTATGTGGTTCTGAGGTGGTGGTTTGAGTTGAGGATGAATATTTGAAAGTCTTTGCATAAAGAAGATGTGTAAAGTGATCAACTAGATGAAATCACATAGAAAACCTGTGTACATTAAAAAAAATAATAAGGGAGCCAAACAGGGCCCTTTGGACAGCCTTTAGAGATGGAGAGGGGAAAAAAATGAAGCTAGCAAAGAAGATTGAGAGGAACCAGCCAATATGGTGGGAGGAAAAATCACAAGAAGTGTGGCTTCATGAAAACCAGGGATTTCAATGAGGAAGCTGTGACTTGTATCAAATGCTAAGCGAGGAGGAGATGACAATGGGGTAACCACTCTATTTGGGCAAATGGTGATTGCTGGTGACTCTAGCAAGAGTCACAAGAGCCATTCCATTAATATGGTGTGAACGGAATCCCAACTGGAATGGGAGGTGAAGAAGGACAGAAGACGATCATAGACAACTCTTCCAAAAAGTTTTGCTGTTACGAGGAACAGAAAAAGGTGGAGGTAGTGAGAGGAAGACGTGGATTTGGGGTATTGTTTTATTTCTTCAAGATTTTTGATGTGGACCTATTTTTGGAAGTCCTTATTGAATTTGTTACAATACTGCTTCTGTTTTTTATGTTTTGGTTCTTTGGCTGCTAGGCATGTGGGACCTTTCTCCCCAACCAAGGGATTGAACCCGCATCCCCTGCAATGGAAGATGAAGTCTCAACCACTGGACTGCCAGGGAAATCCCTGTTTTATTTTTAATATAGGAGGTATTAGAACTTATTCATGGCTGGAGAAAATGGTCTAGTAGAGACAGAGAAAAATAAAAAAACACAAGGTCTTTGAGAAAGGAAAAAGGCTAGGAGCCAGAATTTAAGAATTCAAGAGATCTGGATTCAAACTCATGCTTTCTCTTAGACTGTGCTCTTTGTAGAGGGTTGGTCTCTACGAGACAGGGGAGCTCCGTCCACAGAACCTGGAGAAAAGGCAGAAGGCAGCGGTGCAGATGCAGGTACCCTGGCAGATTTGGTAATATGAAAATGAGGGAGTTCCTGGCAGAATAATTCCACTTTCTCAATGAATTCTGAAGGCAGATTTACCAGCAGAGAGTGCTAATCAGGGAGTGGAGAGATGTAGCAGGTTTGAAGTGAGAAGCGAGAGTGAGAAGTGATTTTGGAGTGGGAGCAAGTTAATACAGTAGGAGATGCGGTGGGAGCTCTGGGCAGGATCAAGTCGCAGTTTGAGAACTGTGGCTTTGTCATCATGATTGTGTTTCTTCAGCTTGGGAGGAGAAACTGCAGTCGTTCAAATGCTTTGAGGCAGGCATGAAGAGGCGGCCTACTCAGCCACAAAAAGAATGAAATAATGCCATCTGAAGCAACATGGGTGGACGCAGAGATTATCATACTCAGTGAAGTAAGCCAGACAGACAAAGGCAAGCACCATAAGATATCACTTATATGTGGATTCTAAAATATGACACCCTGAACTTATCTACGAAACAGAAACAGACTTACAACATAGAGAAGAGACTTGTGGTTGCCAAGGGGAAGGGAAGAATTGGGAGTTTGGGATTAGCAGATGCAAACGAATATACAGGATGGATAGACAACAAGGTCCTGCTGTCCAGCACAGGGAACTATATTCAATATCCTATGATAAACCACAATGGGAAATAATATGAAAAAGAATATACATATGTACAACTGAATCACTTTGCTGAACATCAGAAATTAACACAACCCTGCAAATCAACTAGACTTCAATAAAATTTTTAAAAAAGGAAATAGTTCAACCAGGGCTGTAACAGGCACCACTTGGGTACCACTTAAATCCTCTCATCTCCCTGCTCTTCAGTCACAAATATGGTGACTATTTGGGCTTAGGCGCCAGACAGCACATGCAGATCTCGCGCTGGGCACATCCTGTCCAGCTCTGGCTTCTTGCCCCCTGGGCTTCTCTGCTGCCATGACCTGGTATATTAAGGAAGGAGCTGCTTGGTGCAAGCTGGCAGTGGGAGAGTGCCTGGGAGCCTACAGATAAGGCTCCCCCTTCCAGTACACAGATCTAAAACAGATTTCTTCAGACTCCTTAGAGGATGCTGCTAGGATGAAGGACCGCCGGCCTTTATCAGTGCTCAATCCAATAATGCATCCTTGCTTCAGCATTCTTTTCTTCCTCATCTCACCCTTCTGGTCCCTAACTTCTGCTCTTTGGGGTTGCTTTTTTAAAAACCTACCTACATATAAGTCTTTGCCTAAATCTCTGCCTTCAAAGTAGCCTACTGGTATTAAGAAGAGTGACAGAAATCAGAGCCCCAAGATGGGATTGTGGGGTGCAGTGAAGACCTCACTGCTGGGGTAAGCAGAGTAGTGGTAACTCCTGGCATGTATGACTTCACAAATGCTAATCTCCCTGGCAGTGGCCTGGGACTGAGTGGAGGTAGAGAATGACGTATGGGGTTGTGTGGTGGCTCTTTTGTCTTTAAACACGTGGGCAACTGGCTGATTTGTCGATATATTCTGCACGTTTTGCAAAAGGAAATTGAAAAGATCAAGTCAGCCAACTATCCACTCAAGGCTTTCTGTGAAACCTGGACAGCCATGGATAAAGAGATTCACACCATACAGCCATAGGCAGACTGCTGAAAATCAGACCCAGTAGCAATGACAGCGCTACAAAGGAGACTAAATGCACAGTCTTGGATTATCTCTTACGTGACAATAATCTGAAAAGAATGGGACCCCGAGACCCACATGGGGACCTTTGAGTCCACAGGGAAGGAGGGTATTCCTGAAACCTCAAGGGAGGCAAGAGATACAGATCTATAGCCTTATCCCACCCTCCTTCCTCACCAAAGGAAAGAGATCTGACATTTCACAGAGATTCTGCTAGGACTTCATCTGAGGCAGGTGCCTTTCAGTATGACTCTGCTCCTAAGTCCGGGTGGGTAAGAACGATAGAGAATTTGTTGGCACGCGAGTACCTGCTTGTGAATCGAGGGTCAAGGTCCTGGCAAAGCCTCCTTGGGGCACTGCTAAGATGCTCCTGAGTCGGTGGCTCAGGGAATGAGGCAGTGGGTGATGGAATGACTTTGGCAGAATCCGGGGTCAGAAGACTAGTAGGGTGAGAATGTCAGGCTGGAAGCACCATGCGAACTTGAGACCAATCACGTGACTGCACTGAGGTGATTTCTGAAGCCTCTTCCAGAAAGTGCTGGAGGGATTAAGCACTGGTCGCCACAGGACAGATTAGCTCAGTATAGCTCCTTTCATTGGCTTCTCTCCTTCACTCTCTCCCTTTCCTGGTCCCTACTATCTGCTCCCCAAGATTATTGCTGTTTTTCAGTCACTAAGTCATCTCTGACTCTTTGAGACCCCAGGGACTGCTGCACGCCAGGCTTCCCTTTCCTTCACTATCTCCCAGAGTTTGCTCAAACTTCTGTCCGTTGAGTTGGTGATGCCATTCAACCGTCTCATCCTCTGTCGTCCCCTTCTCCTCCTGCCTTCAATCTTTCCCAGCATCAGGGTCTTTTCCAGTGAGTTGGCTCTTCACACTAGGCAGCCAAAGCATTGGAGCTTCAGCTTCAGCCTCAGTCCTTCCAATGAATATTCAGGGTTGATTTCCCTTAGGATTGACTTCCACATAAACTCCCCGTGCAAAAACTAAGAGCTGCTTCCAAGGAGCAGAGGTTCTAGGCCAGGTAGAGAATCCCAAGGCTGCTCCTATTCCTGTCACTGACTCCAAACATGATAGAGCCCAATACCTCCTACTGCATGTCCATCCAGCACGCAGTGGGTCCTCATTAGATGACAACTCTCTCCTTCCCTTCTCCCTTCCCCTGAATCAGTAACTTTGGATGGCAGTTATGGGCAAACACCTCCTAGGGACAGAACAGTACCTCTTCTGCTCGGTGCATCCCACAGCCCCTCGGAGCCCACTCTGGCTGAGGGGCCCTGACTCTGCTTTTCCTCCCCCAGCACATGGTTTGTCTCCCTCCTCACTACATAGCCTCAGGTTAACTATGTTCCCTGGAGGGATTGCTTCCCCTTCTGGGGAAATCAAGGAGCAGATTGGGAGTTAGTCACCAGACTGTGTCGCTCTGAATACAAGGAAGAGAAGAAGACAGAAAGGAAAGGAGGCGGGGGAGGGGGAGGAGGGAAACAGGAGGATACAGCGCTGCGGTTGAGGAGTTCACACATCTGATTGCCTTTCATCATCACAATACATTTGCAAGGTGTTCTCCTGTCACACGGATGAGGACGTCAAGGCTCAGGGTCCCTGTCTTAAACACCTGCTTCCTAAGCTAAACTGACAGCCAGGAGGGGCAGGTGGTGCCACCATGAGAACCAGAGACAGGGCTCACTTGAGAATAAGGGAAACCGAGCAGAGCAGACACACTGATGCTTAAGGCCTCTGCCTCGCTGAGCTCGGACCTATTTGGAAATACCAATTTATGGGGAAAATTCATAGAACTGAAATGCAGGCAACTAGAATATTTTCATTTCCCCTCTCTGCTTAACAAGTGGTGTGGTTGTTAAGTCATGTCTGTTTCAGTCCTGTCTGACTCTTTGCGACCCCATGGACTGTAGCCCACCAGGCTTCTCTGTCCATGGGATTCTCCAGGCAAGAATACTGGAATGGGTTGCTGTGCCCTCTTCCAGGGGATCTTCCCAACCCAGGAATCAAACCCACATCTCTTATGTCTCCTGCATGGGTAGGTAGGTTCTTTACCACTAGTGCCACCTGGTCACCAAAAAGTAGAGACGGAGTAGTTTCCAGGAAGAGGGTACAAAGGCTTGTGAAGAGAAGCACCTGCTTCACCGAGCTCTGAACTCTGAGCACCAGGATGAGGCAGCCCAGAACCAGGGCAGAGAACCAAGGCAGCTGCTGTTAACTACACAATGAACTTGACCATGATACTCCAGACAACGCAACCAGACTCATATATCCTGCACACGTTCTATGGTTCTGCTTTGCTTTTGGAAAATCAAGAGTCTTACACCACCTCCCTTTGCTTCCCTACAAAGATCTCTGCCCATGAATTTCCAGCTCCATCAAGGAAACAGCTAATTTCTTCTTATACCACATCCCTTCTTTGAGGTTCCCACTGCAGTCCTCCTAACTCTTTGCCATTTCAGCATTCTTCTTTAGAGGCAAGTCCTTTGTAATCTGCACATTCTTTTTCCATATCCAGTAATAACTAAGCTTCAAAGAATCATGATACCCTAGAGCTGAAGGGACCATTTTTTAAAAGAAATTCAGGAAACAATTACATTTATCCTAAGCCACACACAGTGTTGAAGCCCTTGAAATTATTAACCTATTGAATACTCATGACAATTCTGTGAGTTAGGTATAGTACTTCATTTTTTTCTCAGATGAGGAAACTGAGGCTCAATGAGACTAAACAACTCGATTTGTGCCATACAATTAGAAAGTGGCAGAACAGGAAGTCTGGCTCCGAAGTCCACGCCCTAAAAAACGTCTTAACCTGAGGGATCATTTCACCCCTTCCCTTCATTTTACAGAAGGGGAGATTCAGACACAAAATGTTAAGTGATCTTGGCAAAGATAAGCACACTGAGGCTGGCAGGCAGGTTTTCCAATTTCCAGTTCAATGATTTTGCCCCAACATCCCATGGCTAGGCTCTATACCACAGTCTTCACCTTTAGGTTATGTTTCAGCAGTGGTTTCCCATGAGTTCTACAACTGACCTGCAGATTTATAATATCACTGTGGATCACCATTTTACCAAGATTGTGTAGAAACACATGGGTCATCTTAAGGCTCTGCACCTGGTCCTTTGGGGCTTTAGAATCTGGTGATCTGGGAATCTAGGGTTCCTGATCAGCTGGGAGACCCTGACATGTTCTTTCTCTTCTCTGGAAAGTCCAGCTGGTATATGGGAGGTATAGCCCCACACATTGTAAGAAACTTGTAAACCCTAAAGTTACAACGCTGATGATTAGCACTGTTGAAAACACCAGGTTTCACCCATGATTTCTGCAGACATTTTGAAATGGTGATGAGGATAGAGACTCGGATGGTCATTTTAAGGTGGAAGTATCTGGTGCTGAGACGGCTGTTGTGGGAATCAGGGAGGCTGAGTGTAAAAGCTGGAAATGCAATCATGTTCTCGTCATTATCGGCTCTGGATACTGGTGCAGCAGGGCAAAATGTGAGGCTAGTAATAGAGAAACTGGGCGTCATGGAGACATGCCTCTGCAGGGCCACCTTCCCCCAGACCTGGGGTACACACCTTTACCTGCTTCACAGCCACCCTTACTGTAGCGCTGCAGGCAAACCTCAGGTATCAAACCTGAGCGTATGTGGTGTTTCTGCTGTTCTCTTAGTTACCTCTACAGTGGACATGGGGAGCCCTTCACCGACAGGAACCTTTGCCTTTTATCTCTTTATCTACAAAGCCAGCAGTGTGGCTGGCGCCCAGGAAATGGGTGGGGAATAGGGAATGAATGAATGCTCTTTTGACGTCCTTGAATTGCAACCATTTTGCTCTCAGTCAGCAGCCCAGGGCTAAGGGTGTTCTGAGGTAACCCTCCCAGAGTTGCGGTCAGCAGGGCTAGCATTGGAGTGGGGAGTCAATGGAATTTTCAGGAAGAGTGAGAAGAGACAGTGAAGCCTGGAACTTGTGTGTGAGGACACATTGTCTGATAGTTCTCCAGTGTTTGATCACCCAACCACCAAAGGTGCCCATAACTCCCTCTGCATCACAATGCTCTCCTTCACATATTACAAAGCAAAAACTAAATCAAGTTTTTATAAAACTCAGTCCAGCACTTTGTCTTGAAGGGCACTTTAATCCTGAGGAGACACTCAGAGAGTTGTAGTTTTTGGCTTCAAAGACAATTTTCAAAAAGGAAGTGGGGATAAGAAAGGCCCTGAAGGGGGAGACGCCAGTTAATACATTCTTTGTGCACTCTTCCATAATGAGAATATTGAGAATTCCTTAGTGACAAGAAGCAAGTATCAACTTGGTAGAGCTCCCACAGCACCTAGCACTTGGCCGTGCCCACAGACAGTGCTCAATAAAAATTGGGTGGATGGATGGATAAATGGGCGGACAGAATATATTAAAAAAAATTTTTTTGGCCACACCCTGTGGCATGTGGGATCTTAGTATCCTGTCCAGGGATCGAATCCACACCCCCCGCATTGGGAGCATGGAGTCTTAACCACTGAACCACCAGGGGAAGTCCCAGAATACAATTTTCTATTGCCACCACTGTCAACAGTCATCTGTAACTCTGGTCAGAATGTCCTCGTAAGCTACCGTGCTCTTTCCCCTTAATTATCTCTTTACATTTTTTGTATAGAACTGATATTTACTTATCACCTTCTTTATTCAATCATTCAAAAGAAAACTGTCTCCCTCACCATCCAACAGGAAGACCCTCTACATACACAAGTGTCTTCTCACACAGTAAACAACAAAATACAATGGGGTTTTCATTCACTGTATTGTGTTTCATCTGAGTAAGAGATGAAATCAGAAATGTCATTAAAGTCAAAGACAGATGTTTTCTTTTTGCTGTCATTTATTTGACACTAGTTACCCTGTGTTTCAAAACGAGAAAAATAAAACAGGCTAACAATAACCTGGCATTTGCAGATTACCTTGGGTGGAGGTGGGAGGTAACATAAATTAGTCTCTGCAAGTCCTGCCATCTGTTCTTTTTGTCCAGATAATTCATTGCCATTCCAACAGCTGCATCTGGCAGTTCAGGTTACCGATACCCATGTCTGAACTCCTTCTCAGAGAACTTCATTCCTTCTGTCCCTCCCAATTTTGGGTAGTTCCCTGTCTGACCCAATTTTTGAGAGATGGAGATTTTCAAGGCCAGATAATTCTTGAGTTGGGAAGAGGTGATTCACGGAGAGACAGTCTTCAGGAGAAGAGAAGAAAGAGCATTAGAGAAGAAGTTTGGAATGATCGGGGAGGGGGTGGGGCAAGAAACCAAGAAGAAGTACAACCGAATCTGTAGAAAAAACTGTTTCCCACCTCTTTTGCTCATTCCAGAACTTTCAGAAAAGAAAGAGGTGATGAGACGGAGAGTGGATTTGGGGAAAGTAATCGTCTGTTCTATGACAGGATTCATTTTGTTACTGAAGGGAAATAACCTACAAAGGAAGAGAGAGACAGAAAGAAACCAGGAGTAGGGTGGGCGAGACAAAGAGGAAGACATATGGGGAGGGGGTGGAGGAGAAGGGTGAGGAGGAGAGAACACGGAATGCAGCGGGAACACTGTTGGAAACAGAAGAACCGCCCCCAGAGGAAAATGCCAGCATCTCTGGGCAAAACTCTAAACTGTCATCACATGCATCTTTGCTCTCAGAAATGTACACATCTTTTTTTTTTTTTTCCTTTTCAAGATGATTCCCCATTCCCACATCAGCAGAACACTTCGAATTGAGAGACTAAGACAATTTCATTTCTGCTATCATATAGCATTTCCAGGTCCTTCTTCAGCATTCTTCATAAATGTGCCATCACCACCCTTTAGATAAATTGATGCTGAGAGCCCAGGGCAGGGAATATTCGGGGGCAAGTCCCTGTCCAGATTTCATGTAGATTTCATCTCACAAAACTAGAGTGGAAGAAATCTGTCCCTCGTGGGAAGAAATGAGGAAAAGAAATACAATCTTTAATGCTCACGCTTTCTAAATACAGTTCTCTATTTTTTTTTTTTTTTGCCACATGGCATGTGGGATCTTAGTTACCTGACTGGGACTCAAGCTCATGTCCCTAGCAGTTGGAAGTGAGGAGTCTTAACCACTGGATGACCAGGACATTTTCAGTTGTTAACATCAATAGAGCAGGGACAGTCCAATAAAACAAATAAAATAAAACAATAATAATAAAACCAATGACTTCATTTTTGTGAGCACTTGTATCGGTCTTTTTGTACACACTTTGCATACATTCTCATTTAACCAGTATGAAGACAACAGGAAGCCATTAGTGCTACCCTTGTTTTTACAGATGAAGAAGCAAGCTCAGAGAGATTAGGTAACTTGGCCTAGGCTGCACAGCTGATAAATATGGGGCCAGAATGTTGAGAGATACCTCTGGCTTTCCATATCATGTAAATGACCCGAATTTTATTTTACCAACAGTGAGTATTAAGCTCCTTGCCCACCAACATTTTCCTATACCGGGAAACGAAGAGAAAATGTTTGAATCCTTCCCTTCCCTTTAAATCTTTCCCTACACTGTTTAAAAACTAATAAAATGAGCCCAGAGTCCTTTGGCTCCACCATCTTGGCTGCTCCAGTTGCCCTTTATCAGAAATAAGGGGGGGTTTCCTGGTGGTCCAGTGATTAAGACTCTACACTGACAATGCTGAGGGCATGGGTCCAATCCCTTGTTGAGGAACTAAGATCCTAGATTTTTTTTGGCAAAAAAAAATAGGCAACTGACTTGAGTAATAATCAAAAACCTAAATAATCATTGCTTGATCAATGACAGTTAATGGTATGAAAGAGGAAATAAAAGCTACGTACAGACCATATGCGTTTGCCCTCTCTACCACACTTGACGCTATGACCCTTTTTGCTTTTTTTACTTATTTCTTTTGACTTCACTACCCTGCCCCCTACAGAGCAGACCACACCGCTTGTCCCTCCCTGTCTCTACTGGCCTGTGACCTTCACTGAATAATTCTGCCTCCTTGTCCCCCCAGCTGTCCTGGGTGTTCAAGGCTCAGCCGAGCCTCACTTTACGTTTCCCTACATACTCTTCTCCTGAGAGAGCAGATCTTTTCTCAGCTGGCCACTGACAGTTGTATCAACACTACTCTGATGAATTTCAAATCTGTAACCTCAGGTTCCAGACTCTATTAGCTGGAGGAACTGCAAGACATCCTCACTGGCACATCCTGCCCTCAGCTCAGAATTTAACATGTTTTCTGTGAAAAACAGGTTTTTTGCTTCAACTTTTTCATTTCCATTGATTCATCACCAGCCGTTCAACCTCAAAACCTAAAAGCCAGCTTTGACTATTTCATCTCCTGTATTATCTCTATGGAAGGCACTGCCAGATCCGAGAGTAGTGTTCTTCAAAATTCTCTTGTCATCTCTGAGGTCACCAAAATCCTGGCTTTTGTCACCTTGCATTTGGAGTAGCTCTGACTTGTCTCCCACCTTGGGTCACTACTCTTTCCTTCTTTTCATGCAATGGTTCAGGATTAATCTTCTCAACATAACCATTCCATCAAGTCTCTCCTCCATAAAGTTAAATGACATCAATCTAGTTTTCAGGCTTTTCCACAGCCTACTGGTTAGCAGTCATACTCATTCAGCCCAAAGCATGGATTCAAAAACCAAATAGGCTGTTTCATAGAAAGAAGATTCTAAAGCAGAAAGATACCTCAGTGGTGTCCATTTCAACTCCTTTACAGAAACATAACATGTATTAACTAAAAGCTGATGTATCCTTACCTTCTACTGATGCATGCTCTTTACCGTGCTATTTTTAAAATGAGATTTGAACAGACTAAATGACTTGATTAAGGTCACATAATTAGATGTCAACTCCCAATACAGTACCTTTCCAACCCTAACCTTCCCTGAAAATGACTCTGTGCCATGGTAACCCCACGCTTATTTCCCATTTCTTGTCTACAATTCCATTCAGATGAACTTGATCCCAATATAACCCTCACATGCTCAGTGTCAAGTCCAAATATTAGTTCATGCTATCATTCTCACTTGGAGAAAGTCACCTACCCTTGGGCCCCTACATTCCATATGCTTCAAAGTCTAGGTCACGTTCCACTGCCTCCAATTCTTCCAGTGTTTCAAAGCTGCAAGTAGTTAATATTGCTTGATTGTAGCATATGAACTGTATTACCCATTTGAGGCACTAAATCATATTTTGTCTGGAACTTTTACTCAAAAATTTCATGTATGCAGCCTTTGCTTCTTCAACTAAACTCACGTTTTGAAGAGAATTAGCTCATGTCTTTTTTGTTGTATTGCCCTTCACACTAACTAGAGCTCTGTGCACAGATATACTGCATTATTTGTTAAAAACATAAAGACTCTAATACAACCTGAAACAAAGTCTTAAATAGATAAACCAAAGGCCTGGAGGAAATCAAGTCCATAGATAATACAAAGCTTAATTTTCCAATTAGTTTAAGTTAATTAACTCGTTTTCAAATATTTAATAAGTGCCTGCTCTGGGCCAGTTAAAGTGCCAAGCATTAAAATGCAATGGTGAGTGGAACAGATATATTGCTGCCAACATGGAGCTAATAGTTTAGTCAGAGAAAGACAGAAACATTAAGCAATTACATACACTAACTGTGAGCATGTGTTTAACTAGGTGGGTATGTATGCTTAGTTGCTCAGTCGTGTCTGACTCTTTGAGACCCCCATGGACCCCAGGCTCCTCTGTCCATGGGATTTTTTTCCAGGTAAGAATACAGGAATGGGTTGCCATTTCCTCCTCCAAGGGATCTTCTCGACCCAGGGATCAAACCCATGTCTCCCAAATCGCCTACAATGCAGGCGCATTATTTACCGCTGAGCCATGGGGAAGGCCCAGCTTAACTAGGACTCTAGGAAAAGTAGGACTTCCCTGGTAGCTCAGATGGTAAAGAATCTGCCTGCAATGTGGGAGACCTGGATTCCATCCCTGGGTGGGGAAGAACCCTTGGAGAAAGGAATGGCAATCACTGTAGTATTCTTGCCTGGAGAATTCCATGGACAGGCCTGCGGCCTGGCAGGCTACAATCCATGGGTTGCAAAGAGTTGGACCTAACTGAGCAACTAACACACACACCAGGAAAAATGGGAAGAAGTGGACAGATTAGAAATATATTTTGCTATAGAACCAGTAAAATTAGAAAATTGATGAGATGAAGCATTTGAGGGAGACGAAAGATAACTGCAAATTTCTGATACACGCAATGGTAAAGATACCCTGCCATTCTTCTGAGATGAAGCGAAGTACTGGAGGGCAAGGTTGAAGTGATTATATTGATACCAAGAAAATTCAGCCTTGGGCAGGCTGAATAGCTCATTACTAGAACCTTATCAAATAAGAAAAGTCAACAAGAAGCAGTTTGAGGCTCTTGTCCTGACTTTTATCCTGTTCACCTTCAGATGATGTTTCTTAAAGAGAAAATGCTCCACCCAAAATTGGGCCTGAGAAGAGAAAAGCAGAATCAAGGAGCTCAGACAGCTCAGAACTGGGTGAATAACCTCAGACTGCGAATAACCGCAGGTTAGTGTTTGCCGAGACTGGAAGAATGCAAAATAGATCTTTTCAATCCAAGAAAATCAAATCTGGCCCATTTATTTTTCTTTATCAAGTGAATCAAAAGCTTAGCTGAACGGAAAACTAAGTCATTTGAAAAAGGATGGCTCCTGGTGTGTATACGCATGCAAAGGGCAAGCTTAACACACAAGCCCTGACTCCACTCTATTCCTGGTGCTCAGTCAGCTATTGCATAGTGTGTGCTGGGAACGAGGCCACAGTTCTGGATTCAGACCTATTCAAGTCTTGATCACAGGGCTGGAAGGAAACATGGAAGTTCAATACCTCATAAAAATCAAAGAATCAAAGAACCTAATCAGAAGGAACACAGGGCTCATCTTTTCCCAATTCTTTCCAGGCAATCATTTTCCCAAGACATTATCCTATAGATGAGGAAACCTAAGTCTGAAAAGGTAAAATGACTCATAACACAGCCAACGGGTAGCAAAGCTGGGAACAGACATGTGTTGTCAGCACAGTGCACCTTCCACGCAAGAGACCACATCGCTGGATGGTAAAGAGAAGAGCAGGGCGAGAAAAGAAGTCCCTTTTGAAAATTAATTTGAGATCAGATTTTGAAAGCAGAAATTTGCTGTCTAGGGAGGATGACTGCTGTGCTAAGTTTCAATGTGGCTAAAAGAAGTCCCCATCCATCCTTCATCATGTAGGCAAAATGATCCAAATGATATTCGAAAAATATAAACCTGATGGTGAGTAAGATGATTTTTGTGATATTAATAAAAAGGAGACCCAGAACAGCTTGTTATGGGAATCCGGGCACAAGCTAACGAGGACAGAGGCTGTGAAAGCAGAGAGGGAAGAATGACAACTTTGGGGAGCTGTGCAAGAATGATGGAGTCTGACTATTTATAAGAGGCAGGAAGGGCAGTAAGAACTCATTTCCAAGTTCACGTTACTGATTAGAAGGCAGAAGGCTATGTGAGCACTCTGCACATAAAGCCGATGTTTAAAACTAGTCCAAAGTCTACATTTTACTGCCAATGAATCAGAAATATCACCTTCACACATGACGGATAACATATTGAATTTTTAAAAAGAATAATCACTTTTTCACTCCACAGGCATGAGCCCCACCTTTCATCTTTATTGATTCAATCACATTTTCATTCACCAAAAAAAAATGTGTGAGTCTTCTAGGCATTGAATCCTGGGGTGCCTGTGAAAATGAGTGAGACAGTCCAGCCTCAGGCGCTCCCAGATCTACTTTTAATTTGAACCGCCCGCACATCTAAGTGTGATAATAGCAGTTGTGAACATGGGGCTGTGGGAACACAAGGAGAGGGATGATAAATTCTGCCTGGAACTGTTAGAGAAGGCTTCATGGAGGAGGTGACACGAGTTAGATCTTAAGGGACAGTCATGTATCCATCACGGAAGTTGAAAGAGGAATATTAGAGATACAACCACATGGATGCAAGGAACAGTAAGAAACTGTTACATTTAGAGTATGCCTGGTCATGCCATTGGATGTTGCTGGATCACAAGCAGGGTATGTTGGGGCCAGGCAGGCAGTTGGAAGAGGGAAGCAGTTGGATAAGCCCAATTGTAAAAGTTAGATCCAGGGATTTCTCTGGTGGCTCAGTAGTTAAGAATCCACCTTCCAATGCACGGGATGCAGGTTCGATTCCTTGTTGAGGAACTAAGATCCCACATGGCACAGTGCAACTAAGCCTGCATACCATAACTAGAGAGAAGCCTGTGCGCCACAATGAAGATCCTGCATGGCGCAACTAAAATAATGTATTTGGCCAATGCACCCAAATAAATAAATAATTTTTAAAGACTGTTTTAAAAAAATTAGACACAGATATTCAAGGTCTTTGATGGCTGGCTGAGAAATATATATATCACATACTGGAGAAGGCAATGGCAACCCACTCCAGTACTCTTGCCTGGAAAATCCCATGGACAGAGAAGCCTGGTAGGCTGCAGTCCATGGGGTTGCTAGGAGTCAGACACGACTGAGTGACTTCACTTTCACTTTTCACTTTCATGCATTGGAGAAGGAAACGGCAACCCACTCCAGTGTTCTTGCCTGGAGAATCCCAGGCACGGGGGAGCCTGGTGGGCTGCCATCTATGGGGTCGCACAGTCAGACATGACTGAAGCGACTTAGCAGCAGCAGCAGCAGCATCCAGTAGATAAAAGGAAACCAACAGAGATTTGTGGAAAACTTAGCTTTCTGCTCTCAATATCCAATTCTTCATTCTTTGCAGGTCACTGAAATCCTATTTATTATCTGCTTCAGCAAGTCATGGCTGCAACTTCTTCCCAATCCCAATTTGATTTGAGAGAGATTACTTTAGCCACATTGAGGCCTTCAGTGGCAATGTCTCCACCCCCAGGAAAGCACAGATGCAAAGGTGATGGGTTTTCCACCATTCAGGGTAGCCATCCGGCAGTAAAGTCCCAGAATATGCTTGCTGGGACCATTGCCATTCTTGTCAGCCCTTGGTTCTTTCTTTGTAAAGGAAAGCAGAATATATTTGAGGAACTATGACCATACAGCCCCTTTCAGGAGCACACACCCCTGAACTGAATCCACGAAGGCACGATGCTGCTGCATTGAACAGACTGCTCCCCTGCCATAATGCTACTCCTCTCCACATCATCAGGGTGGGCCAGCAAAGGCTGGAGCAATGGTAAGATCTGTGGGCTCTGTGATCAGGCTCTCAGTACCCAGGCATTACAAGATCATGCCCCAGTCTCATTTATTTCTGAAAAGTCTCTTCCCCCTCAGATATGTCCTGTTCCTTCTCTACATCTCCTGTCAATTTCTTTTTTTAATAGACATATTTCCCTGCTGCTTACTAATAACCAGAGTGACTGATTCGACAGCTGGTATGACCAAGTGTGCAGAAAGCAGGATCCTTTCCCAGGCTCAGAAGGAATGGAAGACAGGCTATTTTTTTTTTCAAAAAAAAAAAAAAAAAAAAAAGCTCACAATCTGAAGCACGTGTCACTGGTAGGGCTGACAAACAGAATGTGTGTTCTTTACACGGGACCCAAAAGATTTCGAGGCCTGAGTCAAGGCTGTACTTGCTTTCTTTGCCTACTTGCCAATTTTACCTTTCCAGTGGAAAAAGAAGCATGTTTCAGTTTTCCTGACACCGAGACACATGAACTATCATCTCCCACAGAAATAGAGGAAAAAGAAGCATCGGGTGACCATTCAACTCCCGATGTATCCCCAGCTCCTCCAGAAGAGAATATAAAATTTATAGGTCACCCTTTTTTTGGCAAGTTCTCTAATTTACTTTTTTTTCATTTTTATTTTGTTGAAGTATAGTTGACTTACAACGTTGTGTTAATTTCTGCTGTAGAGCAAAGGGATTCAGTAATATATACATTTTTTTTCATGTTCTTTTCCATTCTGGTTTATCACAGGATATTAAATATAGTTTCCTGTGCTATACAGTAGGGTGCTGTTGTTTACCCACCCTATATAGAATAGTTTATATCTGCTGACCCCAACTCCCAATCCGTCTCTCCCCCACCCACCTCTTCCTTGTCAATCACAAGTCTGTCTTCTACATCCATTTGCTTTATTTTGTAGATAAGTTATTTTCTGTAATATTTTAGACCCCACATATAAGTGATATCATATGGTTTCTGTCTTTGTCTGACTCAATTCACTTAGCTTGGAAGTCTCTAGGTCACCTTTTGGACTTAACACGTAAGATAGGATGGTGGGCTATTCTAAGGGGATTAACCCTGATGGCCCTTCTCCTTGCTGACTGGTTGTGAAGACAACACCAAACAGCCACGGTGAAATACAGTTGATATGAAAACAATGGCTGCAAGGAAAAGGAAACTGCTGTAAAGCACAAGAAACATTAAGAGGGGCCATGGGTTCTCAGCCACGAAGAGCCACGGATCCCTAACTGTTTGAGGTTTGCAGTGCAGGGCAGCAACTACGCCTCCCTTTATCTGCCATTCACTGCCAGTGCAGAACCCAACACTGTCCTGTGCATCCCTGCCATGAAATCTGAAAAAAAACACTCTACATACTTAGAAACAGACAGCTAAACACATAATCCTACCTACATCACCAGTCAGTGGGCAAATGCAAAATAAAGATATGACTGCCTTCACGAGACATTCTCAATCAACCTTAAGGAGCCAGCTTTCTATTAGAACATGCCTGGTCGAGCCCAAAAGAGGTACATGTGTTGTGTGACAATTAATAAACTCTTCTTAATAGTGATTATTTCCTCCCTCCTGTTATGCTCTCGGTGTAGAGACACCAGAAGCCTCCATTTAAGAGCCCAGATCTGAAACCTGGAGACTGGGGGAGCACAGGTGTTCTGCATTCCTTCCCTCCTGTTCATTCGACAAAGCCCAAGTCTGATGGCCTTAAGGGTCCACTGCAAAATGCCATGTGTTCCGCCAGGAGATATGATAAATGTAGGAGAAATGGCAGGGTGGGTGGAAGACGGGGCATTGAGGCCAGTGATCACAGTCACCTAATAATCACCTGCTTGGGAAGTATGTTTGGAGACTGTCACAGTTCTCACTCACAAATCACAAAAAGCCTTAACAATAATAAAGTAGCATTTCTTTCTCTTCTTCTTATTCCTCTGGACAGTTTCTTCTGTCCTGCGGTGTCTTTAATAAGATGGATGGCATCACTCTATTTTGAAAAATTCTGTCCTCCTTAATATACAATTTCAAAGCTGTATCTTGGCCTCGCTTTCTTGCTGGCTCACAGCAGTCAGAATACCACATATTATGAAACCACCTGCAATCTACCCCTCCCCCAACCAGAACATTCTCAAGCCCAATTCAGTGGGTTGACATGAAGGAGAGCTCCCCTGGCCTCCAGGGGTAGAGCTGTAAGATCAAGACAGCCCACTGTTTTTTTCCTTATCTTACCTCTTACCCTGTGTCTTCCTCATTCTAAACCGCTTTTCCCTTCATTCTCTAACACTTTAGGGAGCAATTCCATTAAATGTAATAACAGTGTAGTAATACAAAGAACATCATTTTCTAGTGCTAATAACTTTAATTTTAAAACCACTTGTGTGCTCCAAAATTTAGTAAAGCCGCCATTTCTCATCAAGGCCAGCAGACATCAAATTCGAAGCATTAAAGTTCTCTTTCTCTGGAGTTGGTAATCTAAGTACAGGGGAATTGAAATGCCATTTAAAGTCAGATTTGCTTTGATGCTCACGTTGCCGGCTTTCCTGATGGAGACTCATTTCTGTGCATAAAACAGACACACAGAGTGCCAGCAAAGGGACCCAAGACTGTATAAGGAAAGCATGACCACCTGCAAGAGGGCCAGCAGTGTATGACCCTCTAGGCACCCTTTCTGGATCCTCTGTGTCCTTTCTACTGTTTCCTGTATTTACTCTTTCTGAATCAAACTTTAAATTTATGGGATTAAAATTTCACAGCACTGATAGGGATCACAATTTTTAGACTTGTCCTCAGGAGAGAATCAAAAGAAAATTCTCCCATTAGCACCAAGTTCAAGTCTGTGCAAATGCTATCATTGTCTTTCACCCTATTCTGTTCATTCTCTCTTGTGTGTACTCATGTTTGATTTTTTGTGACCCCATGGACAGTAACCCACCAGGCTCCACTGTCCATGGAATTTTCCAAGCAAGAATACTGGAGTGGGCTGCCATTTCCTCCTCCAGGGGATCTTCCTAACCCAGGGACTGAACCCAAGTCTCCAGTGTTGGCAGGCAGATCCTTTTACCATTGTGCCCCCATTCTGGTTTGGGGGGCTATAAAAATGGCAGCTGAACTGAGAACAATGACTTGCAATCCTGGTTGCCTCTGAGAATCAACTTAGGAGCTTTTCATATATGTGCATGCCCAGGCCCTTGGACTTCCCAGGTGGCGCTAGTGGTAAAGAACCTGCTTGCCATTGCAGGAGACATAAAAGACACAGGTTCAGTCCCTGGGTCGGGAAGATCCCCTGGAGGAGGGCATGGCAACATACTCCAGTATTCTTGCCTGGAGAATCCCATGGACAGAGGAGCCTGGCTAGCTACAGTATGTAGGGTTGCAAGGAGTCAGACACGACTGAAGCAAGTTAGCATGCATTCCCAGGCTCTTACCCCATCCTATACACCGAAATCGGAATATTGCTGTGGGGGACCCTGGGATCTGTACAGTTTCTTAAACCTTTCAGGGAAATCCTAACACATAGTCAGGACTGAGAAACACTGACATGGAAAACTCCAAACACAAGGAACTGAAGACAGCTTGGTGGCAAGTCAGTACATCAGTACCTCCCCAAGGCTGTTGAGTCAGCATCAGGTGGTACATTTGAGAAGCCTCCTGTGTTTGGAAAGGGAAAAGGTTAACTTCTGATGATCACAGCAAACACAGCTTATTTGCATTACCTCACTCTCTGTTACTACTTCTACCCCAGCCACCCCACCCCTGCTCTCGGGAAATGTTTGTGGGACTCAGGACTCATTCCCCAGCAAGACTCAGCTTCTGGACCGGTCCCCATGGTTTTGAGCACATAGTAGGTACCGACTGACGAAAGAATCTGTTCCTTGTGCTGATGAAAGAATCTGTAAAAAGCCGATCACATGGAGGATGGTTCAGAACACACAAGTGTTCCACTCGGCTAGTCTGGGTTAATTTCTTTTTTAACTTTTTATTTTGCATTGGGGTATAGCCGATTAAAAATGTCGTGATAGTTTCGTAAATAGCGAACGGACTCAGCTATACATATACATGTGTCCATTCTCCCCCAAACCACCCCTCCCATCCAGGCTGCCACATAACGCTGAGCAGAGTCCCCTGTGCTCTACAGTAGGTCCTTGTAGATTATCCATTTTAAATATAGCTGTGTGTACATGTCCATCCCAAACTCCCTAACTAACTCTCCCTTCCTCCTATCCTTTCCCCGGGCAACCATACTGAGTAAAGCAAGCCAGACAGAGAAGGAGAAATATCATATGACATCCCTTACATGTAGGCAATAAAAAGAAATTATATAAGTGAAGTCACAAAACAGAAACAGACTCACAGACTTAGAGAAGGAACTGAGGGTTGCTGGGTGAATTTTGGAATCTGCTGAATGTTTCTGTTCCCGGAAGCGCTTCCCTGAGGACTGAGCCAGCCGCTAGAGGTCGCTCTCAGCCAGAGCCTTGGTCAACTGGGCATCAAAGTAAAATCACAGGCAAGTGAAGGCTGCTAGTAGCTTGGGGCCTGGTGGCCTGCGGTCTATGGGGTCGCACAGAGTCGGACACGACTGATGTGACTTAGCAGCAGCAGCAGCAGCAGCCTGGGAGTCACAGCAGCACAGCGGCTCCTGTTTCTAAACTTGGAGAGTGAGCACACGACATGCGTGTGTGGGGGAGGGGAATCCGATTCCTTTCCAAAGAATATTCTTTTATGAGGTTTTGAGTTTGCAGGTGGCTAATAATCTGTGACCACGAGATCAAAGAATTCAGCTGCTGTCAGCGATATTAGAAGGATTCTTTGCTCCTCCTCAACTCCACTATCTCGTTCTCTATCAGAGGAGATCCATCACAGTCTTGTGTCAGAAGGATCAGGCAATTCTGGAAGCTTTTAACAAATGTATATTGAAATTTTGATCTTGGTTTCTGAGGCTCATTCCTCTAGCCTCTTCAGCAATTCACTCTGTGTTATAAAAAAATCAGTCTAAACAAGGAGACGGAAAGAACTTTCTGTGGATGCTCCACCGCTAGTGATGCCAAGCAAATGGATGGCGTGTCATTTGTATGCCTAGCACCCAGGGCCCAGCACAGTGTGCAGGACATAAAAAAGAGGTCAAAAACTAACAGTGAATGAGATATTAAGAAGTAGAGAAAGCTACCTTCCTCATATCATGTTTCTTTCGCTCCCAAAGCACTGCTTTCCCTCTTACCCAGTCTCTAGCCAAGAGTCGGACACGACTGAGCGACTTCACTTTCACTTTTCACTTTCATGCATTGGAGAAGGAAATGGCAACCCACACCAGTGTTCTTGCCTGGAGAATCCCAGGGACGGGGGAGCCTGATGGGCTGCCGTCTACGGGGTCGCACAGAGTCGGACGCGACTGAAGCGACTTAGCAGCAGCAGCAGCCGCAGTCAAGTATTACCCTTAAGCAAATCCAAACTTATCTGACCTGTCAAAAATGAAGAGCAGCCTTGGAGGACATCTGTAAATCATGACAGGGGCCAAGGTCTTGTTTTGTTTTATTACCAGCCCCTGGCAGTGTTTTTCCACATGTATGTCACCTCCAGGAGCCTTGCTGGATCTCAGAACAGAAAGTCAGCTCTCACTTCAGTTCAAAGGACTTTCAGGTCCAAGAATACTACAAGTGGTTGCTTTTTCATAGGCATATTTAAAGGACTTTGGAATATACAGGAATATGGGGAAAAAAATCAACCTTTCTCATTGGAAAGGAAGGTATAAGACAGACCGCAGCAAGGCTGGGTAAACAGAGACGTGACACAGCTTGGGATGGGGAGAAGAAGAAACAGACTCAGTCTGGGGCGTCCTGAACACATGTGCACAGATATCTCTTCCTGGACTGTTTCCAGGTTGATCACGGCTTCAGGACAAGAATTCAGCAGAGCAGTCAAGAAAGTATATTATTATCAGACTTCTCCGTCCCGAGGCTAATGATGTGTTCACCTACATCACAGTTCAGCTCAGTTCAGTCGCTCAGTTGTGTCCGACTCTTTGCGACTCCATGAATCGCAGCACGCCAGGCCTCCCTGTCCATCACCAACTCTTGGAGTTCACTCAGATTCAGGTCCATCGAGTCAGTGATGCCATCCAGCTATCTCATCCTCTGTCATCCCCTTCTCCTCCTGCCCCCAATCCCTCCCAGCATCAGTCTTTTCCAATGAGTCAACTCTTCGCATGAGGTGGCCAACAAGGTCACGCCCACCTGACCTCCTCAGTCACAGAAAGACGGACAGCGTGGGGCAAAGTACACCTGGAACCCATCAAGACTTGGGTTTGAAACTCAAGTTTATCTGTACGTGGAGTAGGCAAGTGATGGAACCTTTCCAGATCTGTTTCTTTCTCTGAAAAATGGAAGTAATAATGTCTCTGAGCAGTACTTTTAAAATGAATAAGGCTATATAAAACACTTGGCACAAAGTAGTCACTCAATAATCTTTTTTTAAGTAAATTTTCTAAATTGCTGAAGCTTCATGTTTTTAAGTATAAAGCTTTTTCTTGATTATAGGAAGCATTTTCCAATGGAAAATTTCAGAAAGGTAGTATAGAGTTCACTGATGCCTTAAACAAAAGATAATCAATATAATTTAAGCTCTTATTGATGACTTAACAATGCCTATGCTGTTTTGTTCTACAGGGATGCTTTTAAAGGGGGTATATGTTTTTTAAGGAGTATAAGGCAGTCTGCCCCAAATGATCTTAGACAAATGTTCCTTTCAAGGTCTTCCATTGGGTTTTCCTAATACTTTCTGCACCTCATAATTGTATTTATTTCTTAATGCCATCAGTTCACCTACCCAACGCCCATCCTATTTATTATTTCTAAGCTCTTGTCATCTGGGATATCAGAGAAGCTAGTTATCTCTAGACACAAATGGTCACCTACCAAACACAGAGCCTTGAGTTTGTCTCTCTAGTTAAGGGAACTTGGATTTTTAACTGGGCCTATTACTGCCCAGGGCAAAAACTAAATTAAACTAGACTAAGCTGAACTGCCAGCTTCTCTTGCAGCTAGCAGTGCCCTGATTTGACTGATTTCTGACCGATGGGCTAGAAGTAAAGTATGGGCCTTCTGTGTGTTCTCCTTGAAAGGAAACAGCCTGCCCTCCTTCCTTCCTAACTTCACTCTGCTGCTTAAAACAGGCATCGTTAGCATGGGGATAAAGGCCACACCCTATAAACAAAAGAGTAGAAAGCTAACAGGAGGAGTCTGGAGCCTGATGACCAGGCAGCCACATACCAGTTCTGGACAAATCACCCAAAATATGTTCATGAATCTTGTTTAAACTGGGTTACAGATACTCTATGCCACATTTAAACCAACTGTCCCACAAGCTTCTTAGAAATATGTATTAAAATTATAGTAAATGAACTCTTTAGATAAAATAGGCCACATTCATTTTATGGTAAGATTTTGTGTCTGTGGTTTTAGCTCAAAGCCCTTCTCTGCTTTCTTTGGGATTCCTGGTTATGTTCAGTGCATCCTATTGCTAAATGTATGACCCCTTCTCTCTCAGGTAAAGGAGGTAAGTCTGTATGTGAGCACAGGTGAGATGTGGGAACAAAACGTAGCCTGTGGGGGGCTTTCCCAGTGCCTCAGTGGTAGAGAATCCACATGCAATGCAGGAGATGTGGGTTCCATCTCTGGGTCAGGAAGATCTTCTAGAGAAGGAAATGGCACCCCACTCCAGTATTCTTGCCTGGAGAATCCCACAGACAGAGGAGCCTGGCGGGCTGTGGCTCATGGGGTAGCAAAAGAGTTGCACACGACTGAGCGACTAAACAACAAGGACTTCCCTGGTGGCCCCGTGGTTAAGAGGCTGCACTTCCAACCCGGGGGTGCAGGTTCAACCCCTAGTTGGGGAACTAAGATCCCACATGCTGTGTGGAGCTGCCAAAATTCTTATTTGGGCTTCCCACGAGGCTCAGTGATAAAGAATCCATCTGCAATGCAGGAGACTTGCAGGTGACAAGGGTTTGATCCCTGGGTCGGGAAGATCCCTGGAGAAGGAAATGGCAACCCACTCCAGTATTCTTGCCTGGAGAATCCTATGGCCAGAGGAGCCTGGTGGGCTACAGTCTATGGGGTCACAAAGAGTCAGACACAACTGAGCGCACACACACACACAGCTTGTGGGATCACTCACCATTTTGAGTCATAATCTATAATACACTCAGATACCTGGCTTTTTCTCTACCTACTCAAAATGAGAGAAATTTGACTTATTAGTATAATCTATATAATAACGAATTATATTATAATGCCATTCTATTGTGCTATTTCACTTGAACAAAAGTTTCTGATAGATTTTTGTTCAATGACCAAGAAAAGTATGTAGGAATATCTGGAAATGCTCGTGGGAAAATGAAAAGAAAGTAAGTGTCAGAGTTTTCTCTGTTGATCCCCACCGTCTATCTGTGCAGTGATCAGACAAAGCCCTCGCAGCTCTGTTGTAATGAATCTGTGAGACGATGGACACGAAGATTCCATGTATGAAAATGGTCACTTTGATCATCATCAGCCATGATCATGAATGAATTGAAGGTATTGATAATCAGGTTTGATGCCAAACACTAAATGGTCTGTGACATACATCCTCACCTGGACCACACATCCTCATCTGGATGCCACCCTGACCTCTTTTAAGGAGTGCTGAAAAGGACTGCTTAGAATGAATATGATACGGTCACAGTGTGGCTTCCATGGCTATTTCTGCTGCTTCATCAGGGAAGATCTTTCCTTCAGAAAAAAGAAGATATCTATGGACTTCATGATACAGACCCACTGGCCTACTATGTCTTTCTCTTTTACCTAAACAGTAAATGTGGGGTTACTTAGCAACCAGTCTTACAGCCACCAAGACTTTATAAATGAAATCAGAGTGGATGGAAATACCTTGTTGATATTCACCAGAGCTAACTGCAGGCAAGTCACATAGAAAGATTCTTCCCAACTTCTGTCCCATCTACAGCCCTTTGCAGGCAATCAACAACACGGTCTCAGTGACAGGAAGAAGTGGAGACATTTTCTATGTGAAATATTTTCATCCAGTTCTTTGAATAATTCTCTATTCACCTGAGAAATGCCAAAAGTGAAAGTCACTAAGTCGTGTCAGGCTCTTTGAGACCCCCATGGACTGTAGCCCGCCAGGGTCCTCTGTCCATGAAATTCTTCACTCTTCTCCAAGAAGAGTGAAGTGGGTTGCCATTTCCTTCTCCAGGGGATCTCCCAGACTCAAGGATAGAACCCAGGTCTCCTGCATTGCAGGCAGATTCTTTACTGTCTGAGCCACCAGGGCAGGGTACACACAAAAGTCCATGCTGTGTGGATATCTAGTGCACATGTACATAAATGTGTATGCCTGTGCGTGCACGTGCAAGAACTCCACGGGGTCACGTATGACGACAGAAAGCTAAATGCAAGAAAGCTTTTAAAGCTTGGATAGGAAAGCTGGGGAGAAAGAGAGAGGGGCAGCAAGAGATCAATGAACAGAACACCCTACAGAGAAAGATGGAGAAGAATAAGCAGGAAGGTGGGGAGCGGTGCAAGGCAGCGATGAATGAGGGACAGTGAAGCCGGAGCAGCGAGGGAGGCAGTCAGTCGGCAGCCCCCGGCCTGCTGCTGCTGCTGGCAGCCGGACAAGAGGGAACAGATTCCAGCAGCAGGGGCTCTAATCTGTCAGCAGCAGTCCCTACACGTGTGATCGGCCGGCCCAGCTTGGGGACCGGTGCCAGTCTGGGCCCACTGACCCCACTGGGCCCTCCTGGAAGAGAATGCGCCACTGATGAAACCTTGAAGGGCCGGGGAGGGCTTCCTGACCCCCAGCCCCAGCCACTGCCCTCCTCCTCCACCTCTCCAGGTGCCCCTGTCTGCAGCATGGGGTCAGTTCCCTCAGCAAGCCCTTCTCAAGGTCAGCCAGGCCCAACACCCCACTTCTTCCGGATCCTTATCAGCCACACCAGTTCCTGGAGGATTCTTTCCGAGAGATGACCATCTATGCATCCATGACAGCTCCACTGGAGAGGAAACGGAGAAAGGCTCAAACCATTACTTATTTAAAACGTGCGAGGTCTTACAGAGATGCCAAAGCCACAGAACCCTCTCTACTCTCAAGAAGCTTGTGTTCATTAAGCTGACCTTGGCCGGCCGTGGTCCAGCCCTCACTCGGGCTTCCAGCCCATGTCTGTAACCATAAATGACAGCACTAGCGCTTTCTGGCAACTCGCCTCCGTCCTTACCGCCACCCAGCCAGCCTTTATCCTCTGGTGGGAAGAGAGAGCAGATGGAGAAATGACTCCCACTCAATTCCTAAATAACACCAGCTTCGATTCCCATTAACTGTGAATTTGCACCCTTGTCTGGGTAAGAACAAGGGAGCAAGGATCATGGGGACGTTGCCAGACCTGGCCAAAGGTTACCTGGGGACCCCTGGCTGCCTGCCAGCTCCTCCAAGGCTGTGGTCAGGCGGCCAAGAGGGGTGTGTTCTCTGCAGAGTGTGGCTCCTCCCAGTGGGACCCCTGGGTTCTGCCGCTGCCCTGCCTCCAACAGCCAAGGGACAGCTCTGAGATTGTGTCCTCACATCTGTGAAATCCATTCACCATCCTACCTACTCTCTCTCCCTCGAGAATACGTACCTTGAAAGGGCTGGATGAGATGAGCACCGAGGCCTCTCACAGCTTCGATGATGCTCTGATTCTAAGGGCAGCCAGGGCTTCTTTAAAGCTTGATTACTATGCAGCAGGGGGAGGGGCTGAAATCCAGGCACCCCAGACAGACCCAGGCATCACATTGCCCAAGCCTGGGCTTCGGGCTTCTTACAAACATAAAATGGGCATAATGGTTCCCGCTTTCATTCATGCTTTTATGCACAAATATTTATCAAGTGCCTACAATGCAGACAACAAAATATTTTAAAATAAAATTTATACAACATGTCAGATAAGTGCTACAGAGAGAAAAAAAGCAGGAGACGGGGACAGGGAGCTTGGGAGGGTGGGAAGGACAAGCTGCCCTTAAAAAGGTGATAAGAAAACGTTTCCCAAGGACATTTGCGTGGATCAGGATTTTTGCAGGGATCCAGTTAGATAATCGCACTATGCTGGGTGTGCAGAACGCATTCAGAAAGGCAGTCAACACTGGAGTTATTAACTTTGCCAGCCTGGCTGACAATGGGGCTGCTTTTGGGCATGTACTTATGACCATCTTCTTAACCCTGACCATCGCCACCAACCCACATTCTGAGGCTAAGCGTGCTCTGAGGATGCGTCTGTCTGCTTCCTTCATGGAAAGCCACAGCCCTGCACTGCTCTTGCTTCCTTTCTCCTGAGACCATCCTATTCCTCCCCACAGATCCTGGACCACCTATGCCTTCTCGCCCAGAGCAAGTGGGCATCCCATCCCCTCCCCAAACTGTCCTCAGTAATGGAATTCTCTTCCCACTCACTCCCCCTCTCTATTTCCTGCCTTCTCCTCCAAATTGTAAATATTTTTTTAGAGGAGGAAAGAAGAGAGTGAGGAGGAAGAGGAGGAGGAAGAGGAGGAGGAAAACGAGAGAGAAGAAAGAGGAAAGAACCGCCGACCATAACAGTAATGAAATGTGTTAGTCACTCAGTCATGTTTGACTCTGTGAGACCCCATGCCCTTCTCAAGGGAATGGCTACCCACTCCAGTATTCTTGCCTGGAGATCCCATGGACAGAGAAGCCCAGTGGGGTACAGTCCATAGTGTCACAAAGAGCTAGACATGGCTGAAGTGACTTAGCACGGCACAGGACTGATTCCCTTCTACAAGGGATCTTCCTAACCCAGGGACTGAACCCAGGTTTCCCACATTGCAGGCAGATTCTTTACCGTCTAAGCCACCAGGGAAACCCCAACTATGTCACTGGTAAGTAACGTCAGCCATAGAATTCAATAGTGACTAAGGAAGGAATCGTGCAGAGGGTCTCAGTGTTAAGCAGTTCAGAATGCTCTTCCCTGAATTTAAGGGAAAGGAGTCAGACTCACTTACTGAAATGACCATCTATATATCTGACATGAGGAAGGTGAAAGACTACAGAAAAACAGGAGAGCTTGAATAATCCTCACATTCAGCCATTCCTCCATGAATAGTTAAAGCTTGCTTTGCCTGAAATACAATCAGCAATGAATATATCTTTTAGGATTATTAGATTCTTCTGTTATTTTCCCAAATTTCTATTTCCTGCTACACCACTGAGCAGCTAAAGTCTCTCTATACACAGACTGTGTCTTGCCTTACTAAACATTTCTTGTGAAAAATGGAGCTTTCCTTAGGTTCTAGTGAGTGAGTGTGAGTAAGTCGCGCAGTCGTGTCCGACTCTTTGCGACCCCGTGGACTGTAGCCTACCAGGCTTCTCCGTCCGTGGGATTCTCCAGGCAAGAATACTGGAGTGGGTTACCATTTCCTTCTACAGGGGATCTTCCTGACCCAGGGATGGAACCCGGGTCTCCAGCACTGGAGGTAGACGCTTTAACCTCTGAGCCACCAGGGTAGACTTCTTCAATCAGGTAAAGACCACCATGCCTAACAGTCCACTTAGAACAATGCATTTGTGGAAACTTTTGACTCAAATATAAATTCTACGAAATGAACCTATAATAACTATTTGCCTTACCTTCAGTCTGCCTGTGCTTGGCACGCCCCTCATATTTAACAACAATAAGAGACGGATGGGGCTTCCCAGGTGGCACTAGTGGTAAAGAACCCACATGCCAAGGCAGGAGACTCAAGAGATGCAGGTTCCATCCCTGGTGGGCTATAGTTCACAGGGTCGCAAAGAGTCTGACACAACTGAAGCAACTTATCATGCACACAAGAGATGGGATCAACCAAGCTGGTCTTGCCCACAGTGCCTAAAAACTAACTGACTCGACTCCTAGTTCATTTCTTAACCTCTCAGCATTTTTCAGGCCAGGAGAGTCAAAGAGGCATCCCGTGGGAACGATCCCGCTAACATAATGGTTTGAAGGATGTGGCATCTGCCCCAAGGTTAGAGGAAGATCGTGTTCATCACAGCTCTTTTAAAAAGAACCTAACAAAGAACCTTCCTTCGCATCCTCATCCCTCAAAGACCTCACTAGAGGAGGATTCTGGCCTTTTGAGATGGCAACTTTCACGGGGAAGGAAGAATTTGGGGGTGGCGGGGGTTAACACAAAACATTTGTTGAGTAGGAAAGCTGAGGACACCAGGGGAAAATAATTAAGCAAGATTCAGGTGGTACTAGTAGTAAAGAACCTGCCTGCCAACACAGGAGATGCAAGAGACGAGGGTTTGATCCCTGGGTCAGGAAGATCCCCTGGAGAAGGAAATGGCAACCCACTCCAGTAGCCTTGCCTGAAAATTCCAGGGGCAGAGGAGCCTTGTGGGCTATAGAACATGGGATTGCAAACAGCTGGACACATCTGAGCACAGCAACAATAAGATAAGAGATTTTCTATATTGAGACCTCAAAGAGCAACTGCTCTTTCTACAAGTCCCCAAAGTTGCTATGGATGAAGAACAAGAGTGCTGGGTCCTCAAGACAGAAGGGGAGCCCTGAGGTGAGCCGCAGGTATACCATCAAGCTTCAGAAATATGCTGGCCAAGTACTGGAGGCACACTGAGAAGGAAATTCACCGTCACTTGTTCCCCTAGGGAAATGATAAAGGAAACACACAGATACGTGCCTGTTTCTTGTTGCTGTTCAGTGGCTCAGTCGTGTCTCTTTGGGATCCCATGGACTGCAGGACTCCAGGTTCCCTGTCCTTCACCATCTCCCAGAGTTTGCTCAAACTCATGTCCATTGAGTCGACGATGCCATCCAACCATCTCATCCTCTGTCATTCCCTTCTCCTCCTACCCTCAGTCTTTCCCAACATCAGGGTCTTTTCCAAAGAGTTGGCTCTTCATGCCTACTAAAAGCTACCAATCTTCTCTAGCTCAGGGGGATAAGAGAGGCTTTAGACAACTTGCCTGATCACTTCCTAAACACTTCCAGATCATCTGGTAGCAAAAGGTTTTCAGGCTTCTCTGGGCAACTAAGATTCTTCACTTCAAGCATGTATGGCATAAGAAATTCTCCAACTCTTTCAACCAAATAAAGTTCCCAGTTGGAACAAAATGTTCTCAGCATGTCTTGATATAAGGGCTCTGTACTACATTTACTAATAAGGCATAGATGAATGCTATAAAGTTCTAACAGAAAATGAATTCCTATCAGTATACCAAGTAGGATTGTCATACTTGGCCAAAAAATAAAAAATAATACAGGAGCCCTGTTACATTTGAATTTCAGATAAACAACACATTCTCTTTTAATATTAGTATGTCCCATGCCATAATTGAGTCAGACTTATGCTTACAAAAATTCGTCATTTATCTGAAGGTCAAATTTAACTGGGTTTCTGTACTTTTCTTACAATCCTGGTAAACAGCTTTGTCCAGGAGTCTGTCTGGATATAGGCACCAGGCTTCCAAGAGCTAAGAAGTTATCAATAAGGAATTTGGATTGATGGGGGATAAATAACATTCATTTGACAGTGAAGGAAATAGCTCATTTTAAGGATTCTTTCTGAGAATGCTTATATATCATTAAAAATTTTTTTTCCTCCTGCAACTAACAAGTGCGTGCATGCTCAGCCAGTCAGTCGTGTCCGACTCTTCACAACCCCAGGGACTATAGCCCGCTAGGCTCCTCTGTCCATGGAATTTTCCAGACAAGAATATTTGGGTTGCCATTTCCTCCTTCAAGGGAGCTTCCTGATGAAGGGAGTGAACCAGAGTCTCTAGTATCTCCTGCACTGGCAGGAGAATTCTTTACCACTGAGCCACCTGGGAAGCCTAAATAACAAGTAAATCCCTTCGAATATGTGTTTCTGTTTGGGATTCAAGGAGAGCATAGAGCCTTCTGTCTGTGTTCCCCAAGTCAAGACTTAGGAACGTCCCTCATGTGGAAAGAAAGCCACAGTCTCGTCAGGTATGAATGAGGGCCTTCCCTCCCCTTGCAGTATTGCTGGGGATGGACGGACTACAGGGTCTGTGAATGCTCCTGGGTTTTCAGAAGGTGAGGCAAGAAGCCATTTCCTGACTCTGTCTTCCTGGTGCCAACCAGGGGCTGCGTGCCCCCCGGATATATCCCGAGAAGCCTTCCTGGGGCTGCTGCTGTTGTGGGGAGCTAAGCATCAGGCCAAAGGAAAAGTCCTCCTTGGAAAACAGCTCAGCATCTGCAACAATTCATTTGCAAGATTTCCTGCTGTGGCTAAATGCGGTGGCTGCTTGGTTTGTTATTTAAAAGAGTGACCCTAGTGAGACCAGAGCTCTGATGGGAGTGGGGAGGGGCTGATTTCAGATCAGGAGGAGGAGGAGCACTGAGGATGCCTAATTGAATTCCACTGATGAACTTAAAGAGTCCCTGTTAGTCAATCCCAATCCTTTCTGGATCCTAATAGAAAAACTATTCGAATACTAGTGTTCAAATACTAAGAGAGGCTAGGCATTGGATTCTAGAGCCAGGGGCAGCTGCACTGGGGAGAAGGGGAAGGAAAAGGCAACAGAGAAGTGTGTGGGCTGCGGGTCCATGGACAGGGGAGATATCCTGTCCAGGGGAGATGCCCAGCAGACAGTCAGAGACAGAAGCCTGGAAGAGTCAGGGAACAGGAGCAGAAGAGAACCTTCACAGAGGAAACAGTGGAGATGCGCTCTGGTAAGCCTGGTGAGTCCTTTACATGGGGCACTTGGAAAATTGAGGGAGGACGGACTGTCTCTCTGCTCTGCACCGGTCTCAAGGAAAGTGCGAATAACCTGCACTGTGCCATCTTTGCTCTGTTTAGGACCACTGTGCACAAGAAGGTGGAGGTGAGCATTTGTGGTCCTCTTGACAATAAGCTTTAAGCAAGGAGGACGGAGGACTGGGACTTCCCTGGTGGTCTGGTGGTTAGGACTCTGAGCTTTCACTGCTTAGAGTCCAGGTTTAATCCTTAGTGGGGCTACCAAGATCCCATTTTGTGGACAAAAAAAAAAAAAAAAGCACAGAGAATGAAAGAGGCTGCCTTCCTGAGTGGCCAGAAAAGATGGCAACAAGGTTAAGAACAATTATGGTTTCAAAGATATGGTGATTGGAGACCAGGCTTCACAGATAACTTTTACAGTCTAACATGAAGTCAGCCAGATGAGAGGTACTATCTTCAGATGGCAGCTCACCTAGAGGAAGTTTTAAGATAAAAGCAGGCATTCCTAAACCGTATTCATGGACCCTAAGGTGATACCCACTTGACTTCCTTGGGTTCTTTGGCAGATGTTTTCATCTCGCTATTCCTTCGTTATTAGTTTTGGTTTTCATGAACAAACATTTGGAAAAATCATCTGAATCAGATTTGAATTTAACACTGACAATGAGGAGAAAGCATGAATGTACAGAACTGAACACATAGTAAGATTTTAAAGGAAACGCCCCTTGTCTTGAAAAGAGGAGCAGAGCAGAGACGCTCCTGCGGGGCAGGGAGGTACTGGGTGATGGGCATCTCGGAGATACGTCCTGCATTCGATCCAAGGATCGTTCTCATGCTGCATGAACAAGGCAGACAGAAGCATCCCTGATTCCACACAGCATACAGGGAAGAGAGGTGATAAAGCACATAATGACGATCGTCTTTATTGGAAAGGCAGAGGATGCAGGGCAGGTGTGTAACAGAGTGATGTCAGCCCAGGGCTTGGCTTGCAGAGGAAGGGATGCCAAGACTGAATCCTGAGGGACGATGAAAAGAGGGCAGGAGAAGAGGGCAGGGGCACCTGGGGAGCACACTTAGGCAGCAGTAGGGGCTGGAAGGGAGGGAGGGCATGGTAGGTTCAGCCTGGCAGGAAGGTGGCATTGAAGAGAGAGAACTGCAAGAGACAGTTTTGGAAAGCCAAGAAGGCTCACGCTGCGGAAGACTCTATAAACCATATTAAGGAGCTGGGACTTTATTACAGGAGCAATGAAAAGCTGCTGAAAGGTATTAAGCACAAGAGTGATGAAATCACATTTTCATTTTAGATCACTCTGACTGCAGAGGAGATTTAAAAGAAGCAGAACTGGGAGCCAGAAGGTGTTTAGGAGGCCCTGTAGCAATGCGAGTCAGCAGAGGTGGGCTGGGATGCAGCGCACAGGTCAAAGTAAGAGAAGGCGCTCCAGGGAGAACCCACAGACAAGGTCATGGTTGGCTGGGGCACCAAGGACATCCTGGATATTCTTATTGTAGGCACTGGGTAATAAGAGGTACTCTTTATAAGGGGCTTCCTGGGCGGCTCAGTGGTAAAGAATCCGCCTGCCAGTGCAGGAGACCCAAGAGATACGGGTTCAATCCCTGGGTTAGGAGATCCCTTGGAGTAGGAAATGGCCATCCACTCCAGTAGTCTTGCCTGGGGGAATCCTATGGGCAGAGGAGCCTGGCGGGCTATAGTCCATGGGGTCACAAAAAGTCAGACACAACTGAGTGACTAAATAACAACATCCCTTTATAAGAGGTGCCAATTTCGCTAGAAGAGCATGGGGAGGGTTGATGGGAGATAAGACAGCAGTTGAGCTCTGGATATGGTGTGCTCTAGGGCTCACAGCATCCAAAGGAGAACAGATGTGGTCATGGTTAGAGGGATACATATGGGGCTCAAGGGAGACTCTGCAGCCAGAGACATCAATTTGGGGGAATTTACAGACATTGCACTCTCGGCAATGGATGAGAAATCTAGCAGAGGGGCTAGGACAGAACCCTGAGAGGCACCAACATTTAAGAGAAGTGTAAAGAAACAAACAAGCTGGGAGGCCAAGACAGATCTGCCAGGAAGGCAGGAAGAAAACCAAGATAGTCTTTAGCAATAAGTGGGAATAACGAGGGATGACAAAGAGAGCAGGGAGTTCAAGGCAGGGGAATGTCAGGGCTGGATCCCAGGTCCAGTCACAGAGAAACTACCTTTAGTGCCGACTCTGAACTGGGAACGTAGTTGAGAGGCTATGGAGTTCAAGACCCTTCCAGAAGTCAAATAAGCATTAGTCGGTACACATTCCACATCCTGTAAATACAATATACTTGAACCTCTCCAAGTACACTTTCTAATATTTTATTTTTTTTAAGCTGGGTGGAGGGTACCTGAGTATGAATTAAGTTTTTCTGAATATGTTTTCTGATATAGTTCACAATAAAGGTGAAATGGATACCCCAAATACATTGTTGAGTGAAAGAAAGTAAGGTTATCGCACAGTATGTCTGGTTAGAGTTTCATTTATGTAAAACTGTAGATTCATCTCCACACGGGGACACATGCATAGGGAGCTAGTTAGAAAGATGGCCATTGATTATTTCGGCAATGATTTAAGGTTTCTTCAGATTTAAGGTCTTTACTTTTGGGGGGGCCTCTTCCATATTATTTGAATTTTCATTGGCGTATAATTGCTTTACAAAGTTGCGTTAGTTTCTGCTGTACCATGAAATGAATCGGCTATTGGGCTTCGCAGGTGGCTCAGTGGTAAAGAATCTGCCTGCCAATGCAGAAGATGCAGGAGACACCGGATCCACCCCTGAGTCAGGAAGAGCCCCTGGAGAAGGGTCTCCCTCTTGGACCCCTCTCCCACCCCGCAACATCCCACCCATCTAGGTCACCACTGTAGCAGCTTTAGACAAATAACAAAACCACAGAAGCAGATACAGAACCTGTACCTGACTCGTTTATACAATGGCCCCTATGAGGATGTCCTGCCCAAAAGCTGGATTCTAACTGTAACCCGCCAGGCTTCTCTGTCCATGGGGAGGGGTGAGGCCAGGGAAGCAGAATTCCACCCATATCTTCTCATTCAGTAAACCTGAACAAGGGCAACCATAAAAGTTTTCTCTACAATGGTGTTCTCACTTAATCTCAAAGGCAGAGAGAGGAGAAGCAAAAAAAAAAAAATTAATTAAAAACATTTTTTATGTAATAATAATAAAAACAATAAATGTTCAATGAGCCAAAAAGAAAAAGACATCACCATACATGTAACATCTATTTCTGTCATATTTATAATGTCATATCTGTAAAGACAAACTATTAATAACTAATTCCTGGTGGTGAGAACACTGTTATTTGTTGTAAAATTCTTTGTATTTACTAACTTTTTAACTTTTTTCAATAAAATCAAGAGTATTTATTAGAAAACGAAAATAAGCCAAGGGATAAACTCTCTTCATGTGCCTACAGACTCAGGTACAGCATCATCCCGAAGGTAAGGAGCCAGTCCTCTCTCACATCTATGCCTGTCTCATCTTTCCCAGTGATCAGGTGTGTAGCCATCGGAGAGATCTGTGTTCAACTCCAAACTCAACCTCTTAGTTTCAGCATGATCTTAGACAGCTTACACCTACAAGCCTATTCTTTTATACCCTAAAATGCAAGCAATTTTCAAAAGCTGCCTGGTAGAGTTGTTGCCTTGAGGGTTAAATGAGGTTGAACACACAAAACTCTTAAGAGGAAGACCAGGCATGTGGGAAGCAATTGAGAAGGAGGGGAGCTGTTCTGTATTTCTTAAAACAAGAACAACCGCACAGCAAGCTCTGAAGCTGGGTTGCCCCCACCGTCACTGGCCCTCCCAGTGGCCAGCCCTCAACCACAGACACGGCGAACTGCTCTTCCTGGCACGTGACCCTCCGACCCGGTCTCAGGAGCTCCCCTCCGACGTCCACAGTCGGTGCGCCCTCTGCCGCGCACTCACCTGTTCAGCATATTGGACTGGTAGATCCTCTTCTCGTGGGTGTTGTAGCAGCTGCTCTTGGGCTCGGGGATGAAGCTGTGTTCCGACAGCATGTCGGAGGCCGCGGTGGTGATGATGGCGATCCCGTCCCTCACTCTGGCAGGGAGGCCGTAGTCCCACTCGTCGTAGGACACAGAGACCAGGCCGGTGGGGAACTCCGAGGGCACTGTGTCCGTGTCCCCCGCCACCAGACTAGGCACAATCCACGTGTAGCCGTAGCCGGTCAGCCCTACTGAGTTAGCCACTTCGAAGATGTACGTGGCCTCTTCCTTAGTACAGTAAAGAAGAATGATGGGGCTCTGAAGTTTCTTGAGCTGGTTCTGGATTTTAGAATCCCCATCGTCCAAGGACATGTCCAGCAGAAGGACCTCCTCCAGCTCCCAGCCCACGAAGCTGTTCTCGATGGTGCTGCGAATCTTGTTGACAAAGTCCTGGTAGCCAGGGAAGTAGGTGGTGACGATAGAGAAGATGTACCAGTCATACTCCTCCATGATGTTGAGCATCACGGAAGCCTGCTGTTCAATGGACGGGCCAAACTGGAAGAACATGGAGGATTCATCCTAGAGTGGGAAGCATAAAGAAAGAAAAAGAGAGAGAAAAGTCAAAACAAAGATGGTGAGGGAGAGCCTGAACCAGCTGGACACAGAGGTTTGTTTGTGTCAATTACTCTTTCCACATTGATGCCTTTAAAGAGGGATATGTTTGAATTGCAAACATCTGTAATACTCTCCTTCTTAAAACCTTCCCCTGGAGAAAACCAACCTGGGTCTATGCTCTCTTTGAAGTCCTCGAGGCTACTGCAGAGCCCCAGACAGCCTCTCAAAATCAAATATGTTAGTATTTCTAGAGCAAAATGTAGGAAGAGTCACAAAAAGCAGGACAAAGACTAAATGGCCTCATGTCAGTTGAGGTCAGGGTTTGCTGTCAAATGAGTTATATAAACACAAACTTGCTCTTTCCAATTTTTGAGACTTTTGGATTCATCAGTTGTGGGTGTGTTTCATTCAATTCAGGGAATAATCCAAAATGCCCTCAATCTGCCCTTAAATCTACCTCAAGTAGGGAGGGGGCAGGTGAGTGGTCCAGCAGGTGAGTGGCGCTCAGGTATGGCGAGCTGGGAAGTGCACTGTAGCACAAGATTTGATCTCTGCATTGTCTATAAAGATGTAACTGTTAAATGAATAGCACATGGAGTTTTCTCTCTGTCTTCTACTCTGGTAATGAGGCATATAGGTTAGAATGAGGCACAGTCAGTCTATGTAAGCTACAAGTTACAATGACTTGTCTTCAAGGTCATCTGTGATTAAGCCTGTATTTGAGAACAGCATGTAGAGAATAGCTCTTTCTCTTTCTTCTATAATGCCAAGGGTCTCCGTCTGACCTGTGTATTACACACAACCCTCTGTCAATTCTAAGCATCTTATGTTTTCTCCCACTTTGTGAGGGAGAAGCCCTTTTACATTTCTCTCATTTGAAGCTGTATTCCACCTGCCATTTGGACATGTCAGGCCCTGCGTCTTATCTCCATCTTACAGCTAGAAGAATCTGAAACCACAAAATGAAGACCCTCTCAGCCTCGTCCTTCTGTTTCAGTCTATTTTCCCCTGATTTCCTCCTGGGTAATGGCGTCTCTTTTCTTGGTCAGTGGCCCCTGTCTCCTATCTGATGGTTTATCTCCATTGTATAACTATCCAAGCTAACAAAACTGTGTTTTTAATTCAAAGGGGGCAGTGCTTTTTTATCCCCAAAACCAGAGCTTTGAAGCATGGTTACAAGAGATCAGGCTTTTAAACAAAATGATGCAGTGATTTCTTAGTTCAGAAACATATTGTTGTACAGCTGAGAAATTGCTGAGTATTTTTTGGGCACTCGCTATTGAAAAAAAAAAATGCAGGCTGGGAGATATCCAGCTGGTATCCAAAGACCCTGATTCGGCAGCAAGAGCTGCCAGCCCAAGGCTCTGCCAGGGCTGGGTGTGCTTCATGTGCCTTGAACTCTTCCCATTTTCTTCCAAGTGATCCAAACGGAACAGGAGCTGCTCAGTCATGTGGGGTTAATTCCTTCTGCTATGGGTAAAATGGTGCTTATAACGGCTCCCTCCTCTGGCTTAAACATACAGTCCAAGAGGAGCCTCTTAGGATCATGGGACTCAGGGATATAGAGAGGGTGGGGTACCAAGAATGCATGGGGGCGGGAATGGAAATTATTTCAGAATAAAAGAAAGCCCAGGGCCAGATGGCTTCACAGGTGAATTCTACCAAAAGTGTAGAGAACAGCTAACACCTATTCTGTTCAAACTCTTCCAGAAAACTTCAGAGGAAGGAAAACTCTCAAACTCATTCTATAATGCCACCATTACCCTGCTACCAAAACCAAAGACGCCACACACACACAAACATTACAGGCCAATCTCACCAATATACATGGATGCAAAAATCTTCAACAAAATTCTAGCAAACGAAATCCAACAACACATTAAAAAGCATCGTCATCAAGTGGGCTTTATCCCAGGGATGCAAGGATTCTTTGATATATGCAAATCAATGAATGTGATACACAAAATTAACAAATTGAAAGATAAAATGATTATCTCAATAGATGCAGAGAAAACTTTGGACAAAAATAAGCATCCATTTATGATTTAAAAAAAAAAAAAAAACTCTCCAGAAAGTAGGCATTAAAGGAATCTACCTCAACATAATAAAGGCCATACATGACAAACCCACGGCAAACATTATTCTCAGTGGTGAAAAACTGAAAGCATCTCCTCTAAGGTCAGGAACAAGACAAGGGTGCTCATTCTCATCTCTATTATTCAACCTAGTTTTGGCAGTCCTAGCCACAGCGACCAGAGAAGAAAAACAAATAAAAAGAATCCAGATTGGAAAAGCAGAAGTAAAACTCTCACTGTTTACAAATGACTGACACTACATATAGAAAACACTAAAGATGCCACCAGAAAATTATTGGAGCTAAGGGTAAAATGGTGTTTATAATGGCTCCCTCCCCTGGCTTAAACAGACAGTCAAAGAGGAGCCTCTAAGGACTATAGCAAAGTTGCAAGATATAAAATTAATACTCAGAAATCCCTTACATTCCTACACGGAACAGAATAGTGATATATATATTTTTTAATGCAGCCAGCCCCTGCTCCTCGTCTTCCACTTCAATGCCAAGTATGCACTGCTCTTCGGGTGACACTGACCTTGTTCTTGGGTTACAATGTAGTGTGGGAATCCAAGACAGCAAAGCTTAATTATGACAAGACTTGTCAGGGACCCACAGAAAACCACAGTAATAGGAAAGGAAGGCCCGTGACAGAACAACTTACCCAGAATGGTTGTGATCACTTTAAAGTGACAGCCATGTGTTTTCCTTGTTACTTTCAGCTAAACTGGGGAGTTTGGGAGATTCTCAAATGAGATGTATTATCACTCGAGTTTTCACCAGCCCAGTGGACATGACTAAGGGACAGATGCATCCAAATATACCTTAAAATGCACAGGCGTAGGATGAGATGGGTAAAACTACTGCCCATTCTATGCTAAATGAACATATCACAAGGAGGTTCTTGAACACCTACAAAGCTCCAGCCACAGTGAAGCCACAGCTGATTCCAAAACACAGCTAGAGATAGCCTTGGAGGAAAACCCATGGGCATCCATAGTCAATGAGCCCATGCTAATGAGACTGAATTTAAAAGACAGCCAATCTACTGTATACCAACCTGACCCTCTCCTTTTTAGTCTTCTCTTAAAACTCCCTCACAAAAATAAATGAGCTCTTAAAGAAACTGCCAGCTATTATGTGAAGAAAGCCAATAAACAGTGAAAGTAAAAAAAGGAAAAATTAATATGGTTTCAAGTTACCTCCACCACATCCTTATCTTACCTACTAATTCTATCATCTTCCACGATCATCCTTTTCTGATTTCCTCCACTCCTGTCAATGCCCAGTTCAACCATCTTATCTTGTCAATCCTTCATTAAATAAGGAGGCCTTACAAGGCGATTTTATCTGGGGCACCAAGAGGAGGTTAATGAAACCAAATGGGAATCAAGAGACAAAGTTATAGCTTGGACAAATGTTTCCTGGTATAATGAGTGGTCCAGCATTATTAATTTAGTTGACACATCAATCTGGTATATAGCAGTCGGGAACGGAACAGCTCTTTTTCAACAAAGCTTTGGGCTAACTATAAGTTGTAAGCAGTGACAGCCTTTGCAAATTATGGTCACAGCCACAAATCAAAGAGCAATCTTGATGTGTGCATGGAGTGGAAAGGACTGTGGCCATGCATCCATCTTGGCAGGCTCCCAGCATGCACTGTGATCACCACAAGAAGTAGCATCTTCTAGGATGAAGGACAGGGATATAACTCAGCTCACTATGCTTCCCCACTAACATTTTTATCTCCTGGTGTCATCACAAAATGTTATGTGCACAGGTCCTTGGAGCAGTCTCCTCAGATTCCCAGTCAAATTTATTATATGAATGTACTTCTTCAACTTGCCTCCAGAGCTCCTTTAAAGCAGTCCAAGATAAAGGGTTGCTATGACTGATAGGTACAGTCAGCACAGGGAAGCTACGATGGGACATTAGAGCCTGTCAGTCTGGAACTGTTATGGTGAACCCCATCATGTCGGTGTTCATGGTGTTTATTTGCTAATAAGAAGAAACAAAAACAAGTACTATTTTCATTCTACTAACTGCCTCAGAAAATTGCTGCCTAGAAAATTAGCAGTACATGAGATTCTTCTTCTCCATCACTGAGATCCCTTACAGATTTGCTTCAGACATAAAGGATATACTAGCAATGGCGTTCAGCTGCCAGTTCACCTTGGGAACTGCCTCAGCTGAACAGAACCCCCTCACCCAAAGTGGATAGAGTGCATGGAGTGACCGGTGGTCATGGAGTCTAAAGACCTGGTCCTCCTGCCTTAATTCTGGGCAACTCTGAAGGATGTGTCTGTCTTCAGAACTTCCCACAAGGTTCCGTTAATACTGCATCAAAGGACTTCCTCGGTGCTCCAGTGGTTAGGAGTCTGCCTGCCGATGGAGGGGACACAGGGTCTATTCCTGGGCCAGGAAGATCCCATATGCTGCAGGGCCGCGAAGCCAGTGCACCACAATTAGTGAAGCCAGTGAGCCCTGGAGCCCATGCTCTGCCACAAGGGAAGTCACCGCAATGAGAAGCCGGCACACCGCAACTAGAGTGCAGCCCTTGCTCGCAGTAACTAGAGAAAGCCTGCGCACATCAACAAAGACCCAGCACAGTCAGAAATAAAGAGAGAAAATACTGTCTCACACTGTCTTTCTCCCTCTGTCTACCCCTGCCCTTCCATTCAGGGCATGTGGGACAGGAGAGATTCGCTCCTAAACCTCCGATGCACCAACTTCACCTCAGATCACCTTCTCAGGGAACCAAGCTGGAGACTTTATCCATTTCCCTTTTCCAATGTGGAAAAGTGACAACTTGAAAGTGAACATGGTATCTGTTTTCAAATATAAACATGACTTACATGGTAGAAAACTAAGTCTCTGCCCATTGGCTCCAGAGGAGAAAACTGGGACCAGTGAGCAGAAATAGTAAAAGGCACCATTGGGCTCAATGGAGAAAGTACATTTGCAACAATTATAGCTGTTTAAAATGAAATGGGCCTCGTAAGGTAAGGAGCTTGCTGTCGTTATGAACATTCAAAAAGGAGCTGGATTATTAACAGATAAAGGGATTCTCCCCAGCACTCCATGTGGAAAATGCCAAGCTCATCTCTCAGGCCTATTTCAAAAGTCAGCTTTTTTTATGCGTATTGTCTTTTCTGACGTTCCCAAGTCAATTCTCTTTTCTCTGTGCTTTCACAATATTTTATACATGCCCCATCACCATATTTATTTATTTAAAAATTTTAATGAAGTATAATTGATGTACAATATGATATAAATTATAGGTGTGCAATACAGTGACTAACAACTTTAAAAGTTATACTCCATCTACAGCTATTATAAAATACTGGCTATTTTCCCCGTGTTGTACAATGTTTCCTGCTGGCTTATTTTATACCTCATAGTTAGTAGCTGTTACTCCCTTACCCCTATATTGCCCCTCCGTACTTCCCTCTGTGGGAATCACTACTTTCTTCTCTGTATCTGAGTCTGTTTCTTTTTTGTTGTTATATTCACTAAGTAAGTAAGTAAGTAAAGTCACTCAGTCGTGTCCAACTCTTTGTGACCCCGTGGACTGCAGCCCACCAGGCTCCTCAGTCCATGGGATTCTCCAGGCAAGAATAATGGAGTGGGTTGCCATTTCCTTCTCCAGGGGATCTTCCCAACCCAGGGATCGAACCCGGGTCTCCCGCATTGGAGGCAGACACTTTAACCTCTGAGCCACCAGGGAAGCCCTGTTATATTCACTAGCTTGCTGTATTTTTTTTTTTTTAGATTCTACATATAAGTCATATTATTCAATACTTATCTTTCTTTGTCTGACATCTCATTTAACATAATACTCTTCAAGTCCATTCCTATTGATGCAAATGGCAAATTTTCATTCATTTTTATGGCTGAATTATATTCCATTGTGTGTGTGTGTATATATACACACTCACAGACTACAACTTATTTATCCATTCATCTGTTGATGGACATTTAGGTTGCTTCTATATCTTAGCAAGTGTACATGAGGCCGCCATGAACACTGGGATACACAGGTCTTTTTAAATTAATGTTTTGGGTTTTTTCAAATATATACCCAGGAGTAGAACTGCTGGGTCTTATGGTAGTTCTTTTTGCCTTTTGATACTGTTTGTGGTATTCTTGCAACAAGCTTATTAGAGTGGTTTGCCATTCCTTCCTCCAGAGCTGTGGTTTTTCCAGTAGTCATGTGTGGATGTGAGAGTTGGACCATAAAGAAGGCTGAGTGCCGAAGAATCGATGCTTTGAACTGTGGTGTTGGAGAAGACTCTTGAAAGTCCCTTGGACTGCAAGGAGATCAACGAGTCAATCCTAAAGGAAATCAACTCTGAATATGCATTGGAAGAACTGGTGCTGAAGCAGAAGCTCCAATACTTTTGTCTACCTGATATGAAGAGCAGACTCATTGGAAAAGCCTGTGATGCTGAGAAAGACTGAAGGAAAAAGGAGAAGAGAGCAGCAGAGGACGAGATGATTAGATAGCATCACCAACTCAATGGACATGAGTCTGAGCAAACTCCAGGAGACAGTGAAGGACAGGGAAGCCTGGCGTGCTGAAGTCCATCGAGTGGCAAAGAGTCAGACACGGCTTAGGGACTGAAGAACAACAACAGCAATGGTAGTTCTATTTTGATTTTTTTAAGGAACTGCCATACTGTTTTCCATAGTGACTGCACCAATTTACATTCCCACCAACGGTGTTTGAGGGTTCCCTTTTCTCATGGGAAGCGTATATGCATGCTTCGTCCCATTAAAAAATGTGCGTTTCTCAACAGCAGGAATCGCACCTTGTTCATCTCTGAATCTCCAGGTGGCACATGAAAAAAATTTAAATGTTTGTTGTATTAATATTACAAAGTACATTCCTTTGTTGGGTGGGAGATGAACTGAAATGACCTTGATGGTCTCAACTGGTTCCAAATTTCTATGCTGATGGCACATGTCTGCAGTTATGCCTGAATGGTTGTGCACTTGTACAAAAAGTGAAGGGGATCCACCTTGGAGCCAGCCCAAGAGGCAGGAAGTGTACCAGTCATTTCTTCATTCTTCTCTACGGCAAATTCCATGAAGCAACATCTACACTTCTTCCAACTCTTCTCCCATTCTTTCTTGTACTAATTCCAATCACACTTCCAACACCACTCCTCCTCCCCAAAAGATCGTCTTTGTGAAACGCAGTGGTGACATTTGTGTTGCCAACTCTAATGTCCATCTGCAGCCTTTGACTTGGGCCATCACAGGCTCCTAAATATGTTCTCGTCCCTTGGTTTCCAGGGCTTCATATTCACTTGACTTTCCTCCTAACTTACTGGTAGCTGTTCTCCCATCTCCTTTGCTGGTTCCTCCTCTTCCTTCTGATCTTTTGAAGCGGGCGTGCCCCAGAGTCAATCCTTGATCCTCGTTTTGTTCCCCTTCTCAGAAATCTCACTCAGTTTCCTGATTTAAATCCCATTTCGATGCCGATTGCTCTCACACTTCTTTCTCCAAAACTTCAAACTGACACATCAAACTGCCTATTCTACATCCCCATTTGGATATCTCTGAACATATCCAAAATGGAAATGTTTCCAATTTCAGTTCAAGGCAATTCTCTCCTCCTACTGACAACTCCTCTCTTTCTTTGGACTTCTACATCCAATCAGCCAGGACACCTTGACTGCCTTACCTTCAAAAGGCTGTCCATTGAGAGCCTTTGACCACCCACGTTGTTTGAGCCACCCTCATCCTTCACCTGTCATTGAAAGGCCTGCTAACTGGCCCTCCTGCCTCTGCCCCAGTCTCATGTACAACAAAGAAGCAAGATGATTCTTTGAAAGCTTAAATCATAAGATGCTATCTTTGGTCCCAAATCTTCAATGACTTCCCAACTCACTAAAAGGAAAAAGCTGACACCCAGGATTGGAACCCCACTGGCCCTCAGATCCCACCTTCTCCAACTCTACCTCTCACTCTCCTCCAAGCATGCTGGTTGCTCTTAAATACACTAATTCCCACCCCAGACCTTTACTCAAGCTATAGCCTCTGCCTGAAACACTTCATCCAGCTTCCCAGGTACCCACAGGGCTAACACACACACCCGGTACAAGTCTTCACTAAAACCTCACCTTCTCAACAAAGCTCAATCCTGAGCCTGCGATATGATACAATAGTCACTCTCTCCCATCAAAGGTAGGCCTGACTCCTCTTATCCTGCCAACATATGAAACCTACTCTTAATTATGAATCCACTTTTGATTTTTGCGACAGCATTCATTTACCACCATCAAACATAATACAGTGTATTTATCATGAATGTTTGCCTCTTCCCAACTAGAATGTGAACACCATGAAGGCCGGCATCAATTTATTTGTTTATTGCTGTAACTCAGCACCTAGAATGGGCCCTGACCCAAAGTGGACTCTCAGTAAACAGCTGGTGAATTTTAAAAAGTAGTAATTTGCCATTGTTTGTGTTTGTATTTGTTCACATTTTTCTGTGGGGGTGTGGGGTTCATGTATCTTTTCTAGTTAGTGTGTTCGCATTCTTCAGATAAATACCCAGAAGTAGAACTGCTGGGTCATACGGTAGATCTATGTTCAATTTTTTCAGGAACTCCCATACTGTTCTCCAGAGTGGCTGTACCAGTTTACATTCCCACCAATAGTACCCGAAGGCTCCCTCTTCTCCACATCCTCACCAACACTTGTCATTTCTTGTTTTTTTAATAATAGTCATTCCAATAGGTATGGGCTCCTATCTTCCTATAGTTTTGAGTTGATTTCCCTGAAGATGGGTGATGCTGAGCATCATTCATGTGCCTGTTGGCCATCTGCATGTTCAGGAAAAACATCTATCCAAGCCCTCTGCCCAGTTTTTAATCATATTGTTTGCTTTTTTTGCTATTGAGCATTATGAGTTCTTTATGTATTTTATATATTATAACCTGATCAGATATATGATTTACAAATATTTCTCCCATTCAGTAGGTTGCCTTTTCATTTTGTTGATGTTTTCCTTTGCTGTGCAGAAGCTTTTTAGTTTGATGTAGTACCACTTGTTTATTTTTGCTTCTGTATTACTCAGCCATAAAAAAGAATGGAATCTTGCCATTTGTGACAACATGGTTGGACCTTGAGGGCATTATGCTAAGTGAAATAAATCAGGCAGAGAAAGACAAATACCATATGATTTCACTTATATGTGGATTCTTAAAAAAAAAAAAAGCAAACAAATCAAATGGAACCAAAAAAGAAAAACAAAAAAAGCTAAGCTCATAGATACAGAGAACAGATTGGAGGTTGCCAGAGGCAGTGGACGGGGAGTAGGTGAAATGGGTGAAGGAAGTCAATGGAACAAAGTTCCAGTTAAAAAATAAATACGTCATTGGGATGTAACGTACCACATGATGACTATAGTTAATAATACTGTACTGCATATTTGAAAACTGCTAAGAGAGTAAACCTTAAAAGTTCTCATCACAAGGAAAAAAAGTTTTGTAACATGTTTGGTGAGGAACGGTAACAACACTTGCTGTGATCATGTCACAGTGTTTACAAATACGGAATCATTATATTGCATGCTCAAAATGTAATATAAAATTACATATCAATTACACCTCAATTACAAGAGTGGCAGCTGATGTTGCATCCAGATAATGCTCATGCAGGCATGCTAAGTCGCTTTAGTCGGGTCTGACTCTGCAACTCCATGGTTTGTAGCCCTCCAGGCTCCTCTGTTCATAGGATCTCCCAGGCAAGAACACCAGAGTGGGTTGTCATGCCCTCCTCCAGGGTATCTTCCCAGCCCAGAAATCAAACCTACATTTCTTATGTCTCCTGTATTAGCAGGCAGGTTCTTTAACCACTAGCACCACCTGGGAAGCCATAGATAATTTTCAAATGTAGTTTATTTTTGTTGGCTATTGAACTGATAACATTGTCCAGCATTTTATTTATTTTTTAATGGAAGAATAATTGCTTTATTGAATTTTGTTGGTTTCTGCCAAACACCAACATGAATCAGCCGTAGGTATACATATGTCCTCTGAGGTCCCTCATGCTGCACAAATCTTAGCACTGCCCAGGGATTACAAGCCTGCTAGGACATTAAAGCAAATTCAGATTAAATAAATTTGACCTTTCTCCTCCTTCTGTTTTCCTTCTAAATTCAGTTCTCAAGAAGGATCTGTGTTTGAAAAAAGTCTAGAACCTCTAGGTGAAAAAGGCTAGAACCTCCTGCTGAAAACCTCCACTACCCATCAGATTTAGAAGGCAAGTGTAGAAATGACGGGCTAAGAGGTCAGGTTCCTCCAAGCTGGGTTAGTCCTGGGTATTTCTTCTCTACTTCTTCCACACTGAGCACAAAGTAGAAGCAGAATATGGGGACAAAAATCTCTCCTCTCCCAACACAAGGGGAGGATTTTCTCTACCCTCCCAACTCCAAGAGATCCCCTTTTTGGTGACTATAAACTCTGATACCAACCATCGTTTTTTTTCAGATGACTAAGGCTGGTGTAGCTATTTAGAGTGGGTTTGGTTAGTGTCAATTCTGTGAGCCCTTCAAGAAAGAAAAAAACACCCGATGTTCTCACCATTAATCAGAAATATCATGAGTGAAACACACAAAGGAAGCTCACTGGTGGAGAAGCATGATCTTTCCTGCCAGTTAAATGCTAGATTCATTCTCAGTAAACCCTTGCACACAAAGAGAATGCTCTGGGTTTTCAAAAGCCCATGAACAGACATTCAAGCAGATTGAGCTAGTCTAACAGCCATTCTGGATAGCTAAACAACTCCCCCAGAAGCCGGCATTCTTTTTCTTATTTGTTCTTTCAGAAGATAATTTTGCTTTCTCCTTGAATTGTGTCCTAGTTTCCTCCCTGAATCTCCCTCTTGGATGTGCTTCAATCGCTGAATTTAAGCCACAGCTGAGAAACAAACTAAAAGTATTCACTTTGAGAATGTCTACAAGGTCCTTCCTATTCTAGGTCTCAGGGACAATTTTTTAGCAAGAAGAAAGCTTACCAGCAACAGACAGGGCAATAAGAGGAGAAGAATAAAAAGGCCAGTTCCCTCTCACTAAGATACTCAAGTGAATTAACGAATTAAGTCAGGAAGCAAAAGGCCTGGAGAATACCAAGAGGACTTTCAGAATGTGCTTGGGCTCTGCTATAAGGCATCAAGACATCAAAATCCTAACAAGGCAATTGCATTTCATCTTCAATGAAAATTCTTCACTACGGCCAGTGTTTTCTGCACATCAAAACAACTCTCAGATGAACTGATTTGTATTTTTATTAAGGGGTCCTTTTCTATAAAAGAATGAGCTGACATATTCAACAATCACCACGTTCTGTGACTGAATAAACATACTTTTAAATAAATGCAAGTGGAGAAAGCAGGGGAACAGGAAAACTTGGGGGGAAAATGAAATAAAGAAAAATAGTATAAACATCAAACCAACAGTATTAATTAGGATTATCAATATCAGACTAAATTTATTTAGACAAGTTTACAAAATCAAGTGTGCTCAACACAAATATAATTCATTTTTAATTCATTTTCATGAATTAAAAAAAAAAGCATTTCATAGATAAAAAGAAGGGCATGGTAAAACTAAACCACAGAACTAAGAGAAAAGAAAAATTTTATTAGGAGCGCAATCCAAAATCAAAACTGCTTATACCATCAAAATCTTTCTATTTCACTTAAGCCAAGAGGATGGAGTTTACAGAAGAAATGTGCTCGTTAATAAAGAACAGGGTGAAGTACAGACCAGTGATGGTACTGGATGCATCAGCAGCATTTTTCAGAGTGGAGATGTAGACATTTGTCTCAAAAATATTAATGTTCTCATCTCTTAATATGTATTCGCTCAGAGCATCACATTCATATACCAATGGGAGTAAAGAATTGGGGAGGTGCTCACAAGAGGAGATGAGGAGGAAAGGCATTTTATACTTGACAAAGCTAAGAGTGCTGGTACCTTACATGCTGCTGAAAATAACAAAGCCCTGGTTCTAAATACAGTAGCTATGTTCATGCACATGGGTCTCTTCAAAAGATTCCTGGAAAACAAAAAGGTCTCTGTCCTTCTGTCGCTGCTCTATAGAGAAAGATGAAACATTGCTGAATTGAGAATCTGGACCAATCGTGCTCTTTGGCACAGGTCAACAAGCCATTGCCGGGAGAAATATCAATAACCTCAGATATGCAGATGACACCATGCTTATGGCAAAAAGGGAAGAAGAACTAAAGAGCCTTTTGATGAAAGGGAAAGAGGAGAGTGAAAAAGCTGGCTTAAAACTCAACATTCAGAAAGCATCCAGTCCTGTCACCTTATGGCAAATAGATGAGAAAACAACAGAAACAGTGAGAGACTTTATTTTTCTGGGCTCCAAAATCACTGCAGATGGTGACTGCAGCCATGGAATTAAAGGACGCTTACTCCTTGGAAGAAAGGCTATACCAACCTAGACAGCATATTAAAAAGCAGAGACATTACTTTGCCTACAAAGGTCCATATGGTCAAAGCTATGGTTTTCCCAGTAGTTATGTATGGATGTGAGAGTCGGACCATAAAGAAAGCTGAGTGCCAAAGAATTGATGGTTTTGAATTGTGGTGTTGGAGCAGACTCTTGAGAGTCCCTTGGACTGCAAGGAGATCAAACCAGTCAATCCTCAAAGAAATCAGTCCTGAATATTCATGGGAAGGACTGATGCTGAAGCTGAAGCTCCAATATTTTGGCCAGCTGACATGAAGAACTGACTAACTGGAAAAAACCTTGATGCTGGGAAAGACTGAAGGTAGGAGGAGAAGGGGATGACAGAGGATGAGGTGATCGGATGGCATCACCGACTCAATGGAAATGAATGTGAGCAAGCTCTGGGGGACGGTGACGGACAGGGAAGCCTGGTGTGCTGCAGTCCATGGGGTCGCAAAGAGTTGGACACGACTGCGTAACTGAACTGACTGAACAAGCCATTGCCTCCAGGGCCAGAAAGAAGTTTCCTGAAAAGGTTTTTCCGAACAAATATCCAGTGATCTGTTTCCCCAGGTCCGTGCACTGAGAAACTGATCACTACTTCCTCACAGAAAGCCAAGGATGGCTGTTCACAATTAACATGGCTTTGAAACTTTCACTTTTCCAAACCAATTTGGTCCTCTGTCTAAAATAGGCAACATATTTTGAAGGGCTCCAGAAATGAAAAGAAAATTGCATATAAGCAAATTAAATATACATATACATCTTCAACCGCTTGTCATCACCTGCCTGGCTCTGCCTGACTTGACTGTGGACTTGGAATTTTGGCCACCAGTTGTGCCTTCCACCCTTTAAAGCAGGACTGGTTGCGTCCCATCCTCAACCAGAACATCTTCTAGAGCTGACTGGGCTGCTCCAACTCCAGAATTTAGAGCACATGATGTGAGCCTGGCTGAGTGTAGAAGATGAAGGCTTCCACCCTTCAGACTTACTAAGTGCCCACCCAAACTTCTGCGTGACTTTTATTCCTGTCTCTACCAGATGAGACTGGGCTTCCCTGGTAGCTCAGCTGGTAAAGAATCCGCCTGCAATTTAGGAGACCTGGGTTCAATCCCTGGGTTGGGAAGATCCCCTGGAGAAGGGAAAGGCTACCCACTCCAGTATTCTGGCCTGGACAAGTCCATGGACTGTATAGTCCATGGGGTCGCAAAGAGTTGGACACAACTGAGCGACTTTCACTTCCTACCAGATGAACAGCCCTACTTAGACCTTCCCACTTTCTGCGCAGTCCCTGCCAGCACCCGTGATGCTGAACACTCCCTGCTCCCTATGTCCAGGTGCCAACAGAGACTGCATACCCTTTCCTGCTCTTAACAATAAGAAGTTTATGTTGCTTTGTCCACTATTCTATCAAACCCCTGTATTCCCACACCATCCTGAATCACACCAAGTGAGGGTTATTTGATTCGAAATATGTTTTCCTGGAGGGCTGGTGGTGCTAGTGGTAAAGAACCCACCTGACAATGCAGGAGGCATAAGAGACATGGGTTTGCACCCTGGGTTAGGAAGATGCCCTCTAGGAGGGCACGGCAACCCACTCCAGTATTTTTGCCTGGAGAATGCCATGGACAGAGGAGCCTGGAGGGTTTCAGTCCATGGCGTCACAAAGACTGAATTGACTTTGCATGCACATACACAGGTTTTTTGGAGCTCGCTGGCTCCTCCCTTGCGGCAGGCAGTGTACAAGGTGAGGTCCACTATCTCCCCACCCTTGGCCTCTCCTCAGACTCGTTTAGACCCCAGAATGCCTGGCTTGCAAAAAGGTGAAAGTGGTGCCCAGTGCTGGATCGGTTACATCTAAGTTTCTCTGAAATTTTCTTTGTTCACTTCATGCTGCAAATCACTCTCTTTTGCTGGAATTTTTCAGCTTTCACTTTAGCTATGCCTCCTTTGTGCCTATGGGTTAATAGCACAAATGGCTCTTTAAGAGTTCAGAATTCCTAACTGCTGACCCTTCGTTTTCTTTCCCTCCAGCTCTGGGACATGTGGGTGTATGAAGTCTCACTGAGTGCACAGCTTCATCGGCTGGAACTAACATCTAGTGCCCAATCGGACAAAGGGAGAACCACAGGATTCTGTCTATGTTCCTAGAAAACACCTGTCTATTTCTCTATCCACACACAGAAGGAATACTTGGCTGAGAAGGTACAATGCTACAGATCCAGTTTCCAAAGCAGTCTAGGGTCACCATCTCTGGTCCAGCCTGCCCCACCCCCCACCAACGCAGCAGTACCAACTCTGCCAATATCCTGGCCATCTTGCCACTGACATCCTGGGCACTGGTGTCTTGAGCAATGCAACTCAGGCTGAGGTGTCTTCCTTTGCTGTCTCTCTTTCCCCACAGTGTTAGTCCCACAGATGAAGACCTTACTGGAAGATTTCCCTGGCGCCTCAGACACTAAAGAATCTGCCTGCAAAGCAGAAGACCGGGGTTCTATCCCTGGGTTAGGAAGATCCCCTGGAGAAGGAAATGGCAACCCACTCCAGTATTCTTGCCTGGAGAATCCCATGGACAGAGGAGCCTGGTGGGCTACACAGTCCATGGGGTCACAAAGGGTCAGACATGACTGAAGCAATTAATACACCCACAACTGGTCTACACCTTTAGCCCAGCATTTCCATTCTCCTCTCTGGGGCCACGGGTAGCTGAAATGCTGTCAGTATCTCAATCTGATTCTGAAAGACTGGCAGTGGCCATCACAACAAGGGCAGTATCAAAGGTGGCAAGATCGCTTCTAAAGATAAGAACCGGATGAGTAAAGGCATGGGCGATACATACATTGTTCTTTTGAAGTTTGTATATTTGTTTGTTTTTAAAACCACATTCAATGGTCTCCTACTTTTCTATAGTTCATATACTTCACCTAAATACATTTCCTTTCATGGAAGTATGTGAGCAGAAAAAGAGTTCTTTAAAAGAAAATGCCAACTGGCGTTTCAAACAGAAAGAAACTCAGAGCTTAGCCTTTCACCCGTCCTCATCAGCATCTCTGTAGTACAGAGCCATGGTTACAATCAGATGCTGGCACTTATTAATCTCTCATCTAGTTTCTTCACAGTGGGGCCTCTGCCTACAGATGAATCATCCCAGACAAGTAGGATTCTTACATGGTCTCATTATCTTTAGACTTGGCAGAAAAGCCATTCACCTATCAGGCTTTTATCAGCTGGCTGTGAATTCTGATCCAGGTTGACAAAAACAAAATGGCGGATCCTGATGGTCCATGGCGACATGTTGATGTTAATTCGGTACTGCTTGAAAGGTGCCAATACACTGACCTTGGGTAAGCACAGCGTAAGTGTAAGTGTTAGTCGCTCAGTCATGCCCAACTCTTTACAACCCATGGACAGCAGCCCACCAGGCTCCTCTGTCCATGATATTTTCCAGGCAAGGATACTGGAGTGGGTTGCCATTTCCTAAATGCTCGATTAAATAAATGCCAGCCTGGGATCTCAAAAAAGACACACTAACCTGAGTGGCTTGAGAAGACACTACTCCAGCTCACATACAATTAAACCAGTTCAGGAAAATGGGAGGAGGAACTAGACAATTTCCCAAGCCTTCAAAGAAAATTCCACATTCTTCCTCAGTTATACAGGCCAGTGAGTTCAGCAATCCTGACTTTCAGAAAGTCTTCCCTAGCTCTGTCTCAATTCCATCATGCCGCAGATGCAACCCTTTGGCTGTCATATTTTCTTTGGTGTGTGCATGCTAAGTTGCTTCAGTTGTGTCTAACTCTTTATGACCCTATGGACTGTAGCCCACCAGGCTCCTCTGTCCATGGGGTTCTCCAGGCAAGAATACTGGAGTGGGTTGCCGTTTCCCTCTCTGGGGGATCTTCCCGACCCAGGGATCAAACCCACGTCTCTTATGTCTCCTGCATTGACAGGCGGGTTCTTTACCACCAGTGCCACCTGGGAAGTCTTTCCTTGATGAAAGGTCCTCAAAAATTTTATCAAACTAAATTAAGGCAATGTCAATTTAGAAGATGGTTTGTGATTTGTTTTGTGTGTAAAGATTATTATACTTACTCTCAACCTTTTCTTCCTTAGACTAAACTGATCCCTTTATGTCTCAGCAATTATAGTTCTTATTACAATATTTATTGAGTTTAAAGTGTATTAGGTGTTTTATACATGTATTACCTTCATTAATTCTCATATCTCTATGCAGTAACCCCTATTGCTCTCTCAGTTTCAGCAACAGAGGAAGTAAGCTTTTGAGAAGTAACACACCCAAGGTCACTGCTAGTTTGAGAATCTAGCTGGGTCTGCCTACAGAGTGTGCTTATTCAACCACCACACCACACAGCCTTAAGCTCCTGTAAATCATCTTTGTGGCTCCTATCTGAACAATTTACACCTCCTGTTTTAATTGTGAACCACAGAATGATCACAGTCATCTACTAAAGGTCTAATCCCAGCCTCACATAGTACACAGACTATTTTCATGAGTCCTTAAGCTTATGTATCCAACCACTAGCATAGTTATACTACCAACTAATGATGGACCTGGTACACGTTATCACCCTATCCAGTTCAGCTCAGTTCAGTCACTCAGTTGTGTCCAAATCTTTGAGACCCCATGGACTGCTGCATATCAGGGTTCTTTGTCCATCACCAACTCCCAGAACTTGCTCAAACTCATGTCCATCAAGTAGGTGATACCATCCAACCATCTCATCCTCTGTCATCCCCTTTTTTTCCTGCCTTCAATCTTTCCCAGCATCAGGGTGTTTTCCAGTGAGTCAGTTCTTTGCATCAGGTTAGCCAAAGTACTGGGGTATCAGCTTCAACATTAGTCCTTCCAGTGAATATTCAGGACTGATTTCCTTTAGGATGGACTGGTTGGATCTCCTTACAGTCCAAGGGACTCTCAAGAGTCTTCTCCAACACCACGGTTCAAAAGCATCAGTTCGCTGGTGCTCAGCTTTCTTTATGGTCCAACTCTCACATCCGTACATGACTACTGGGAAAACCATAGCTTTGACTAGACAACACTTTGATGGCACAGTAATGTCTCTGCTTTTTAATATGCTGCCTAGGTTGGTCATAGCCTTTCTTCCAAGGAGCAAGCATGGAAGGACTGAACTGAGCTGAACTGAATAGAGTAATTTCATGGCTGTAGTCACCATCTACAGTGATTTTGGAGCCCAAGAAAATAAAGTCTCTCACTGTTTCCACTGTTTCCTCATCTATTTGCTATGAAGTGATGGAACTGGATGCCATGATCTTCATTTTTTGAATACTGAGTTTTAAGCCAGCTTTTTCACTCTCCTCTTTCACTTTCATCAAGAGGCTCCTTAGTTCCTCTTTGCTTTCTGCCATAAGCATGGTGTCATCTGCATGTCTGAGGTTATTGATATTTCTCCCTGCAATCTTGATTCCACCTTGTGCTTCATTCAGTCCAGGATTTTGCATGATGTACTCTGCATATAAGTTAAATAAGCAAGGTGACAATATACAGCCTTGACATACTCTTTTCCCAGTTTGGAACCAGTCTGTTGTTCCATGTCCGGTTCTAACTGTTGCTTCCTGAGCTGCATACAGATTTCTCAGGAGGCAGGTAAGATGCTCTGGTATTCCCATCTCTTTAAGAATTTCCCACAGTTTGTTGTGAACCACACAGTGAAAGGCTTTAGCATAGTCAATGAAGCAGAACTAGATGTTTTTCTGGAATTCTCCTGCTTTTTCTATGATCCAACGGATGTTGGCAATTTGATCTCTGGTTCCTCTGCCTTTTCTAAATCCAGCCTGAACATCTGGAAGTTCTCCGTTCACGTACTGTTGAAGCCTCGTTTGGAGAGTTTTGAGCAATTACTTTGGTAACGTGTGAGATGAATGCAAAGTGTGGTAGTCTGGACATTCTTTAGCATTGTCTTTCCTCTTTTATTGAATGTCATACAACTGGTTTTTTATGATCTTATTAGTTGTTTGCTAATCAATCAAATATTTACTAAATACCCATCACGTGCTATAACTAGTAGAGATAAGGTATAAGTCTTTATCCTCATCCTCAGAGTGAGCCAACTGGACAATAAGATCAAAATATACAGAAGAATTGATGACTTTTTTAAACTAAATGATAACATGAGGCTTAGAATATTTGTCATAGATTCAGTGTGGCTGGAGAGCTCTATTTTTTAAGCTTCTTTTTACTTATCTCTTTCTTTGCCAGTTCTCTCACCAGCTCTGTGCCGTGAGCAAATTAAATGCCTATGCATTTTAATCCAAATACCAGACTATGGACAGAAATATAAGTAGCACTGGCCTTGAGCTCAGTTTTAGACAATTTGTCCTCAGGTGGACAACGGGCCTCTGATGTCCACTCTCTCAGGCAGCGATGTAAGGGCTGATAGAAGTACCGTACAGTATCATACCCAAAGCATTCCACAGTCTAAATGAATTATATATAAATCTTTCTCCTTGATCTACCCAGCCTTTCATTTTCATCTCAGAAGATTAGATTAGTATGACAGGACTTGTCCTTTATGAAGTCAAGCTACTCAGTTAAAAAACCCTCTCTCTTCAAATGATTGCAAATTGATTTTGTTAAGATTTCTTTTCAGAGTTCCTTCAGAAGAGCTAGGGGAATGATACTTTCTGTTCTTTCCTTTCTCTCCATGAATTTTTTCTCTACTTTGGCCTTTTCCCTCTGACCCTTCAACAGAGTTCGATAATTGTGTGTATCAATCAAGAGATCAATCAACTATCTTAGCGTTCCTTGCATAAAGATGACCTATGATGGTAAAATTAGATCCAAGCTACTCGCTAAAGTAGCCTGACATCAAATTTTCTTTAGTTCAATTTATTAGTCTCTATGTCCCATTCATTCAAAAATACACAGACAACTACCCAAACACTTATCAATTTTCAAAGCTCCCACCATGTCTCTTAAATTAACATAAAGTTCTTTTTAATCTTATTTGCCTACTGATGAACAAAGGGTATATTTCAAGATCTGCTTTTGTTCTTGGCTCCATGAAATTAAACGAATACATAGTAGCAATGGCATATCCTCAAGTATTCACACAGTGACACAGTTTCTCACCTTTTGCAAAAATAAAATTTTTAAAAAGGACACATCTGAACCAGAGATGCTTTCAGGTGTAACTGGTGTGAGAGACGATGTCCTTGTTTGTGTGTTGAGGCTTATGGTGGCTACATATATAACCACTTATTAGCAAAGTTACTAGAAATAATCAGTTTAGTTTGCAAGTTATGCTTCACGTAAAAAAGAAACGTCTTGGCTCATAAGAAAACATCTCCTTGTATTTGTCTTCCTGAGTCCCACAAAGATGCAAAGATTATCTAAGTTATCCAGACAGAGTTTTCAAAAGACCTCCTACCAAGGACCTCCACGGAATCAGTTGCTTAGTTATACTAAATTCTTAATATTCAAATCTTTGGTGACAAAGAGTAAGTTCATCTCTCTCAACTTCTTTTTTTGGCGGGGGGGGGGCATCTTTTTATTCTATAGCAATATCTTTCAAAGAACACACATTTAAAATCTGAAGTCCAAATGCATATTTTAAAGTGGATCGTGCTTGTACTCCTCTAAATTCATCAGGAAAAGCAAGAGAAGGGTTCTTTAGCAAGTATGAAAACTTCTGCCAGTTTACAGCCTACAGGGAAATCTGGAAATTCAAGTTTCTCAGACAGATTCTTGAAAATGCGCCCATTCCAAGCCTCAGCATTCCACTGTTCTTTACTAAGGTCCTTCACAATAAAATAAGAGACTTATCAGAAATGTGTATCTGGTATCTTTTACACTTGCATTATCTTTAAAATTTAAATTTGAGGCTTGAGAGATAAGCTAAATTCTTCTCCAGTCTCCTAGGATATGAGACCATTTTCCTTGCATGAGCTCAAATCATCTCAGTCTTACTGCTTACCTTTTCTATCCCCACCCATACCACCCCCCAGACAGAAAACTCCTTAGAACAGCTGGCCTGAACTTGGTGAGCAACACTGGGCATTGTCTCTCAATTTCTCTCCTTCTTTTCTTCCATAAGGAGAATAATGCCCTAGATTCCCCTCTCATTTCCTTTCCATAAAGGCAAAGATCCTCCTGATGTGGTCACAGGAGGATGCCTTGGATACCTAATTGTTTTTTGCTTTATTTTTCAGTTTGAATTAAATATGTACTAAAAGAGGGTTTCCAGTCACTCAGTGAGTGACTTCCAGAGGCAGAAGCAGTTATGTCTCTTCGGTATGCTGGATGTTCACAAAACCACAACCTTTCACAGGCACTGAAAGGGTTAACCATAAGTTGCTTGCAAACAGGCTCCCAAAGAAATAAAGCAAGCCAGTCGATGATGTCAGGCAACTCAGATTATTGTGCACAGGTTGTACACGCAAAATGAAAAATGACAAGCACAGGCACATAACTCAGCAACAAGACAGTGCCTCCACACGCTTTAAGGCCACGGGGACCTACATAAACCTCTGTCGGGCTCTGGGGAAGGTTACTCCTGCAGTATCAGACCAACATCTAACAGCTGAGAAAGCAAGCTATGTATGTCACCTGAACTTCTATTTTTTAAAAGGTTTCTGCTAATCTGAACATGGCTCTCGGCTTCTGAAATTTCAATACATCCCATTCTGCACCATTACAAAAAAATGAAATTTCTTTCATCTTGCCTTGCTAACTTAAGTCTTGTATCCATACGCCCTGAATGAAGCCAAATTCATGCCAGTCCTTGACTTTTTCTCATGGCACAGAAAGCTAGTGTGTACTCTGGCTTCCCTTGTGGCTCAGACGGTAAAGCGTTTGCCTCCAATGTGCGAGACCCAGGTTAGGTCCCTGGGAGGGGAAGATCCACTGGAGGAGGAAATGGCAACCCGCTCCAGTACTCTTGCTTGGAAAATCCCATGGACGGAGGAGCCCGGTAAGCTACAGTCCATGGGGTCGCAAAGAGTCGGACATGACTGAGCGACTTCACTTCACTTCACTCTGTTTACATCAAGTCATTTCCTACATCCTTATACATTTAGGACGAGAGAAAGTGTTCTGTTTCTTCTGAATTACGGGGCATTTCACAGTGGCCTATCTGTCCACGATCAAGTCAATAAACTTAATGTGCACTGACTTTGACCAAATTTGGCTCATTCGGAGGGTATAACCCTTTGTGAAATGGTAGCTCAGTAGCTGTCAAAAAGGCTAGTTTCCAGCATAGTTAATAGAATTCACTGAAATTTGGTACATGGAGGAGTTTCCAGAGTTATTTGCTAGCATTGAGATTAAAGCTTAAAACAAACCAGTGTCTCAGCGGCAAAGACTCTGCCTGCAGTGCAGGAGATGCAGGAGACACGGGCTTGATTCCTGGGTCGGGATGATCCCCTGGAGGAGGAAATGCAAACCCCTCCAGTATTCTTGCCTGGAGAACCCCATGGATGGAGGAGCCTGGTGCTCTGCAGTCCATGGGATCACAAAAGAGTTGGACATGACTGAACAACAAACTACAAAAAACATGAATTTAGCCCTTGGCATTAGCATCTCAACACCCCTGATGTACAAACTGCAAACCTGGTCCATTTTGACCACACTTAAAGACAGATATATATTATTTATCCCTGAGAATAATGGTCTAAAGATATTTTGTGATGAATTCTGTCTGACAAGAACAGCTGGTCCTGATCTCCGAGATTTCTGCAAACATTAACTCGCTGGTTTCAATCCCAGATGCCCCAACCTTCTTTGTGATTTGGATAACTGGTTTCCCATAGCCACCACTTCATAAAGACCCCTAAGTGAACATCTAAAATTTAGATTTTGCTCTTTATAAACTTGGTGGTGGTGATGGTGGTGTAGTCGCTAAGTCATGTCCAACTCATTCAACCCCATGGACTATAGCCTGCCAGGCTCTTCTATTCATAGGATTTTCCAGGCAAGAATATTGGAGTGGGTTCCCATTTCTTTCTCCAGGGGATCTTCCTGACTCAGGGATCGAACTTAGTTCTCCTGCACTGTAGGTGGGTTCTTTACTAACTGAGCTATCAGGGAAGCCCCTTTAAAAACGTATGTGGTTTTAAAAGGAAGAAACCAACATAGCAAAGCAGTAAGTACAAAAGAGAAGACGCATATGAGGGCTATGGGGAAAAAAAAAAGAAAAAAAAAAACAGATCTGGAATTCAGATTCAAATCTGCATACTTCTTTGTGATCTTGATTGTAATTTAACTTCTCCAAGCATTATTTTCCTCTACAAAATAACAGGGTGAATTCTTCATTTATAGAACTGTAAAGAGGATCAAATGAGATAACACATATGAAAGTGGCGACTACAATGCCTGGCACAGATTAAATTCTCAGACTTGGTAAGTGTGAATCTATTTACCATATATTATGACCAACAACACAGTCAAGGAAGAGGTTTATTTCACATGTATTTACATAGTTACAAATTGGTTACATTGATAAATCCATCATCATTTTTATTGTCCTTCTAGCCTAAGCATAAGCTGTGTGCCTGTGTGCTAAGTTGCTCAGTTGTGTCCAACTCTTTGCAACCCCATGGACAGTAGCCCCCCAGGCTCCTCTGTCCATGGGATTCTCCAGGCAAGAATACTAGGGTTGGTTGCCATGCCCTCCTTCAGGGGATCTTCCCGACCCAGGGATAGAACCCACATCTCTTAAGTCTCCTGCATCGGCAGGAGTTCTTTACCACTAGTGCCACTTGGGGAGCCCAAGCATCAGTTATAATTGACTAAACACAGCTTCCAAGTTTGACTGGACCTCCAATACAACCCATAAGAGCTGGGCTCCCACTTTGTCCTTTTCTGAGTGTGTGAGAACACTCCATCTCCTCTTGTCTTGACATGGGTCCTACTGATTCTTCCACGACTTCAGTCATTCGCTCAACTGAATGGCTGCTGATTTCCAGACCAAGAGACATACTCTTGCCTTTTTCTTGCTCCTCCAGTCAACAACATTCACCAGCCCATGGATGATACTCATCTTATAGTTTCATAAAAGTCATCTTTTTCAGCCATTGTTCCTAGCGCTGGATCTTAGGTGGAAGAGGTTCTACTGGGTCTGACTGGCAGGTGCCACTTTGGCGGCCCTTTACCAACAGGTTACCTTATTTTACCAGATACAATTCCTCTTCACTATCATAAGGAAAACTGTCCCTCTCTTCCTGTGTGAAAATCACAGGTTTCCTCTCAGCTTGCTCCAATCCAAGTTCTGTCCCCAGTCTGAAGAATACCGTTAGCTTTGGGCTCATCTGCGGGCTGGTTTGCTCTAAGCATAAAGAAAGACTAAGGACTTCCCTGGTGGTCTAGTGGTTAAGACTAGGCACTTCCACCACAGGAGGCTCGAGTTCAATCCCTGGTGGGGGAACTAAAATCCTACATGCTTGTGTGATCCAAAACAAACAAGCAAAACACACACAAAAGAACACCAGTAAAAAGCCTGATGACCAAGGAACCTTCATAGAAGCTTTGAATTCAGACCTTCAGTCCTCTTCCACATAAAAGAAAAATAAAATTTACATTAAAAAAAAGACTAACACTCCCCACTCTCACTCCAATTCATGCCCATGGTTCAGCATGCACCTTATTCCCTTGGTTCTCTTTCATGACTCACCAGCCAGCATGAATGCAATGAAATAACCATCTCATGTCTGCTGGTCAAAGTTCTAGACTATAAAACTCTCTAGCACACACGTAAAGTATGCAAAATAATTCTGAGGAAAAAAAAAAAAAAGCAGTATTTAAATCATGCCCTCACGGAGTAAATACCTGAACTGACAGCAAGAAGAGAGAAGGCAGAAATAATAAATTGAAATTCTAAATATCTGAATCCCTTAAGACATAATCCATTTCTATCACAGGCAACATAGCCCTGTAACAGTCTTTTTTTTGTTTTTCTTTTGCAAATCAACTAATTTTTAAATATCTTCACAGGTCTATAAAAATAATCACACTTTTCAATGCTCTTGAAGTGAAGTCACTGAGTCGTGTCTGACTCTTTGCGACCCCATGGACTGTAGCCTATCAGGCTCCTCCGTCCATGGGATTTTCCAGGCAAGAGTGCAGGGGTGGGTTGCCATTTCCTTCTCCAGGGGGTCTTCCTGACCCAGGAATCAAACCCAGGTCTCCCACATTTCAGGCAGACGCTTTACTGTCTGAGCCACCAGGGAAGCCCCCTTTCAATGCTCTTAATCATTATCAAAACCAGCCCCGGCTCTCTAATGAATGTATTCTCAACAAGCAAAGCCTGAACCTTTATTCTTACCCACATCCTCAGTGGTGAAGTAAGTGCTCTAGGGTCTATTCTCTGGGAGGGTCCAGAGAGGTCACTGATTACAGTCGTGAATCTCACACTGAAACATTAGCAGAGTGGGAACTCTTGAACAACTGCACTTTGCTGAGGTGTTGGGTTGGAGGTGATGGTTAGAACTGCAGAAGGGACTGGTGTTACCATGTGCCCACCTAGTGACTCATAATACAGGCTTGGTAAGTTCTTTCCCATCCAGTCATGTAGAAACTGCAAGGCTCGAAGAAAGAGGCATTTTTTTCCCTCTACTCAAAGGCCCACTTTTTTTGTTTTTCTCAAATTTAATGGCTACATTCTCTGAAATAGCTAGTGTGCTCTCAGTTGTGCACAACTGCACAATATTGTGCACGCATGTGCAAAATAGGAAGAAGGAAGTCAATACAGAAAGATCTACATAGAGAGAGTACATATCTGTTGGACTTCCCTTGTGACGCTGTGGATAAGAATCTGCCTGCCAATGCATAGGTCATGGTTTCTGACAAATTAAGTGTATTAAAAAGCACAGACATTATTTTGCCAAAGTCTATATAATCAAAGCTATAGTTTTACCAGTAGTCATGTATGGATGTGAGAGTTGGTCTATAAAGAAGGCTGAGCATCAAAGAACTGATGGTTTTGAATTGAACTGTCCTGCTGGAGGAGACTCTTGAGAGTCCCTTGGACTGCACGGAGATCAAACCTGTCAATCCTAAAGCAAATCAACCCTGAATATTCATTGGAAGGACTGGTCCTGATGCTGAAGTTCCAATACTTTAGCCACCTGATGCGAGGAGCAGATTCACTGGAAAACACCCTGATGCTGGGAAAGACTGAAGGCAAAAGGAGAAAGGGGCATCAGAGGATGAGATGATTAGATAGCGTCACCAAACTCAATGGCCATGAATTTAAGCAAACCCTGGGAGATAAAGGTGGACAGAGGAGCCTGGTGTGCTGCAGCCCATGGGGTCACAAAGAGTTGGACATAACTGAGAGAATGAACAACAAAGTATCTGTTAAATACACATGAGGCAGGGTCATGGTGAGGTGGAACTTAACACTGCTTAGTGAAAGAAGCCACTGACTGCTTCTTCACTAAGGTGGATCTCGGGAAAGTAGTCTGCATCCTCCCAGAAGTTCCCTAAGGCAAACAAGCAGCTTCTTTCCTGGAGGAGAAGCAAACGAAGGCTTTGGGGCATCCCAAAGTATCCCTCTTGGTATGGAAAACTGTGATCTCTAGAGAAGAGATGGAGAAAGTAATGCAGGTCAAGGGTTCAGCTGGGAGAAAAGAGATTGGTATCACCGAACTCCTGCAGAATTACAAGACATTCTTCTGTAGATGGATATAGCTCAGATTGAAACCACTGACAGGAAAGAAAATGGTGGAGCTCTCCATGAGGCAATGGGGAGTCTGCACCATGAACCCTGCTCAACTTGAAAGGGACTAGAAGTTCACAGAGGAGGACCAGTTTCAAAATGGCATAAGGCTGAAGCTGGAAGTCCTTTAGATACAGATATCCCAGGACAATGACCCTGTCTTGGGAACAGTGGATGAGCAAATTAATGTAACTTGAAGCACTGCAAGCCCAAGACAAATCAGGGAAAAAGAAAGAAAGGCCAAACCAAAATGGGATATACTCTGTAGACTGCTCAGACTGTCCAGTTCTCTCTCCTCCTGAGGTCTAGTAAATTCCTTGTGTTCTTGAATAACCTGGCATGGTTACTAGTGAGACCTTCAGAGAGAAAAATTGTTTTTCCTGACAATATGGGTATGAGGGAATTTTAACAGTAAATTTAAAAAAATATATATGACCCTTCTTTCAACCCAAGCTGATGACTAGTACAAATATGGACATAAAACTAGTTACACGTTTTAGATAAAGATAGAACCACTTTGGGTTCAATTTAGTTAATTTTGCTAGTAGATTTTTATCAAAATGTGAAAAACAAGAAGTGTAATGCAGGGAAAGGTGAACATCCAGATGGCTAATTATAGCTCATTTGCCTGATACTCTGAAACCAGTGTGGTTCCAAGCCAACTTTATTGGAGAATGTTCATCCCTGGGAGAGAAAATAAGACTCAAGAGAATTGGACTAGTGAAATTCTTAGTCTAGAGCAGGTATTTAATCTGATCTTACAGGCCTTCCCTAGGGTACAAGGGCATCAGAGGAGGGGCTAACACTCGGTTACTAACTTTGCCAAGTCTAATGTACAAAGTTAGAGTAAATATCATTTTCCAAAACACTGCCATAATGTTACAGTGCTTTCCTGCAGTTCTTTTTGAATCAAGAGCTGTAGTTGGAGGATGTATTTTATGAATAATCTGGCCTTATCTATTTACTATTAAAGACATAACATGTATCGCTGCAATTCATGGGGTCGCAAAGAGTCGGACACGACTGAGCGACTGAACTGAACTGAACTGAGCATACACTACATGAATGATCCCATACTAAGCACTAAGGAGGATACAATAAGCTGTGGGAAATTAGCCCTGATAAGAAAGAATTAACAGTTCTGACGCCTGGAAAGCACTAATGATAATAATGCAAACTGTAACGCAATTATCACAAAGTGAATTAAAACAAATGCTACGGAGTTTAGAAGAGAAAAGGATAATACATGATCAGGAATGGGGAAAATTTTCGCAGTGGAGAAGTAAGACGATTGTGGCAGTGGTGATAACAACCAGGTACTAAGAGGGTGAGAAGCTGATTCTAGTGGTGGGAACAGTTCAAGCATAGGTGAGAATTTGGTTCTGAGGACAATAAAGGTTCAATTAAACTATTCCTTCAGCAGATATTCATCAAGTGCCTAATGAATGCCAAACACTGGGTTGGAGGCTGGGGACGGAGACAGGAGCTTCTTGCCTAAACGTTCACGGGGCTGAGCAAAAGGTAAATGGTCTTATTGCGCTGCAGCTTGGAGGTTAAGAGCCGGAGGTCTGTGGTTAGACCATGTAGGTGGGAACGGGACTCAATCACCAACAAGCTGTTAATGTAGGCAAGTTATTCAGCCTCTCTTGGCATGGTTTCCTCATTTGTAATATCAGTCAGTAATGTGCTTGCTTCATAGGGTAGATGAGATGACACCTGTCAAGCACCTGGTATGGTGATAGACACAGAACAAGTGCTCAGTGAATAGTACTAGAGTATCTTTGTGCTCATCAATAGATAAATAGATAAACAAAATGGAGTGTGTGTGTGTGTGTGTGTGTATAATGGAACACTACTCAGTCATAAAAAAGAATGAAATCATGGCATTTGCAGCAAAATGGATGGATCTCGAGATTCTTATAGTAAGTGAAATAAGTCAGAAAGAGAAAGACAAATACCACAGGACAGCACGTATGTGTGGAATCTAAAATAGGACACAAACGAACTTATCTTCAAAACAGAAACAGACTCACAGACACAGAAACAGACTTACGGTTGTCAAGGCCGGAGTGGGGAGAGGGATAGATTGGGAGTCTGGGGTTAGCAGATACAAACTATTACATATAAAGTGGATAAGCAACAAGGACCTACTGTAGAGCACATGGAACTACATTCGCTATCCTGTGATAAACCATAATTGGAAAGAATATGAAAAGGAATGTATTTGTGTGTGTATGTGTATGAATCACTGAATCATTTTTTTGTACAGTGAAAACTGAGACAACATTGTAAGTTAACTATACTTCCACAAACTAAATTGTTTTAAAAAGAATATATATCTTTGTACTTCTATGAGAATATCTGAAGTCATAAGAGTCTCTTTAGAAGTAAAACTTGGGAAGACTAAGTCAAGGATACTAATTTTAAGTCACTAATGTATTTTTTACACACTGTTTTCCACTAATGTATTTTTTACACACTGTTTTCCAAAAACGTTGTATCATTTCGCACTCTTATAAGCAGTGTAAGAAAGTACTGACCTCACTATACTCCACAGTTAATATATTCTTTAAAATTTTGCCAATTTAAAGATGAAAATGATATATCATTTTTTTTCATTTCTGTATTTTTCATTATGGTGATGCAAACATTTTTCATGTGTATGAGATGTGCGTATTTTTCTTCACATAAAATGGCATTACCATTTTAAAGGTGGGAAAAATGGGAATTTTGCAGAGACTGGACTCAAAGAGAGCAAAGATGTGATATGCTTGAAAATTACTGAGAGGGGGACAAATTGATATGATTTTACACTACAATGTGCACGTGCTTGGTCCTTTTTTGTCACATTATTAGGAAAGAACAGAAATAAACTAAATTAATACTAAGGGAAATTTATGGGAGTTATGGAGCAGGAATAGATTAGAATAGAGACAAGAGAATACGTTGAAAACATTAAGACAGAAAGAGGAATAGGGAGCAAAATAAAGAGAAAAGGAGACAGTGAGCACAATGTGATTACCAAAAGTAGGCAAAGAAAGGAAGTAGATGAGAAACAAGCTCCCAAATTAAAATTTACATACAGGGGAAGGGATAAATTGGGGGGTTGGGATTAACATACACGCACTATTATACATGATAAAGGTAACTAATGAGAACCTGCTGTGCAGCACAGGGAACTCTGCTCAATACTCTGTCATGACATATATGGGAAAAGAATCTAAAAAAGAGTGGATATATGGATACGTATAACTGATTCACGTGGCTGTATACCTGAAACCAAAACAACACTGTAAATCAACTCTAATTTAAAAAAAAAAAAATCAACTTAAAAATAAATAAAATAAGCAAATTTTCATATAGTTTGTTTCTTTTAATCCCCCAGGTTTGTACTTGAACAAATAAGCTTTATCTCGATGACTGGAGCTGCACAGTGATGTGGAGGAGAGGGCGGGGAGAGCAAGCTTGAAGGAGAGAGCAAGGACACGCTAATGGGAGTCCCCAGGGGGCACTGTTCCAAAGCCAAGGTAATCCTGAGCCCCATTCCATTAACCCAGTGGCCCTGTCTCTGTCCTGACCTGGAAGCAAAAAAAGAAGGACCTGAATGAGAACAGCTTCTGGACGTGGATCCTTTCGCCCAAGTCGTCTTTGCAATGGCCCCTCTTGGTTCCAAGAACAGAAGGTCAAGACAGAGAAAATGGAGTTAAGACGGAGGCCAAGAATAGGAGTGAACGGGAGCCAAGGGCTTCCTCTCGCCAACTTCCTTAAGGACACTTCTGCTCAAGAGTGATCACCTAACCAAACTCTCATCTACAACCTGACCATGCAAGAGTTTCCAGCCTCCTCTGAACCTCATCTTTTCTACCCCAAATTCAGCCCGCCTCACCTATGCCAAGAAACCGCAGAAAAGGCAAGTCAGTCAGGAGAGGAGAGGCAGCAGAAGAGAAAGTTCAGGAGGTCTGTACCCTCACTGCCCTGAGCTTCTCTGCAGTACCCCCCAGCCCACTGCAGAACGAGAGCAACAGCAGCTGCAAGATCCACATCGACTGGGATGAAAGGTCCCCAAAGGAGAGAAGACCTCACATCATTTAGTGTCTTCCTATCACTGGTGGGGTTCCCCAGGTGGCGCTAGTGGTAAAGAACCCACTGGCCAATGCAGGAGACATAAGAGACAGGATTCAATCCCTGGGTCGGGAAGATCCCCTGGAGGAAGGCACAGCAACCCACTCCAGTATTCTTGCCTGGAGAATCCTATGGACAGAGGAGCCTGGTGAGCTACAGCCCATTGGGTTACAAAAGGTCAGACATGACTGAAGCAACTTAGCAAGCACACCCTTGTCACCATCACCTTGAATGATTTCTCCTCCAAAGCCTTGTTATTCATAAGCCTTTCTCCTTTGTTCCTCCCTCTCAAAGAACACTGATATTTAGAAGATATGCACATATTTAAAGGGTGTGCTTATGCCCAACATCTCAGCGAATGCCTCCCTCCTCTGGGACAGTCTTATTGATGGTGGCCCAAGTATCAGTTCTTACACTGGCATACTCCATCTTTGCTGAACTTCTACCACCTCTTGTGGCCTCGAGTTCCAATGTCTGCCCTGTTTGCCCACTGCTGTTCCAGCCAGACCAACTGAAATCTGAAGTCCAGCCTTAATTGAAATCTACATAAAGGAGGGAAAAACCCACTTGTTTCATCCATCTTGTGAGCTCAGTAATTTGACATAAGATCTTGGTAGACCTAGGGAAGGGCCACAATACTGCTGGAATGGACCAGCACCCTTTCCATGCTGGTTCACATCTGGCTCTCTCCTCCCTTCCTCTCTCTCTTTATATATATTTATACCTTCCTCATATAATTCTTCATACACCAAGTAGAACCATTTCTTGGACCCTGAAGTCCCTCAAACTCAGTTTCTACCCCAGGCAAATTTTTCAAGTTGCTTCTTCTAAAAAATACAAATTAATCTCTCTGAAAGATATTCTGGAGAATACAGCTTCCTCTAGGCATATTTCATGATGGTGCAAATTATATAAAATTAGAGAACTTACAGGCTACAGTTTCCCTGAAGCATGAATAACTTCTCTCACTAGGAACTTGTTGTCCAGCCTCTGCCTGTTTTTTGATTGGAGAAATAATGACCTAGAACAGTTTTACATGTTCAGCTAATTAGAGGGTGCCTATCCTGACCGAAATGGATTGAATGTAACATAAAGTGAATTCAGCCAAGTACAGCCCAAGTACAGACAGTGAAAATACACTTTTTATTTACCTGGTTAAGTTATCTGAAGTATTATTTATTCACCATCAAACTATTTTTTAAACCAGTCTCCTAATTTATGTAAGCAACTTCTATCTCTATGCTTGAATTCTTGCCAGTATTTCACGACTGTTTAGTCAGAGGAAAGCATTCACCATGATTTACCCTTCCAAATATTATTGTTGTATTTAGTTGCTAAGTCATGTCCAACTCTTTTGCAACCCTATGGACTGGAGCCCACCAGGCTCCTCTGTCCATGGGATTTCCCAGTCAAGAATACGGAAGTGGGTTGCCATTTCCTTCTCCAGGGGAGCTTCCTGACCCAAGGATCAAACATGAGCCTCCTGCATTGGCAGGTGGATTCTTAACCACTGAGTCATGAGGGAAGACCCAGCAGATAGAATATAATCTTCCAAATGGCAGTTATAACACAGCAGATATTGCCTCAATATAAAGAAAACGTTGCACAACCTGAATCGAATAGATGCTCTTGACCATTCAGGTAAGTTCCTTGCCACCAGAGACATTCCAACAAAAAGGGTCTCAGGACCACCTCCATCTCAGAGATTCCTGCGCTGAGTGAGATGGTGAACCAAATGATATTTTGGGTTCCTTGTGAGACTCTGCTAGTATGGTATTTATGTAGTGAAATGTGGACAAACTGAGTCAGCTCTGTCTGACTCTATAACATTAAACTGTGAGGTAATTACACATATGGTTTCCCTGGTAGCTCACAAGGTAAAGAATCTGCCTGCAATGCAGGAGACACAGGAGACCTGCATTAGATCCCTGAGTCAGGAAGATTCCTTCCCCCTGGAGAAGGAAATGGTAACCCACTCCAGTATTCTTGCCTAAAGAATTTCATGGACAGAGGAGGCTAATGGGCTACAGTTAATGGAGTCGCGAAGAGTCAGACACGACTGCATGAATAACACTTTCACCCGTATTACAGAGTACTGTACTGCTGCCAAGTCACTACTGACTCTTTGCAACCTATGGACTGTAACCCACCAGGTTTCTCTGTCCATGGGATTCTTCAGCCAAGAACGCTGGAGTGGATTGGTGTTCCCTTCTCCCGGGGATCTTTCCAACCCAGGGATCAAACCTGAGACTCTTATAACTAACCTCCACTGGCCCGTGGGCTCTTTACCACTAGTGCTGCCTGGGGACATATGTTATTACTAGACTCAAACCTCAGCTCATCCATATCTGTAGATCAATTATGTCACCCGAGTTATGTGCTGGACTTTGAGCTAGCGAGGTTGAATGTAGAACATGATCAGAATTTATCTGAGTTGATGAAATAGCGTTCACTTTTCCATAATTAGAAAGCAGAGGTCAGTCAGCAGGCTTGTCAAGGGAAGGAAAAAGGGTACAGAGGAAAAGGAATGGTGTTCATTTCTCTGTACACAGGGGAAAGGAAGGGAGGGGGCTGTTTCTCTCTCTCTCTCACACACACACACACACACACACACACAATCACTCTCCCAGTAGCATCCAGGGACTAGGCTTCTGGACTGTCAACATTTCTAAGCAACTTGACAGCAAACGTTCCCCTTCTATATCCAGATGATCTTTGCCATTGAGGTTAAGAATAGTATTATATTTTTCCTTTTCTCAAGGGGTGAATTTGTCAGATTGTCAGATATCATTTTTGTCTTGGAGTGGAGGCTTCAATAAAATACAGAAAGAATTCCATTTCATCTCTCAGCCCTTCCAGTTTTAAAATTGATGATTCAATATGGCTCCCTTTCTGAAAGTAAGATAATGAGGCTCATTTCTTGCAGCTTTGAGAAAAAAGATCTCTCACTACTTTAGAGTTTCACTTTGCATGTCATTCTGGAGCTAGCTTTCACTTTGGTGAATCAAGCTTGGGAGATTCTTTGTTCCAGACCCGAGTCACCCATATATTTTTATCTCCGCATCACACTCCTGGTTTCACTGTAACTCTCCACTAAAGGTCAAGACTGTAGCTCATCAGCACACTAAAAACTCAGAACGTAGTGATATGGAAGGAGTCCATCCTTTAGTCTATGGAGATGGGAAAAACAGATCTTTCCATTCTTCATAGAAAGAGGCATATACTGTATGAGTACCCAGAGCTCTCTCACATTTAGAGAGAACCAATGATTTGACACAAGTCTACCATCAATCCCAAAAGAAATCAGATTTTTCAAAGACTGAGTGGGAGATCTTTTAAATACTATTTAGTATAAAAAAAAACCCTACAATTTGTACTCTCAATTTCAACATTAAATAACAGAAAGATCTAACAAGTGTATAATATGCTACAAAAAAAAAAAGGAAAAGTTTCACTTTACTCAATGATTTCACTGAAAATTTATTTGGGTCTCCTCTACATCAGTTCATCCTTCTCCCATCTCAATAATCAAAGGAGCAGGATACTGAAAAAAAAAGAAAAGAAAAGAAGAAGGACTCATGCCCTAGGGAGAAAGAGGGGAGTAAGATAGTCATTCCATGTACGATACCTACATTCAGCTCATAAACGACAGGCTTCCCTACGTAATAAGCTATGGACATTCTTCTGATGTCCAAAGTATGAGACAAGAGAAATACTAGCATGAATGGATTTTTAGAGAACCACAGGTAGTAGGGGGAGATGCAGCCCTTTGTTCCAAGCACTAGGCAGAGCTGGGTGGGTGTTAACAGAGAAAGTATTTCAAAGGCTAAAACATCATGATATTAATAATGAAGCCATGATGATCTAGGTGCGAAAATCTGGGGCATATGAACGAAGGGAGTTTGACTGAGGTCTGTGAACTCCCGGCAAGATGAAGGACATTGGGCTCTTCCATGGGACAAACTATGTCTCTCTGTGATGAAGCAAATGATCTCAGAAAAGACAGGAAACAAATTTATTCTGAATAAACAAAGAAGCCCACTCCCAGCAGCAAAGCTCTAAGACCTGTTGGCTGGACTTGGCGTAAACCGACTCAAGAACTAGGAGATGCTGAGCCTCAGGGTTCAGGGTCTTCAGAATCTGCACTTGAGCAGATCAGAGGAGCACAGGAATGAATGCATAACTAACACAGAACATAGCCCTTTGCAGCCTAGCTAGTTATGGGGTCCCTGTCTCCCTGCTCAATAGGAAGCTTCCTGAAGGCATGAAATGCCTGCAGTAGTGACCAGAATATAGTAAGTGCTTAATACATGTTTGTTACGTGACTACAAGAGCTCAATTTGAGCTGTCCCTATGCGGCAGAATGAACGTACTAATGGCTTTCATCAATGGCTTACCTGGATCCACCCCTTGCAACATGACTCTGAAGCTCCTCCCATTGAGAGGGATAGTCAAGCTCTTCATCCCTTGAAATAAACTTGCCTAATGACTCATTTCAGTACATATGATGCAGGAGGTGTTAATGTGAGAGTTCCAACTTTAGGCCTCAAGAGGCTCTGCATACTTTTGCTTTCTCTCTTGGGGACCTGCCATGATTTGAGAATAAGCCCAGGCTAGCATAATGGAGGATGAGAGATCACATGGTGAAGAGCCCAGCTGTCCCAACTGAGGTCATCCTAGACCAGCCTAAAGCCAGCCAACACTCACAGATGAGGGAACTCGGCCGAGATGTTCAACCCAACACAAAGCTCACCACAGATGCATGCCTGAGTCCAGCTGAGACCAGAAGTCCTGTCCAGTTGACTCCTAGGTTCATGAGTATTAATAAACGGTCGCGGTTTCAAGCCACCAAGTTTTGGATAGTGGCTTCTATCCAACAGTAGCAAACTGACATCGCTCACTAAATGTTGCTTTTATCATTGACCTTGCCTTTATATCCTTGTGAAATATTATCACTTCTAATCATTTAATTCAAAAGAAAAATAAAAAAGAATCCCTATCATTCATTCAATAATAACTTATCTCTAAATGCCCATTCTCTTTCCCATCTACTTGCCTCTAACTTCTGGAAGTCCTCACTTTTATCTGTTTTTCTAGTAAAATCAGTCCCTAGCTGGTCCTCAGGCCTCCATCTTTGCTCTAATCCCATCTTAACACGTAAGAATTATCATCACAAAACATGTGTGTGAACAAGTGAGGCCTGTCATCAGAACATTTAAGCCTTTCACATCGTGCACGGAACCAAGCGTGAACTACACAACACAGCCAGTCACGTCTCTCGCATTTTTGTCCCAACGCCTCTTCCCAGGCTGGCCTCAGATTGCAACCCCCACAGTGCCTCATGTCCCAGGACACCTGTGTTTCTCCATATTCCCACCGTCTCCACATTCATGTTTCTGCCCAACTTGCTTCATAGGCTTGCAATTTCCTAAACACCAAACTCCCACCCAAGTCACCCATTCAAAGATGCTATCCTAATCTCCCACCGTATCTTTATGTAATAAAAGTGACATCATAATAACAACAGTGCCAGTAGTAATATTTAATAAACATACACTATGAACTCGCCCTGTGTTAAGCACTCCAAATGCCTTCTCTTTTAACCAGCACATCAATTCTAGGGCACAGCTATTCTTAATGCTATCTATATGCTATAGACGAGCAGATGAGACTCAGGAGGCTGATCAGTCCAATGTCAAATATCTACCAAGTGGCAGAGCTAAAATGTGGATCAAGGACTCCAGGAGTAAAAACACTAAGCTACTTCATGGTTTCATTTGAATTTCCCATATTTATTGTAATAAATGAGAGCACAAAGGAGTTTAATGACCTGCCCAAAGGCCTCAGAGTCATCAGCAGAACCAGATCATGAATTAAGGACTCCAAATCCTCCAATCTTATGCTAATTTTGTGCCACCAGGGAAAATATATTTGCCGTGTGGTATCCCCAGCAGAGCATGTGCATTTTCGCCTTTGCCCATGTTTTTTTCTTTTTTTAAGTTAGAATGCTTCAACTGAACTAAACATGTAGATTTTATTTTCTCCTGCTGCTGGACTCATCCTTTGCACTTCAGCCAAGATTGCAAAGTTAGAAGAAGAAACTGAATCTAAAACCAAATTAAATTTTGGCTTCATCTGATTCACATGTGAAGAATAGTCCACCCAGTAACACTCTCAATACAGAAATGAACTAAATCTCCCACACTCCCAGTTGTGTCTAGTTCTGTGGGGCCACTCAGGTCACACTGATGCCTTAAACATGCTAACCTCACTCTGTCCTGCTTTAGGTGTGCTGTGCTCAGTCACTCAGTCCTGCCTGACTCTTGCGACCCCATGAACTGCAGCCCACCAGCCTCCTCTGTTCATGGAATTTTCCAGGCAAGCATACTAGAGTGGGTTGCCACATCCTCCTCCAGGGAATCTTCCCGACCTAGGAACTGAAGTTGAGTCTCTGAAGCTGAAGCTCTAATACTAAGGCCACCTGATGCGAAGAGCCGAGTCATTGGAAAAACCCTGTTGCTGGGAAAGATTGAGGGCAGGAGGAGAAGAGGGTGACCGAGGATGAGATGGTTGGATGGCATCACCGACTCAATGGACATGAGTTTGAGCAAACTCCAAGAGATGGTGATAGACAGGGAAGCCTGGTGTGCTGCAGTCCATGGGGTCACAAAGACATGACTTAAGCGACTGAACAACAATTCCGGCAGTGCAGGCAGATCCTTTACTTCTGAGCCATCAGGGAAGAACCCCCTGCTTTAGTTACTGATCTCCCAAAGAGCGCCCCAAAGCTGAATATATCAAGACTTGCTTTTCAAGAACTGTGCTCCCTTTTAATTACAGAGAATGTCAGCCAGGGTTGTCTCTGGTCCTGAGGCATACACTTGCAGTCTTAAGAAAGCAGGCCCGCAGTTAGCCAGTCGTTATTAGTCTCGAGAGGCTAAAGCCAAAGAGAGCAGTATGAACCAAGACTATAGCAGAATGCCAACCAAGAATATGGCACATTTTGACCACAAGAATCAGGGTTGAAAAAAAGAAAAAAGCGCCGACTACAAGCTCAGGTGAACCATGTAAGTTTAGAAATAGCTCTTTTACTAACTCAAACGGGAAGGAAGAGAAACTGACACAGCTTGTTTGGCCGCTGTGCCTGGTGTCCATTCCTTTCTTTGTCCACGCAGCTGCCCAGCGGGTGCGAGCTGCCACCACGAGTGGCAGGGGCTGCCGAGGGCTCGGGAGAACGGGTCTATTCAAGAGCGCTTAGTCCTCCCAGTTTGAGACTCTCCACAAAAGAGAGACAACAAATGCAGGCTTCAAAGGAGAACAGAAAATGTTACACTGATCCACCTCCTCCAAGGAACCTTTGATCGACAGCTCTTCCTGCGGTTTTATGTCCATCCTCTGCATCGCCCAATTCTGGCTCATGTAAGAGCGTTTTTTTTTTTTTTTTTTCCTTTCTTAAGACCTATAAAATAGGCATAACAAGTGACTGGATGAAACAGAAGGTCAGGCTTCACCTAGGCTGGGAAAGGTATCCACCCAGTATTATTTGGAAAACTTTCTTAAGTTTATGAGAAGCCCTTACGTTGGCGGCGCTAGTGGTAAAGAACCCACCTGCCAATGCAGGAGACATAAGAGGTCTGGGTTCAATCCCTGGGTCAGGAAGATCCACTGGAGGAGGGCACAGCAACCCCCTCCAATGTTCTTGCCTGGAGAATCCCATGGACAGAGGATCCTGGTGGGCGACAGCCCATAGGGACGTAAAGAGTTGGACATGACTGAAGCAACTTAGTATGCAGGTACACACCTGTATTAAAGGGGAACTTCAGTTGAATTCCAGATGTCTTCGGTTATTCATTGCTTATCTCACATGTATCATAAGAAAAGGTGAATGCTATTCTATTCAGTTCAGGAGAGAGGGAGGTAATAGCAGATAAGATGGGTCTTTGCTGCTGGGAATGCCCTTAGAAGAGAAATTTCCAGATTCTCAGGCTGATGTGCATTCGTTCAGCCATTCTTTCCTCAAAGTCTGACTTAACAGAACCATTGATTCTCCCCCAGCTCCTCCCACTCTGCAGGCTTATGAGCACCTCTGCCAAAGGGTGGGCAGTCCCAGTGAAATGACATACAAACAATAGCCAGTTCAGCTAGAAAAAGACCTCATGGAGGGAAAGAGCAAGAATTATGACCTTTCATAATGTTTGTGAATTATCTAAGGATTTAATATAACCTGTTGTTCTCCTAAGGTGTATAACTAAGATTAACTCCAGTAACAGACTCTTCAACATGTTGGGAGACAGTTTAGGTCAGTGGGAACAATCTTTTGCAAATAAGGTGTCCACTCTCCTTTTATTCACTCCAGATATGGTAGAGAAAAGGGAAGGCGAACAATCAGCATAAACATGTAATCTACCTTTCTAAGAAAAAGAGCTCACCTTATTTTTAAATTGAAATATAGTTGATTTACAATGTTGCATTAGTTTCAGGTGTACAGCACAGGGATTCAGTTACACATATATAAATACACAGACATATATAAGTATTCTTTTTCAGATCTTTTCCATTAAAGGTTATTACAAGATACTGAATATATTGTAGTTTCCTGTGTTGTACGCTAGGTCCTCATTTATCTATTTCATATGTAGTAGTGTGCATCTGTTAATTCCAAACTCCCAACTTATCCCTTCTTCCTCCTTTCTCCTTTGATAACCATAAGTTTGTTTTCTATATCTGTGAGCCTGTTTCTCTTTAGTAAATGAGTTTGCTTGTATCTTTTTATTTTAATTCCACATGCAAGTGATATCACACAGTATCTATCTTCTTCTGTTTGACTTACTTCATTCAATATGACAATGTCTTTGTCAGATCTCACTCTCTTTATCTCTCTAACAAGACTGACTTGTCATTCCCCAATATACAAATGCACCACGTTCCAAAAATTGACTCCAGAAAGTTTCCCTTAGAAACTCCAAAGCATCCTCCCACTGACCCAATGTAATAGATGGTGACTGCAAACTCAGGCCAGCCTGCAAACACCAACTCATCTTAAAAGATCCTGATGCTGGGAATAATTGAAGGCAAAAGGAGAAGAGGGCAGCAGAGGATGAGATGGTTAGATAGCATCACCAACTCAATGGATGTGAATCTGAGCAAACTCTGGGAGACACTGAAGGACAGGGAAGCTTGGTGTGCTACAGTCTGTGGGGTCGCAAAGAGTTGGACACAACTTGGTGATTAAACAACAACAACATTGGGAAGAATCTTCCTAAGAGCTTCTGGCCTCTCTGAGCCTCACCCCATGGAGGCCCCTTGAATCTTAAAGTCCCCTTGGTATCAGTATCCTGACATCTCAGTGCAAATTATGGTGGAGAAAGCGAAAAACATATCAGGTTCCATCACTGTGGTAGCTGGAGAGAGACTCTGGTGGGAGAGGTGGAAAGATTCCTCCTAAAGTCAGGGAACATCAAAGGAAGGGAGGCAGTATGTGATGAAGCTTTCTACCTGGATCCTAAGAAAAGATGCCGAGTTCAGGGACAGAACTAGACCCCTGGAACATAGGGGAGGCCACTATAGCCTTTCAACAGAATGCTGAGTGCAGGTCTAACTTTTCCAGCAATTATCACTCATAAAATAACCACATTTCTCTCATAATACTGATTTTAACCATTATATACTAACTATAGAAAGGTACAGTTTTAAAAATCTAGCTATAATGATCTTATCCATAGACTCAACTCTTGGCAAGGGAATGGCTACCCACTCCAGTATTCTTGCCTGGAAAATCCCCATGGACAGAGGATCCAATGGGCTATAGTCCATGGGGTTGCAGAGTCAGACATGACTGAGTGACTAACACACACATACTAATTATAGAAAGATACAGTTAAAAAAAAAATCTAGGTATAATGATCTTATCAATATACTCAACTCTCACCAAGAATTTTCTAGAACCATAGATGTTTTGCACTTAATGGAGCCTTGGAGGTCATCTACCTCAAGATCTTCATTTTAAATACAAGGTCATCAAAAGATGGAAAACTTGAGTGATTTCCAGAAAGTACTCCAGTTACTTAGATACAGAAATCACCTGGTGTCCACTGGGGACACTATTACATGTGCCTCTTATATAAACTTTGGTTTCTCTTCTTTCAGGAGCCTTTCATTACTCTGCCTTGATGCTCCCCCTGGAAGTTAAATGCCACTCCCAGCCACAGAGGTTGTTTATCTGAGGGAAGGTATTAATAGCTTCACCCAAGGCATCTCCCTTTGAACTCTGAGGACTCCGTTGGAACTCTCTCTGCAGCCAGGAGAACTCTTTTTTCCTTTTTCTCCAAGGAAGGCCATCCTTGGCCCTTAGCATCAGGCCTTCTGCACTTGTAACCTCCTAAGCAAGTGGAAGACACTGGTGAGAGAGCAATAAAACTCCTGCAAGTGTCCAACTCACTTCATTTGCTAACCAAATGATCAATGGCTCCTCTCCACATTTCAAGTCAGCCCCAGCTAAACCTCTGGAGCTTCTTGCCAAAGGCTTCTTAAAGAGTCTTAATATTTTTCCCCCTGTATACACTTAAAAACCTCATTAAGCAAGAGAGAATGTTTTTAAAACAGTCGAATAGTGTTTTATCCATAGCTTTGCATGCCGGAGGTTATAAACTCTTATATTCAACAACTGCCTCGACAGGATGCGTGCCAGGGCAGCACAATGATAAACTGTGACAATGGTGCAATAATGGCTCCCTGTCACCAACTGAGATCTTAAGTGGCACTAACTGCAAAAGAATGTTACTATTAAACTGAGTGGGTGTGCCATCATATTCCGGCAACAGGTTTTAGAAGCTGGCTGAGGCTGAAAGGAGCTGGAGGAGGACAAAAGGGGCAAGAGCTGAGGGTGCTCTGCTTCTCAGGGTATCCCCTAGGCCAGGCCTTCTCAAACCTCAAGATACCCTAGAATGAAGAAGACTATTTTGGTGGTAAACATCCTGCTGTTAGACCTGAGGGCCAGCCAAGGTCAGCTTGTTAGTGGCTCTGAATATTGCCTGACCACTATTAGACTGAGTTCCCTCAACTACAAAGGTGATAATAGTGGTCCCTTTCCTTGTAGAAGAACTGCTGGAAAGATGAAATGATCGGGAACAAGGAATGAGTACAAGAAGTAAGGGCTCAATAAATGATAGCTGCCATTGTTTTTTCAATCTGTTGAAATAAGGTTTCTTTCAACGTTCCACATTACCACTGGCATCAAATGGTGGTAACTTGCTAGTACCATCACCCAGAAGCATAATGGAAGATGGGGATGGGATCACTCTGCTGGCCAGGAGGCTGGGAGTGGGAGGACAATCTTTGGCTTGTCCTGCAGTGCTCCATCCTTCTTCAGACCACAGAGCTTCTGAGGCCATGTGGTGATTTCACACAACTGGCTTGTATTGACATGTGGAGGGGTCCCATAACCACAGAGGTGAGGCGAATCAGAAGCAAATTCTACTCAGCTAGTCTGGCATAAGTTTAAAGCAGAAACACACCCTCATCACCCTCGCTCCACAGGCTCTGACACACCGCCTGATACTTGATATATCAGCGGGGGACCGCTCCTCCTTTGAGATGTCCACCCAGCTTTCAAACTTCTGAATTCCTATGAAACTGGGTGAGCAAGCACTACCTGGTCTAGGTATGAATCTGCCCTGCGCTCTCCCGGCCTCCACCAGTCTGTCCATCACACACATAGTACCTCTGTAGTAAACCTCTCTAAGCTTCAGCCTGTAGGGCCTTCGGTCCCTTGTGTAATATTACTGCAGGGAGCGACCTCCTCAGCCGAACACTTGGCTCCTCAGGCTTCCCCGACCCCACTCATCCCCAAGCCCTTCTGATCTGAATCATCTCTCTTTGAGCTCATTATCTCTGCTTTCCTTGAATATATGTGCTCTGCTAAGTTGCTTTAGTCGTGTCCGACTCTTTGTGACCCCATGGACTGTAGCCCGCCAGGCCCCTCTGTCCATGGGATTCTCCAGACAAGAATACTGGAATGGGTTGCCATGTCTTCCTCCAGGGGATCTTTCCAACCCAGGAATTGAACCCAAGTCTCAAACCCAGGTCTTCTGCATTGGCAGCGGGTTCTTTACAACTAGCGCTACCTGGGAAGAGTCAAATCCTTGAATACATAGATTTCATTTATAAAGGAAAAAAACATTTTTTAAAAATTTTATTGGAGTATATAGTTGCTTTACAATGCTATGTTACTTTCTGCTATACAGCAAAATCACTCAGCTATATGTATACACATATCCCTTCTTTTTATTACACTATTCCCTAATCATGCATCCACCTGACCCAGATGAAAATGTTTTTATTTTCCTTTTCAAGAGGTGCAAATTGTTATGGACAGTTAAAGCCAGCATCAGTAGCTCCCAGAGGTCTCTTTTCAAGTTTTCCATAACTTTAGGGGTCACTGCATTTTATAACTGCCATCTCACATGAACACTCTGTGGAAAATCATTTCTCTTCTCTAAAAGACGCTTACTCCTTTGAAGAAAAGTTATGACCAACCTAGATAGCATATTCAAAAGCAGAGACATTACTTTGCCGACTAAGGTCCATCTAGTCAAGGCTATGGTTTTTCCTGTGGTCATGTATGGATGTGAGAGTTGGACCGTGAAGAAGGCTGAGCGCCGAAGAATTGATGCTTTTGAACTGTGGTGTTGGAGAAGACCCTTGAGAGTCCCTTGGACTGCAAGGAGATCCAACCAGTCCATTCTGAAGGAGATCAGCCCTGGGATTTCTTTGGAAGAAATGATGCTAAAGCTGAAACTCCAGTACTTTGGCCACCTCATGCAAAGAGTTGACTCATTGGAAAAGACTCTGATGCTGGGAGGGATTGGGGGCAGGAGGAGAAGGGGACGACTGAGGATGAGATGGCTGGATGGCATCACTGACTCGATGGAGGTGAGTCTGAGTGAACTCCGGGAGTTGGTGACGGACAGGGAGGCCTGGCGTGCTGCGATTCATGGGGTCGCAAAGAGTCGGACACGACTGAGCGACTGAACTGACTGACTGACTGATTCCTTTTTTCTGTTCTGTTTTTGGCAGGGGCAATAGTGGCAGGGCAGTGGGCAGTGGGCAGTACCTGTTGGCAGCGATTTTATAAAATTTGTAGTAGGAACCATAGGTCCAGAGAAGACACACGCCCCTGCTGTTGAAGATGTGAAAGTGAAATAAGCACCTTTGTTAGGACCTAAGCCAGTGCTGAAAGAGGGCCCAAGGTGGGCAGTTTGGTTTGTGCAAGATTGAGGCTGCAATAAGGACCCAGAGAGCGGGGCCAGGAACAAAAGGTCAAGCAAGGCCGGGGCTGCCCTTAGGGCCAGAGAGGAGGCCAGAGCTCCACCCCACAGGGAGACCTGGAGGACAGGGGTGTCACAGCCCTAGCCCCACCTCAGGCAAAGAAGAAGGTGCTCAGGGAGCCGCCCACATGGTCCTTACTAATCTCAGCACGGTGACTGTATAATAACTGCAGAAAAGAACGATAGTGCGGAGACAATGAAGGGGCTTCACTGGAATATGTTCCTGACAATAGGCTTAACATTCCACCTTTTGTGAAAGAGTCACAGAATTTTAACAGCAAAAAGAACCACAGGAGTGTAGTGTATACCATAGACAGGATTGGTCCACTCTCAGGAGGGTGTTTTCTTGTTTTTTAAATTAATTTTCAATGGCCTCTAGTTGCTCTGCAGTGCTGTGTTAGTTTCTGCGGTACAGCAAAGTGAATCAGCTGTACATGTGTATATATATATACACATTCCCTCTTTTGGATTTCCTTCCCATTTAGGTCATCACAGAGCACTGAGCAGAGTTAGGATTGAAAGTGAAAGTCTTAGTTGCTTCAGTCATGTCTGACTTTTTGCAACCCCATGGACTGCAGCCTGCTAGGCTCCTCTGTCCATGGGATTCTCCAGGCAAGAATACTGGAGTGGGTTGCCATTCTCTTCTCCAGGGGATCTTCCCGACCCAGGGACTGAATCCAAGTCTCCTGTATTGCAGGGCACATTCTTTATCACTTGAGCTACAGGTTATCATTTTCTTACACTTCTCTGACTTCACCCTAAGAATACCACTCATTATGAACTTTTTCATTTTCTCAACAGACTTGTGGGTAGGAATGTTTAACTCAAATATGGAGATAAGGAAATTGAAGCTCAGGGATACTAAAGGACTTGCCCCAAGGCTATGAAGTGGGTACGTGTCAGAGGTGGGATGGGGGCACAAAGTCTAACTCCATATACCATGCTCTTTCCAGTCAGCCTCAGCTGCCAACCATAAGTGAGGGCAGAGTCTCTCATGCCTTAAAGGGCAGCAGCTGGCCTGGAACCCATGAAGGTCCTGTCTCAGCCTCAGCCATCTTGTGTGTTTTCAATGTTCAGGCAGGTCTTGGAAACTGGAGGGCGGGCTCTGCGGACAACTATTTTCATTCTTTTATGACTGAATGAAAAGAGACTTCTGAAAAAATCCCCTTTGGTTTTGAAATAATGCCATTTGTAGCAACATGGATGGACTCAGAGATTGTCATACTGAGTGAAGAGGTCAGAGACAGAAAGAACAACATATATTATATGTGGAATCTAAGAAAGATGAACTTATTTACAAATGAACTTATTTACAAAACAGAAATAGAGTCACAGATGTAGAAAACAAACCTACGGGTTACCAGGGGGGAAAGCTGGGGCTGGGGCGGGGATGGGGGGGAGAGGAGGGATAAACTGAGAAATTCGAATTGACCCACACACACTACTATATATAAAACTGTGCTGTTGTTGTTTGGTCCTAAGTCGTCTCCAACTCTTTGAGACCCAATGGACTGCAGCATGCCAGCCTTCCCTGTCACTCATCATCTCCCGGAGTTTGCTCAAACTCATGTCCATTGAGTCAGTGATGCCATCCAACCATCTCATCTCCTCTGTTGCCCCCTTCTCCTCCTGCCCTCAATCTTTCCCAGCATCCGGGTCTAACCCAGTGAGTTGGCTCTTCACACCAGGTGGCCAAAGTATTGGAGCTTCAGCTTCAGCATCAGTCCTTCCAATGAATATTCAGAGTTGATTTCCTTTAGGATGGACTGGTTTGATCTCCTTGGTGTCTAAGGATCTCCTGTATAGCACAGAGACCCCTATTCACTACTCTGTAATGACCTATATGGGAAAAGGATCTAAAAAAGAGTGGATATATGTATATGTATAACTGATTCACTTTGCTGTGTAGCAGAAACAAACACAGCATTGTAAATCAACTATACTCCAATAAAATTTTTTTAAGAAAAGAAAACTGGATCAAGAAAACATTTGGAGGCTGATGAAAATATAAAGACTGAAATGTAGTAATAGATTGTAACTGTACACATTTACTAAAGTCATTTAATTGTGTTCTTAGAATAAATGAATTTTATTATATGTTTAAAAAAAGTCTATTTTCACAAGAAACGAAGGAGCACCCTGAGGGAAAATTTTCCTTAAGAAGCAACCAAATAAATGCTATCCACTCACAAGGCTGTAGTCACAGGGTGGGAGGAGCAGCTTGGAAGCCATCGTAATGGTTATTGCTTAAGCTCCCCCAGCCTGACTGCAGGTCCTCGGGGAATGAGAAAGTAGGAGATGTAAGTAAACACTGAAAAGCTGTTTCATTAAAACCTTAGAAGAAATTATGTCACGAGCGTGCCTGCGGCCTTAGTAATAGCTTATAACACAACGGGGGACGAGAGCTCTCACCAGACACTTCTCCACAGCCCATGCTGACGCCTTGGCATGAGGAAGGCCCCAGTGAACTTGAGGAGGTGCTCAGTTGGAAAGCATCATATCCACAGGGAGACTGTGGTCCCCAAGGGAGGAGGCAGCAGGGTCGGAAAGAGGCCGACGTGCAAGGCAGATGCCACAGAACTCCATTGCCGTGCACATAAAACAAGAGGAAACGGCAGCAGCGCTAAGGGGGAAATCCGGGCAACTTTGGAAAATGGCAGCAAATCTGGTATCAGAACCAGTTGTGAACCTGCGATGTGCCCTCCTGGGGGCTTCCCAAGCCACCCCAGCAGATAATGGCTTTGTGGGGACTGCGGTCTTACAAGAGTAGAAGGAAGCAAGAACAGATGCTCTTTCTTCACTGGAGAATAATTGCTCTACAATGTTGTGTTAGTTTCTGCTGTACAGCATCATGAATCAGCTATAATGTAAGCAAATATCCTCTCCCTCTTGGACCTCCCTCCACCCCACCCCTAGAGGCCATCAGAAAGCACTGAGCTGAGCTCCCTGGGCTAGAGAGCACGTTCCCACTGGCCACCTATTTTACACCTGGCAGTGTATATATGTCACTGCCATTCTCCCAATTCATTCCACTTTCAAAACCAGATGTGATTTGAACTGTTACTGACATACACACTCAGAGTGCAGAGGCCTGGGGACGTCAGTGCTACCGGTTGTACTCCTAACAGCATTTTTTTTTTTTTGGAAAGTAGAGTTTATTTACAATGTTGTGTTAATTTTTGCTGCATTTGTAATGTCTGCCATTCAAACTAAGCCCAGTGTGGACCTCAGTCTTCTGGATAAAGTGATGAGACTCATAAATCTGTAGTCCTCGAGGAAATTTCAGGACACACTTTGTCTGTTCCGCACCCTCCCTCTTTTCCAAGCAGAAGGAGCTGAGGACCCAGGATGCTGCTGAATGTGGTCGTTTTTCTCTTCTTCCTCTTTGGCTTCTGTTTCCTTATTTGAATCCATTCTGCATCAGTTCCCCAAAGGGGTCCAGTAACCTTGTCTCAGCCCCTCTCCTCACTGACAGCCACGAGGTAGACCAGCCCTCTCTGGCCTTGGCGTTCTCCATGGTTTGGCCCCTATTTGAATCGTGTGTTCCAGTGGGGCTCTTTCAACCCTGTCTCAGCATTCGAGCACATAACAATTTCTGCCTCACCATCATACTTTTGGGCTTCCCTGGTGGCTCAGATGGTAAAGAATCTGCCTGCAGTGCAGGAGACTAGGGTTCAATCCCTGGGTCAGAAAGATTCTGGAGAAAGGAATGGCAACCCACTCCAGTATTCTTGCCTGGAGAATTCCACAGACAGAGGAGCCTGGCGGGCCACAGTCTATGGGGTCACAAAGAGTCAGACATGACTAAGCGACCAACATACATACATTATACTTTTGGGGGGATATAGAAGCGGAGGGGGGCAAATTTTTAATTCTGCTCACATCTGTGTCTTCAACTGCTTCACGAAAGTAGAAGAAAGTTAAAGCAAAGGAAAGGTGAGTAGTTTACTTACTTATATGTTCCCGAGTAAAGACCACCTCCATTTTCTATGCCCATGGCCAGTAGATGATTCTAGAGCAGAAGGCCCACTTCAGCACATCTGGAAAAGTTCCTCTCCAGCAAATCAAACACCAAATTAAGATGTGCTATCACCAGAACAATCGTCCCCCGGTTAATCCCTTTACTGTCACACCTCCCCCTTCCAAACCCAAGAGGTCACAGAGAGCCAGTGACAACAGGAACACAGAATGTTTTTACATCAGCACAGCTCCAGCAAGAAATTCCTCTAAGACTGTCTGACAGAGACATCATTTTTCCTCACAAAGTTGTTGAAGACAATTGAGTAATCAGAAGAAATGAGGCTAAAAATAATGCTAGCCATGGAGTGGGAAGACGTAGCTCAGCAAAATGCTGGCAAGCGCTTCTCTCATCGCCAAGCCTCAGAATACACAAATGCCCTTTTCTGTTCAGCCATGACAATCTAATTCAGGTTTTGTCCTCCCAGGAGGTGATCGGTGAGTCCAGATGGACACTGAGCCATCTCGTCTTCCTGGGCACAGAAGCCAGACTGCACTGCAGGTATGCACTCCGAGTCTCTGCTGCCAGCTAGCCTGGCCAGGAGAGGAACTCACTGTGCCCATAGCCAGCCCCCAGGAAGGCTGGGTACGGCTACAGAGCCTGAGGATGGCTTCAGGCGACTCTGATGTTTCAGGACCTAAAGGAGCAGTCAGAACTCAGCTGGGCTCACCCACCAGAATTTGGAATTACTGTAGCACACAATCGTGACATGATCAGAATCAAAAGAGTAAAGTGCCTCTCGGTACAAAGAGGCTGAGTCAGTCTGTACTAAGCAGAGAAAAAAAAAGGTCCAGGAACATTTAGCGGACAATAAGCCAAATGAGTTAGTGATGTAACAAGGTAAGAACAAGTTAGATCAGAATATCTAAATTTCAGAATGCAAGGCAGACATAAGAAGGGATCTATTATCCTTAAATATGGTTAGATCTTGTCAGAGAGGAAAAGAGTTCCATCTGCCCTTCTAGGTTCTTCTGGCTTGTCTAGGAACTAAATTGACATGAGACAGATTAACAGGAGAAAAACCACATGAAAGGTTAATAACATGTGTGCATGAGAGTGTAGCAGTGTAGCGTTAGTCACTCAGGCATGTTCGACTCTTTGCAACCCCATGGACTATATAGCCCACCAGGCTCCTTTGTCTATGGAATTCTTCAGGCAAGAACACTCGAGTGGATTGCCATTCCCTTCTTCAGGGGATCTTCCCAACCCAGGGATTGAACCCAGATCTCCTGAATTATAGGCTTCCTACCAAACGAGTGGTAAAGAGACCGCCTGCCAATGCAGGAGACGTAAGAGACACGGGTTCAATCCCTGGGTGGAAGATCCCCTGGAGGAGGGCATGGCAACCCACTCTAGAATTTTGGGGGCTTCCCCATTAGCTCAGACTGTAAAGAATCCGCCTGCAATGTGGGAGACCTGGGTTCAATCCCTGGGTGGAAGATCCCCTGGAGGAGGGCATGGCAACTCACTCTAGAATTTTTGGGCTTCCCCTATTAGCTCAGACTGTAAAGAACCCGCCTGCAATGTGGGAGACCTGGGTTCAATCCCTGGGTTGGGAAGATCCCCTGGAGGAGGGCATGGCAACCCACTCCAGTATTCTTGTCTGGAAAATCCCTATGGACAGAGGAGCCTGGCGGGCTACAGTCCATGGGGTCACAAAGAGTTGGGCACAACTGAGGAACTAAGCACAGCACATGGCACTCCTGAACTGCAGGCAGATGCTTTACCGTGTGAGCCACCAGGGAAGTCAACTCACCAAAATGGCTAAAACCTTCACCTTAAATACCACCTTCAGCTAAAGCCAAAAGACGATGTCGAGGGAAATGGTTTGGGACTACAAACGGGAGGAAGACAGTTGACATGGAGATGGAAAGGCAAGTGTTGGCAGGGTCTTAGTGAGACCTTGGGGCTCTTCACAGACTTTGGTAGGTTCCTCCCTGTCTCCACCCCAAGTTCATACTATAGTGATCTAAGCTATTTCCCTTCCTCGACCAGATCCTAAACATTCTGTCAGTAGTTAGGGGGAAGGTCAAGGCATCTTCCTGAATCATTTCAACTCAAAGTAATCCACATACCAAAGAAAAACTTTGGAGTGGCAAATGTTGCTCCCCTACAGGTCTCTTCTAGAGAAAGAAGTCAGGTTTGGGCAATGACAAAGAACAAAACAATACTATAAAATACAGGGTTACACCTCAAAGAACTGGATTTGCCCTTGCTATGCGTTTTCACTATGCCACCTGGCATAAACTCTCTGAACCTCAGTTTTCTCACCTATAAAATGGACATAATAATAATAATACATAATTCATTAGATTTTATAAGAATTCAGTGAGGTGATGTATATAAAGTGCTTTAAAGTACATGGCAAGGATAAGAGTTCAGTAAATGTTAGCTGTTCATGGAACACCTATTCCTGACATTGCCAAAGAAAGATGAGTGGAAACATACTGTACAATTTTCTTGGGAAGTCTTATACACTTTAAATATCGTAAAAAATGTCTCCTGGAAATATGACCAACCACAGACCTACAAAGCTAAGGACCAGGTGGGACCCTCAGACTTTGTGTCCCTGCCCCGTTTTGCAAGGCTCAGAATAGGGAAACTGCCAGACTCCTTGGCAATCTCTCCGTTTAACCTCACTTTGTGAGTGGAGGAAGAGGGCCAAAGGGGAACACAATTGTGACCACAGGGCACAGACCTGGATCAGCTGTTGCTGGGCTTGCAAATGACAAGCCAAGCCCTTCCCCAATTCCAAAAGGCTTTCAGGACCATTTTAAATAGAAGTGTCCATTAACCTTGAAAGCAGGCAATTAGTAATGCAAATATTGTCACCTCATAAAGGAAAAGGAAAAGGATCCACGTATTTTTTAAAAACCTTTGTGAGAGAAACAGGCTTCCTGCTGCAGTCCGCCTCTCCTATCTGGTGTGCTAAACCTTCCCATCGTCATTTCACCATTGGACTTGCCACTTCCCCTACAGGTTTGGGAGGAGAATAGCAGAGACCCTGAGGTCCACCCAGATCAAACTCTTCATTTTAACAGATGAGGAACTGAGACTAGGAGAAATGAAGGTGTTTTCCAAGAATGCCAATTTAGTGGCAAAACTGGTACAATAGCCTGGTTTTTCTGATTACCCGTCATGCCTGACTTGTTCATTCTCACCTCAAAGATTTCATGACGACAAGGAATATGATGGTTTCACTTCTCTCTGTTCAGACTGCAAGCTCCTTGGCTGTTGTTACTGTTGTTGAGTCACTCAGTCGTGTCTGCCTGTTTGTGAGCCCATGGCTCATGAGGCTCTTCTGTCCATGGGATTTCCCAGGCAACAGTACTGGAGTGGGCTCCCATTTCCTTCTCCAGAGGATCTTCCTGACCCAGAGATCGACCCTATATCTCCTGCATTGCAGGCAGATTCTTTACCACTGAGCCATCAGGGAAGCCCCAACAAGGTCCTTAAAGGTAGGTAAAGCATTCAACTTTTAGTATTTCTCACTCTCAGCCATAAACAGATGATTAAATCGGCACGTATAAACTATTATGTATAAAACAGATAACTAATGAGAATCAGTTCAAAGAACTGCCACTTTTGAACTGTGGTACTAGAGAACATTCTTGAGAGTCCCTTGGACAGCAAGGAGATCAAATCAGTCAATCCTAAAGGAAATCAACCCTGAATATTCACTGGAAGGACTGATGCTGAAGCTGCAATATTCCGGCCACCGGATGAGAAGAACTGACTTATTGGAAAGACCCTGATGCTGGGAAAAATTGAGGGCAAGGGGAGAAGGGGATGACAGAGGATGAGATGGTTGGATGGCATCACTGACTCAATGGACATGAGTTTGAGCAAGCTCAGGGAGATAGTAATGCCAGGAGAGAGTCTGGCATGTTGCAGTTCATGGGGTTGCAAAGAGTCGAATGTAACTGAGCAACTGAAAAACAACAACAAAGGAGAACCTGTATAGCACAAGGAACTCTACTCAAGATGCTGTAATGGCCTACATGGGAAAAGAATCTAAGAGTGGAGATACGTGTGTGTATAATTGATTCACTTTGCTGTGCAGCAGGAACTAACGCAACACTCTAAATCAACTGTACTCCAATAAAAGAAATTTAAACACAAATCTATTGTACCTTTTTCAAAATAATAGTGCAGAAGAGAGGAACCAAGACCCATTTGGACAAGGATTGATTTATTCTGCTTCACTCATGTCAGACCTAATTGTGCTAATAATTTTGAAAAATCCCTAAGGTTCACAGAATATGGATAGGACCTACCATTTTCAAATTAGCCCAGCTTCATGCAAGTGGGTGGAAAGCTATACATATTGACTACAGTAACAACTGATTGTTCTCCATTTTCATACAGGATTAAAATAAATTGCAACAAGAGTTTCATGGTACATAAGGCAGAGATAATATCTTTATTCACTGGGCATAAAACTAAAAAAAAATGTGGTATGGTCTTTGCCTTTACAAATCTTATAAAATAATGCTGTCAGAAAACCTCAAAAGACATTTCTTCAAAGAAGAAATACAGATGATCAATAGGCACATGAAAAGATGCTCAATCTCACTAATTATTGGAGAACTACAAACCAAAATTATTGAACACAATGAGGTACCACTTCATATCAGTCATAATAGCCATCATTTATAAAGTCTACAAATAACAAATGCTACAGAAAGGGTGAGGAGAAAAGGGAACCTTCCTACCTTGTTGGTGGGAATGTAAATTGGTACAGTCACTCTGGAGAACAGTATGGAGGTTCTGTACAGTCACTCTGGAGAACAGTATGGAGGTTCCTCAGGAAACTAAAATCAGAATTATCATATGATCCTGTGACCTCACTCCTGGACATGTATCCTACAAAACTGTAATTCAAAAAGGGAGATACACCTCTATGGTCACAGCACTATTCACAATAGCTAAGACATGGGAACAGCCACCTAAATGTCCACGGACAGATGAACGGATAAAGAAGGATGGGGTACTGTATACAATGGAATGCTACCCAGCCATAAACAAGAATAAAATAATGCCATTCACAGCAACAGGGATGGACCTAGAGATTATCACACTAAGGGAGGAAAATCAGAAAGAGAGGCAAATACCATAGGACGTCACTTGTATGTGGAATCTAAAATACAACACAAATGAACCTCTCTATGAAACAGAAACAGAATCAGGGACGTAGGGAATGGACTAGCGGTGCCAAAGGGGAGGCAGAGTGGGAGAGAGTCATTCTATCCACCACCCACCTGGGACTTTGGAATTAGTAGATGCAAAGTGATACGTACAGAACGGATGGACAACAAGGTCCTACTCTATGGCACAGGGAGCTATATTCAATATCCTGTGACAAACCATAACGGAAGAGAATACGAAAAAGAACGTATGTATAAATACACAGAACTGAGTCACTTCACTGTACAGCAGGAATTAACACAACATTGTAATTCAACTATAAAAGCAAAAAGAAATTTAAAATTTTGTTAATTAATTAATTTATTTTAATTGGAGGCTCATTACGTTACAGTACTGTGATGGTTTTTGCCATACACAGACATGAATCAGCCACAGGTGTACATGTGTCTCCCCATCCTGAAGCCCCCTCCCACCTCCCTCCCCAACCCATCCCTCTGGGTTGGCCCAGAGCATCGACTTTGAGTGCCCTGCTTCATGCATCGAATTTGCACTGGTCATCTATTTTACATATGGTAATATACATGTTTCAGTGCTATTCTCTCAAATCATCTCACCCTCACCTTCTCCTAGTCCAAAAGTCTGTTCTTTACATCTACGCCTTTTCTGCTGTCTTGCATATAGGGCTTGTCTTGTATATAGGGTTGTCATTACCGTCTTTCTAAATTCCATATATATGTGTTAATATACTGCATTGGTATTTCTCTTTCTGACTTACTTCACTCTATATAATAGGCTCCAGTTTCATCCACCTCATTAGAACTGACTCAAACGCGTTCTTTTTTATAGCTGAGTAATACAGCTATAATATAGTATTACAGCTATACAGCAGTAATTAACACAACATTGTAATTTTAACTATAAAAACAAATTTAAAAGAAAAATTTTTAATTTTTTAAATAAAATAATGCTGTCCAACTTGAACGGTCCAGCCATTATTCCATACAAAGACAGAACTGGAATATGCCCTCCTGTGAGCCTTTTCATCCTCTCTTACTTTCTGCTGTTTTATGACCGTGATGTTCTAGCAATGCTGAATTCCTTACCACTACTGATCTCCTATCTCCAATAACATTCCTAGTCCAGGCTGCGCAGAGCCTCCACACGTACTCCACCACAGCCAGCTTGTCTTTTAAGTCATAGCTGTGATTCAGGAGATCTGAGGTGCAGCCCAAGAGTCTACACTTCTAATAAGGTCCCTGAAAATATGGATGCTGCAACCAACAACCCAACCCAACCTTGACCTGGGATGTCTTCCCATTTTCCCAGGTGTGTCTACTCTGACCTGGGTATCTCTCTAAAACTCCCAGCGTGTCTACTCTGGCCCACGATGTTTCCCTAACTCCCCAAGTGTGACTCCTATGACCTTAGATGTCTAATTACCGCGGTGTGTCTACTGTCACCTGGGATCATCCTTCAGTTCAGTCCAGTCGCTCAGTCGTGTCCGATTCTTTGTGACCCCCTGAATCGCAGCACGCCAGGCCTCCCTGTTCATCACCATCTCCCGGAGTTCACTCAGACTCACGTCCATTGAGTCCGTGAGGTCATCCAGCTATCCCATTCTCTGTCATCCCCTTCTCCTCCTGCCCCTAATCCCTCCCAGCATCAGAGTCTTCTCCAATGAGTCAACTCTTTGCATGAGGTGGCAAAAGTACTGGAGTTTCAGCTTCAGCATCATTCCTTCCAGAGAAATCCCAGGGCTGATCTCCTTCAGAATGGACTGGTTGGATCTCCTCGCAGTCCAAGGGACTCTCAAGAGTCTTCTCCAACACCACAGTCCAAAAGCATCAATTCTTTGGCACTCAGCCTTCTTCACACTCCAACTCTCACATCCATACATGACCACAGGGAAAACCATAGCCTTGACTAGACGGACCTTAGTCAGCAAAGTAATGTCTCTGCTTTTGAATATACTATCTAGGTTGGTCATAACTTTCCTTCCAAGGAGTAAGCGTCTTTTAATTTCATGGCTGCAATCACCATCTGCAGTGATTTTGGAGCCCCCCAAAATAAAGTCTGACACTGTTTCCACTGCTTCCCCATCTATTTCCCGGATGCCATGATCTTCGTTTTCTGAATGCTGAGCTTTAGGCCAACCTGTTCACTCTCCTCCTTCTCTTTCATCATCATCCTACTGGCACGTATGTGTATGTGTCAGCTGCAGCCTACTATGTCTGCCTAATGACCCATGTTATTCCTGACTCACCCCCTTTCCTCAGCACCTATTTACTGAAATGTTTAAGATGCTCTGTGTGTTTACTGTAAAATGAACTTACGATTGCAGTGTTATGAAAATTAACAGATGGAGTCACTTGTTTAGTTAAAAATACTTAAGAATGTGGGATAAGGCACATATCATAGCAGACCCCAAGAAGACAGAGATGAACAACACATAACCTGACTTGGAGACAGATGTCATGGTCCCACAGGCTACTAGCTGATTGACCTTGGGAAAACTACCTGATCTGTTTGTATTAGCTTTTTCTTCTATAAAATAAGGATAACAAAGTCTACCTCACAGGGAAGCGTAAGCATAAAGCAGAACTATGTATGAGAACTCACAACATGCTCCAAAATGTATTATTAATATAAAAACGTGTAATGTGTTCATTCCTATCTGTTTTGGGCTCCCCTTTTATATTGTAAACTGCCTGATGCTAACAAAAATCACTTTTTTCCCTTCTTCCAAAACTAAGAGTTTAGCATAGATTTTTACGCCTTATGAAAGTTAAATTCTTTCATTGAACGTCTTATCTCTTTTTTTCCCCCTGTTGTTGGATAGGCAGTACATCCTAGAACATTTCCACAAGAAAAAAATCAAACCAGATGGATATACTAGGACACATCCTCCAAAAATCTCTGCTCTGCATCATTTCTCATTCCAACATTAAGATCTTCTTTGAATTTAACAAGGTACTTCATTTCCCCATGGCCCCTTCCTTCCACTGATCAGAACAGTCCCCACAACTGCTGGCACTCAATAAACTTTCTCTGAATGACTGAATTGATATTAGGGATTGACATTTGTTAGGGTTCCCCTGGTAGCTCAGATGGTAAAGAATCTGCCTGCAATGCGGAGACCCTGGTTCAATTCCTGAGTCGGGAAGATCCGCTGGAGAAGGCATAGACTATCCCCTCCAGTATTCCTGGGCTTCCCTGGTGGTTTAGTTGGTAAAGAATCTGCCTGCAATGCAGGAGACCTGGGTTCGATCCTTGGGTTGGGAAGATCCCCTGGAGAAGGGAAAGGCTACCCACTCCAGTATTCTGGCCTGGAGAATTTCATGGACTGTCTAGTCCATGGGGTCTCAAAGAGTTGAACATGACTGAGCGACTTTCGCTTTCTTTCACTTGACATTTGTTAAATCCAAGAACATGTTGACATGTTTGGGAACTGGAGCCAGGATCCCTAGCCCTCCTTCTCTTCGTGAACAATTTCACTGCCCATGTCAGGGCAGCCACCCCTCACATCCCCTGGAAGCTGACCTTGATGCTGTGCCTTAGGAGCGCTTATGACTTATACACTTGTTCTTTAAGAATCATGGCCACTCATGGAATTGACACTAGTTAGCCCTTCCCACTGCAGGCCCCCATGCCAGGCCAAAGGCTAAAGGAAACACAAACACAGTCAGCTGCTCAGGGCGGTGGAGGATGGCGCACAGTGGAGAGGAACTTCAGGGTTTTCACCGCCGTTCGCTGCATCTCATTCACTCTGGTGTTACACTGTGCTTCCATTTCCAGGGACTGTCAGTCCAGGACCAAATCCACTTAAGCAGAGGCACTGCCACCATGAGGCTGAGTCCAAAGGCTTTCAGATCACAGGACACCTGAGAGATGGCTAAGCCACGATCTCAGGGTAGAACCCCAGGGCATCTCCTGCCCCTTGCCTTCTTCTCCAGGTGCTGTTCCTGCTGCCGCCACAGACAAGATTAACAAGAAGGTTATATTTAAACTTCCAAGAGGCGCTGCTGTGCCATTATGGGTCTATTTAAGATCCTCCGGGCAGCTGCAGTACATAATAACAAATCAGCGGGAGGGAGGGAGGGCGGGAGGAGAGGAGGAGTAGGGGAGGAGGAGGGGAGGTGGTCAGGAGCATCCTGGATTGTTTCCCTGAGAAATGGACTGTCAAAGGATGGCAGGGGTTTGCGGGCGTGTTAAAGATGCCCCCTGCGGTGAGAATGCTAGAGAGAGAAGCCTCAGGAGAATGTGCTAAGCAGGGGCTGGGAGGGAACCTGTGTGTGTGTGTGTTAGTTGCTCAGTCGAGTCCACTTCTTTGTGACCCCATGGACTGTAGCCCACCAGGCTCTTCTGTCTATGGAACTCTCCAGGCAAGCATACTGGAGTGTGTTGCCAAGCCCTCCTCCAGGGGATCTTCCTGACCCAGGGACTGAACCCAGATCTCCTGCGTTGCAGGCAGATTCTTTACCATCTGAGCCACCGTGGAGGGAATGAAGGATCCTAATACGAAACTCTGCCAGACCTGAAAACTTGCTGCCTGCCTGGGATACGTCCCAGCTCCAGAACACTCGACTTCTCCCAGGGGACCCTGCTGACCAGCACGAGCCATCGGTTCAATGTTGATGGAAGATCAGCACCAGAATATGAAGACTTCTGGTATCAAGAGTACAGAGCGACTCCCTCAGTCCCGAATGAGGCATGCCACTCTGTCCCTCAATTCAGTATCCAGGATTGTACCTGGTAGAGGGCCAAGTGAAGGCCCCCTACAGGAAGTTCCCCATGGCAACAGCTTCAGGACCTAAGGACAGCTAGGTTCCCTTTCGACCCCACTTTTTGCTGCCTTTGCTAGGTTTGGGTATAGTTTTTACCCTCTCTTTGCCCTCTCCTATAGTGGGAGAGTTATACTGTTCACTGAACTGTGGGCATAGCCATGCTCATCTTCCTTTCCCAGCCCCTCCTTCATCCATGGTATATCTGTAAACCTTGGTTTGACTCATGTCATCCAAACTCCTGACCAGTTTTATCATTCTTTACTAAAGTCACTTTCAAAGTTAATAACATTTCTCATGATTTTTCTTCATGGGCAAGTTTACTTAAATCTCCTCTATCTGTCCAAACGGTCACTCTGTGCCCATTTCTGGGGCTTTTGTATGATATAAATTTCACCTCTGGTCCCACAAGCAGATTTACAAGCTGAAACCAACATGGCATTCCTGGGAAGCATGTACTTAAAAAGAGAAAAATAGCTATTACCTCATTGATTTTGTTTCTGTGGACGACCTATTGGATGTCACAGGCTCAAAACAATACTTACCATGAACAGATCATAACATTCAGAAGATTTGGATGTCCACAGTGATCCAATAAACTAAGTAAATATCAAAAATTCACTTTCTACTGCATAGACGTAGTTTAAATGTCATATCATATTCTGATATAAATATGTAAGTAAATGATGTAAGATGTAAGTTCTCTCTATATAATTATATATATATATTTCAAATAGAATATTCTAGTAGGTTAGCATTTGCTAACAGTTTATACAGATTAAGAATGCATTCCTCAAGGAGCTTTATCTTCTTTTTTCTTTTGTTTCTGGTTGAATGCCTAATAAGCAGGAGATTTATAAAACTATCTGCCCCTACTAAAGCAACAACCAGCAAACAATAGACAACCTGTAATATGTCCAAAGCTGTCATGTCAACATATACTCATTGACAGTAACTATAGATTTAGAATTAAGCTCCATAGTAGGGAGAGTAAATGCTTATTAAGCACATAATGCTGACTGAGCGACTGAACTGAACTGATGCCAAATATGTTGTGCAAATATTACCAATGCACAGAGACTGTATAAAACACTCTGCCACAGTATGTTCAAATGACAATCTGTGACCTCTGTGTCAAAACTCTGTAAAAATCTACCGATGATTTATTATTTAGTGTCGATGTCCTTCCGTGTTTTCATTCCTGTACCTATTCCCGTAAATACCAGAACCTCGAAACAGACAAGATTCCAGAGAGAGAAAGCCAGAAGAATTCCTCCAGGAGCTTCACCACCACCAGCCTCTCCAAAGGTTGAGGGGACAGGGAACCTTATGACAATGTCCCAGCCAGGCTCCACCATCCACTATGAAAGCAAATGAAAATGACCTTCTCAAGAATAAACAGAGCGAAGAATCTTCTTACTCAAAGAGTTCCTTCTAGGTGACATGATCGATCAATTGAGGAAATCAGATATAACAATTCCAAAGTGTCAGATGGGAAAAACCTTGACAAAATAAAAGAAATGCAGTCCTGTGGACACTCAGTGCCTCATTTGAACCTGTACTGATCATTCAGCTCTTTCTGTGAATTGCTGGCCACTTGACTCACTATCTTGTGACGTTTACTCCTTGGAAGGAAAGTTATGACCAACCTAGATAGCATATTGAAAAGCAGAGACATTACGTTGCCAACAAAGGTCTGTCTAGTCAAGGCTATGGTTTTTCCAGTAGTCACATATGGATGTGAGAGCTGGACTGTGAAGAAAGCTGAGTGCCAAAGAATTGATGCTTTTGAACTGTGGTGTTGGAGAAGACTCTTTAGAGTCCCTTGGGCTGCAAGGAGATCCAACTAGTCCATTCTAAAGGAGATCAGTCCTGGGTGTGCTTTGGAAGGACTGATGCTAAAGCTGAAACTCCAATACTTTGGCCACTTCATGCGAAGAGTTGACTCATTGGAAAAGACTCTGATTCTGGGAGGGATTGGGGGCAGGAGGAGAAGGGGACGACAGAGGATGAGATGGCTGGATGGCATCACCGACTCGATGGACCTGAGTTTGAGTGAACTCCAGGAGTTGGTGATGGACAGGGAGGCCTGGCATGCTGCGATTCATGGGGTCGCAAAGGGTGGGACACAACTGAGCGACTAAACTGAACTGAACTGACTCACTGTCTTACATGTCACCCACCTGTAGTCAAACTAAGCCTTTCAGTCTGTCCCTGGGAGCAGCTAAGAGCTCTGCTCACCAGCATAGCATAGAGGAGGCCTACCTACACTGGCTTAGTGCAAGTCTAGGAGAGCAGGCGGGCGGCATTCAATCCAGTTCAGCTTCATGTGTGTGTGCGTGCACATGCTAAGCGGTTTCAGTTGTGTCCAGCTCCTTGTGACCCTTATGGACTGTAGCCCTCCAGGCTCCTCTGTCCATGGGATTCTCCAGGCAAGAATACTGGAGTGGGCTGCTATGCCCAATTCCAGGGTATCTTCCCAACCCAGGCAGTGAACTTGCCTTATGTCTCCTGCATCGGCAGGCAGGTTCTTCACCACTGGCACCACCTGGGAAGCCCCTCAGCTTCATACACTGCTTCCTATCTTTCCATTCACTGGAGACCCATCTCTTCACACACCCACCAGAGGTTTACTGAGTCCTTATGCTGGTGTTCAGGATAGAAACAAATAAGATACGATGCTGGCCTGAAGGAATCTGAAGTGTCACCAAAGTAATAAACATGTAAACAAAGACTAATAATTTATTGAAGTGAAATCATGAAGACAGACCCAGAGGAAGAAAGCTTCCACTTGAAACTCCTACTGGAATAACAGACAATTCACAAAAGCGAAATAAAACTCATATGGCTAAAAAGGATAGTTTTAAAATTCAAGCTCATTGAAAGATCAACTAAATAGAAATTTAAACATTTTCCCCATTATATTGAGAAATAATTGACCTACCTCCCTGTGTTAAATTAAGGCACACAGTATGATGGTTTGATTTATACATATTGTGAAATGATTACCATGTTTAGCTAATATCTATCTCCTCATCTAAATAAAATTTTTAAAAAAAGAGAGAAAAAAATTCTCCTTGTGATGAGAACTCTTAGGATTAACTCTCTTAATAACATCCTATATATCATTCAGCTGTGCTAGCTATAGTCATCATGGTGCTGCTGTTGCTGGTCAGTCACTAACTCATGTCCAGCTATATTGCGAGCCGACCCCCTACCCCCCTCCACCCAATTTACCTTATAACTGGAAGTTTGAGCCTTTAAGCCACCTTCCTCCAATTTCTCTTCCTCCTGCCCTTCACCTCTGGTAACCACAAGTCTGATCTTGTTTTCTGAGTTTTAAGCAATAACATTATACCTTCTTAAACATGAAAAGGTTTTTTGCCTTCAATGCAAAGGTCAGAGTACTGGATATTCTCAAACATATACACTTACACAAACATATATAATAGTTTTAAATTTTTGGACATCAATTTGATAATATACATACCAAAAGTCACAAAATGTTGATATTATTTGACCTTAAGTAAACCCAGTTCTATAAGCTTATACTAAAGAAATGATTAAGGACAGAGAAAATGATTTATATACAAGACTATGCATCATTATGCTATTTGTAAAAGTCTTCATTTTGAAGGCAAAGTAAAATGCTGAACCATAGAGAACTGGTTAAACTGCAGAATTCTTTGCAGTCATTAGAAATGATATAGGATGCTTCTGATAGGAAAGAATAATCACTGTATGTTGATAAAAAGAAAAGGCTGGATACAAAACAATATGCATAGTATGACCTCATTTTTACTTTGCATAACACACTGAGAGATGTTTGCAGCGCTGCTATCTGGTGAGACGATGTCTGCTCTCATTTTTCCCTTCTCTTCCAATTTTTCTCCCATGTGCATGTATTGCTTTTGTAATAAGAAAAAAAAATTAAGTTACACTTCATTCTAGAAGAAAATTAAGTGCATATCTTGTGCTGGGCATGGGGGATGTCTGTGCATACACAATCTCTAATTTTCACAGTCCTGCAGACAATGAGTGAGATTAAGTGACTCACCTAGTCAGACAATTGGTAAACCAGCAGTTGCGCTAAGAAATCAGGTTCTCAAACTCCTATTTCCCTCCCTGTTGGCTAGTCCATACTACTTGTTCCCTAAAATCAGACTTTTTTTCATTGATATCACTATGATGTTACAAAGAGTTTTATAAGCCAAACGAAAACATTTTTTAAACCAACACAATACCTTAAATAAAATTTAGGGGATTGTGAATAGGCAAAAAAAGAAGTGCCTTTAAATGAAATTTCTTTCACTTGAGCTTATAGCTAAGCCCCCTAAAGCCTCTGATGAGACAGGGAGGGGGTAGGAACAGCAGGAAGCCAAAAAAAAAAAAAAAAAAACCAGAAGACACTCATGTGGGAACAACAATTCACTCAGAATTACCCACAGCCAAGTCTCAGCTGATGGAGAAAGTCAACCAGATGGGTATTTGCCTTTCTGCCTGTGAACCTGCAGTTATGTTTTTGCCAACCGGTCATTTTATGCCCCTCTGATTCTGTTTAAAGTATAGTCCATGGAATTACATTGTGCTCAGTAGGAACTGTCACTTCACTAAGTGCTTTATTCATTATTTACCCATTTTCATCTTTCTCTGAACCTGGCAAATTATATCTTTGTGCTGTGATATGCATTCCTGCGTGATCAAGTATGAACCTGTCAAACTTCTGCCTCTTCTTTCTGATCTCACTGTGTCTTGTGGTTTTTGCAGAGTCTTTTTGTTAGCAAGATACTGTATTGAGATAAGCAATCTTTTCAATGCTGCTTCAATCCTCTATTGTCTGTTTTGTCCAGCCTACACTGTGCATTACTTAGATTTAATGAATTGATTTTCACTCTCCTCTTCCTGAAGATCAGAGCTTTCTTCATGTTTTAGGTTGTTATTCCTAAAAACCTGTAAATTCATATATTCTTCCTTTAAAGGCATTAAAAAAATAGTTATTCTATTTATTTGAATCTTAGTTGTGGCATGCAGGATATAGTTCCATGACCAGGGATCGAACCCCAGCCTGCTGCACTGGAGTGCGGAGTCTCAGCCACTGGACCACCATGAAAGTCCCCATTCACATATTCTTAAGCCTTTTAGTGTTTCTCAGTCATATAGGTTTCTCCACATTCTAATCCAACTTATTTTTCAGTCCTTTTTCTTCAGTCCTTCAACATAAATCCAAAAGCAAGTCATCCAAACTCCTCATTCATGACAATTATTCCACTTTCATTCACATTTGGTCATGCTGGTTCCTTCACCTAGACTGTCGCCCTCTTTGCCCTTGGAAATCCATGAAATTCAAATACCACCTCCTTTTCTGATCACACTAATTAAAGCTTCCCTCTGCATTCATATATAACACTTAGTTTTACAGCTCCTGCAGCGCTTCTCATAAAGATATATATTATATTTCCTTGGTTATGTCTTATCTCCTCCAATAAATTCCAAACCCCATGAGGTCTAGAAGAGTGTCTTGAGGCAATAACGTCTTGCCCTTAAGAGGTCCTCAAATATTATTTTATGAATGAACAAAGAAACCTAACTGTGTTTCTCCAAGATCCTGGCCACAAGGATGAAGGCCAGTGTGCGCAGTGAACCCAGAGTGCATGGATTTTCCGGGCAAGAAGTGGCCCCGCTCTTACCCTCAGCGCGCACACAGCCTTTCTGTTTAACTACTAATTTCAGTCTGGCCTTGACTGTCAATTTACTTTATCTTTTAGCGTTTATTTAGTACTTCATGTTTGGCAAGAGCTTTGTAATCATTTATTAGTTACTCTTCTGTGAGACAGATCGGTACTATCATCCTTCTTTTATGATAAGGAAACTGAAGCCCAGAAAACGTCTATGACTCATGGAGGAGCAAAGACAATGTCAACGTTAAACCCTACAGCACTCAAATTTCTTGCCCGCAGGTTCTCCCACCTCACCACATTTCCCACCAGAAACCAGGGCTCAGGGCTCAGCATACAAGAACCTCCTAACCCAAATAAGACTGGATTGAGAAAAACCTGAAGGTCACAAATCCAAACAGTTATCCCAAACTGCAGGATTGGTGATTTTTCTTCCTTGAAAGTAACACTCTTCAGTGCTAACTATAGCACCAGAGAAAGGAAGCTGCTTGCATCTCGGCTGTAAGGTGTTTACTTTTCTAAGAAACAACAAGCAAGCAGGTCATTATCATGTGCGTTATTAAAGATCTAAAAATATTCAGTTCAAATCCTAATTTGAGCAATATAGACTGCCACTCAAATGTCCTGGAAGTGCTTCATAAATGATAATACTTTATATGAATGTGAGATCTATCACTGTGTTATGTTTATTTTCCTGCAAACCCCATGAGATGGCTTCGTTTTTTTTACTTTCTGTCTTGACTTTTTGCTTGAACAGGGCACAAGTTCCTTAAGGTCTCTGGGGCTGTTTTAGGGAAAGAGGCAGGCACATGAGAAGACTTCTATGATGTTCTCCTGCCCAAACTGTGTGTATCTACATGGCTGCAATGCTGATTGGTTGAAATGACGGAAACATTTCAGGTAGGTGGGTGGTCATCAGTTGGACAAATGGGCCAGTGGCTTGACTCAGTGTCTAATAAAGGGCCCTAGAAAATGCCAGTTGCCTCTCTGCATCTGTTCACATTTCACTCCCTCTCACCTCCCATCTCCTCTCTGACCACAGTCACCTTGCCTCCTCTCTTCTCATCCCAGGAAGTGAGATTTACGAGGCCAGGGGAGAATCTCACCACAGCGAAATCCGCCTCAATTTCAATCAGCCACAGAGAGGGGAAAGTGTCCAAATTAAGCTGCTTGATTACGGAAATTAATCTTGTCATTTAGCGTCCTGTTCTGTAGAACAGGGCCTCTGATTAGCCTCCTTGTTTCAGAATATTACAAGTTGCCATTTATTAAGCGGGAGGCGATTTTTTGTACTCAGGCAAGTCAGAGGGAAAGCAAAGGTGCCAGGAGCTGCCGAGAGAAGGGCACCCAGTCGAGGACCCTCGTCAGCTTCCACACCAAGGTTCTCCCACGGAAAGATGGTCATGGCTTCAGGGCCGCAAGCAGCCTGGCCAGCTGGGGACCGTGCCTTCCATGAGAATTCAAGAAGCAGCAAGATAATGCATAGTCCTTGATCCTTTTAAGTAATGGAATGAGCCTTGTGCCCTAGAGAGAGTCAGATGACTGGGGTTATTTCATGCAGTGCACAATTAAAATCCAACGTATGGACACACACCCAGAGGTTATTACAAGATACTGAATACGATCCCCTCTGCTATACAGTACATCCTTGTTGCTTACCTATTTTACATGCAGTAGTTTGTATCTGTTAAGCCCATGCTCATAATTTGTCCCTCCATCTCTTCCTCTCTCCTTCGGTAACCATTAATTTGTTTCCTGTGTCTGTGAGCCTGTTTCTGTTTTGTGTATATAGTTTCTGTATTAATTTTTAGAGTCCACACAGAAATAACATCATATAGTCTTTATCTTTCACTGACTTACTTCACTAAGTATAATATTCTCTAGGTCCATCCGCGTTGCTTCAAATGGCAATGTTTTATTCAATTTTATAAACCATTCTCTTTTGTAAAAACTTATTGTGGTAGGAACATTTAGCATGAGATCTATCTTCTTGATAAATTCCTAAGTGCCCAATAAATATAAAATAAAATGCAACATGTGGAGAAGTTGCTGCTTTTATAGGGTCATTGCTATAGCAGCTCTGAATTGTGTTAGTGTCCAGACTGAGAAAACCATAAAGATTGCAGGCGTGCACTGTTGCAGGGAGGAGCACAGAGGGCATGCATCGGCATTTTTAAACTTTGAAGGTGCACGTTATCTGGTAGAAGGCAATTTGCTCACCAGACCATGTTCCCAATTTCAGAGCTGCTGAGGTCACTTTGAATTTGGTTGCGGGAGGGAGTCAGTTGACCTGCTCCCAATTTGCATGACTTTCTGGCAGAAGCACTTTTTCCAGTGACGTGCACCCCTCCAAAGGAAGTCCAGCGTGGAATAATGGGGCAGCTCAGTGAAGGGGCCCCAGGATTCCACTAGAATGGCTCAGGGGCTCCCGAGGCCTAGAAATCAGAGCCCAGGTCACCAGCAACCAACAGATCAAGTGGTGCTAGGAGACAACCACTCATTAACCAAAGTGAAACAAAAAGCTGCTTGACAACAGAGGTCGCTCTTTTTTAGGTGTATCCTAATTTCTCCTTAGAATCAGAGCAAAGAAATACAATCAAGGTGATGAGCAATACAGGGGATGGGTACTGATCAAAGGGACCAACCAATCAGGAATACAGAAAATGACTCTGGAACTGGATCTCTGAACCTTGGTTCTATTGACTATTTGGACAAAATAATTCTTATGCAGGGTCGCCCTCGGCCCCATAGATGCTTGAGCAGTCTCCCTGGCCTCTACCCGTAAGATGGCAGGAACACCCTCTACCCTTGTCACAACCCAAAAGGTCACCAGATACTGTCAATGTCTCTGAGGGTCAAAACCCCTTTCCCTTGAGAACCACGGCTCTAGAATAAGTGCAATCTCAGAAAAACCCATTTCCTAACTTTTCCCAATTAAGCTCATCATGCCTTTCAGCTGAGAGACATTATGGTGTGGCAGGGAGACTGTGAGGTCAAGAGGTCTATGATCAAGTCCCAGTTATCGCGTGTGCTAGTGTGTGATCATGGCTGAGGGACTTTATCTCTCTGAGCTTCAGTAGGATGAGCAGCATTTCACTGCACAGTTGGGTTTTTTTTTTTTTTTGCCATTTTATTTATTTATTTTTAATATAAATTTATTTATTTTAATTGGAGGTTAATTACTTTATGAGGATTAGAACATATAATACTATATGCCTGGCATGTGGTTATAGAGGAGATATTAAAAACCGGTGGTGGAACTTCCCTGGTAGTTCAGTGGTTAAGGCTTCGCCTTCTAATGCAGGTGGTGCGGGTTTGATCCCTGATCAGGCAGCTAAGATCCCACATGCCTTGTGGCCAAAACACCAGAGCATAAAACAGAAGCAATACTGTAACAAATTTAATAAAGACTTAAAAAATGGTCCACGTTAAAAAAAAAATCTAAAAAAAAAGAAAAGAAAACCCAACAGTGGCAATCATTAGCACTCAAACTCTTAGACTCCAAGACAGAGAATCTGAGACAGAGGATCACATTTCAAAGACAGGGAGAGAACTTGTAAAGTGAAACATTAGCCACCTTGGCTGGTCACCATGAAATTTTGTTATAAATGGTTTAAGGAAGGAAAGGAAGAGAGAAATAAGCAAGACCCTCCAGAAGCTGGGCTCCTTGAGGCTGGGAACATCGGGGATATAGCTGCACAACAGGACTGCAAGCATGGCCATCTAAACCGGCCTCCTGGCCACTTCTATGCCTCCACCTCATCTTCCCCCAGCACTCAGAGCGCTCTTCTGTAAACGTTAACACCCTCCCATTTCTTCTCTGCACACTTCAAACAGCACCCAGGTTTCTCAACCTGGCCTGAGGGTCTAGCCTATCCCCCTCCCCAACCTGAACTGCTGCTCCTTCCCCTGTTCACTCTGCTGCATCCAGGAAGGCTTCTAGCTCGTTCTGCAACTGCCAAATGCCTTCCTGTTTCCAGCCTTCTCCACTGGCTCTTCTCTCAACCTAGAAAGTGCCTCTTCCTTCCCATCCTTCAAGCTTCTGCTCAGGCGCCATCTCTTCTGAGAGACCTATTTCACCCATCTTTTCAAAGCGAACTCCCTCTCCAACACCCGCTGCTGTTATCCCCTTACCTTCTTTCCTTTCTTTGCAGGACTTAACTTCTGCCCAAACTAGACCTTGTGTGATCTGTTTTCTGTCTCCTTCATGAAAATGTAAGTTCAAAGCAGGGACTCTGTCTTGTCCACTCAGTAGCCCCAGAGGCCAGCCAGCCACGGGCACTCTGCACCTCTTTGTCGAATGAACGTAGTTGAGCTGCAGACATGCTCATTCTAAAGGACTTTCTTACTGGTGAGTGGAGCCAGTAGCCCACCTCCCTAAGCACCGGCTCATGAGAAATGAGTAACCCCAGGCACTCCTGAATGAACAGCCACTGTGTCCTTCTTGGTGGTGCTTGTATGCCTCTGCCTAATGCCCAGCACTGTGCCTGGCACACAGCAGGCCCCCAAACATGTGGATGGCTTCTACTATCAGAGAAAACAGAGGAATGAGGAATAATACACCTTTCTGCTCTGTCAGTACATCCCCAAACTGGGCCAGTTGTTCAAACTGTCTAAGAAGGGGGTCACAGAAGGCCTCTCTCCTTCTTTCCAGCACCCCTAAAACATCTCCACAAATAATCATTGTGGAGGGAAATCTCACTGTGTGGACTGGAATTAACGTACCAGTGGGCAACAAAGGACTGGCCGCCTGTCGCATTGAGTAGGGTTCATTTATCATATCCAGCATCCAGATTCATTTATCTAATCACGAGCCGCTGCCACCCATGGTAACTAGAAGGGAACAGTGGCCTCGTTTCAGTCAGTGGACTCTGGGCACGTATAACTGGGGAAGGACCTAATGAGGAAGATGCCAAATCAAACCAGAGATGACAGTATGGAAACCAAGCACCGCCCCCATGATTCCATTCCCATTCTTCAAGGGACAGACCCTCTTTAACGGTTGTAAAATACAGCCAGATATCCAGAAGGGTCCTCTCTATGCCTGCACAGTGACCTTCTGGACAATATTACTTACAAATGCTTCAGCAGGTTTTTTTGTTTTCCTTCATAAAATAGAGTAACTTGGGCTCGATGAAGCTACGAAGTCTGGCAACTAACACACTAGCCTGCTTGGAGGGCAGAGAGTGGATGATGGCACTAAGACTTTCAGTTTGGAACTGGCCACAGAGGTCACCTTTCAATGGAGATAAGGAAGGAGGAAGAATTTATGAATCTATGAATAGGGGTGAACTATGAATAGAAAGTAGGATGCTAAACCTGGGGTTTCTGAATGGACCTCAAGGAGTTCATGAAGCCCCTGAAACTGCACGTAGAATTGGGTTTGTGGATATTTTCCTGAAAAGGGGGCCTATAGCTTCCTTTAGGGTCTTTAAAGGCTCTGTAAGCCATGTCCACAAGTCTCCAAAGAGAAAAGGAAGGATTCCTGGTAACTCGTAAGATATAGTGGTATTCATAGGCAGTATTCAATTTTTGTGTTAATCAATCTATGCAACCATAAAAATCAATTCAATAAATATTTGGGAAGTCTCAGACTTGCAAGATACTGTGTAGCAGCATGCCCACGGGAGTGTGCCTGACAGAAGAAATTTCGAGAAAATGTTAGTATTCTTTTCAAGTAGGAATAAAGTTCTTAGCAAAATGTTGACTGAAATAACTTCTGGGATCAGGCATTTAGACTGAATATGATTCACCTGTTACATTTGCATTTCCCACTATTGACTCTCCCCAACCTCGATTTTCATCTGTACATATTTTTTTTTCATTTTTCCTCTTCTCATCTGCTACCAAATCTGTTTCAACTTTGAACATTTTCCATGAGCAAAATCCTGCTACAGTGCTTTGCATTTCATATAAGAAGAACAGTATAAAATGAAACAAATAAAAACTGCAAATGAAATAAAAAATTCTGTTTTTCTCTATTAAATCTGAGGCAGCTGCAAGAGATTAAATGGCGATGTCTGAAAGAAACGGAAGTGAGGAAAAGAAATAAGAAAATTAATAGTAAGATAGAGATGCTGATCAGGGTGTCTACCATAGACACATGATGTTGAAACCATGAAACCATGTCAATTAGGAGTGAAAAGACACTGGACTCGCCTTTAGAGGATTGCTGTAGGAATCAGTAAAGGCAGTTCATGGTAAACTGGAATCCAGGCTACAGTGAGGTAAGCAATTGAGAAGTTTGGGGAAGTTTTATGTAAAACTGGAACTCAAGAAAAGTAAAGACGAAGCAATAAAGCTATTTAAAGAGTCATCCATTTGAATACTGAACATCAGAATTATGATAGAAGGCTAGAATAAGAGTGGGCAAAAATGAGAACCAGATGGCGAAGCAAGCATGTGAGATTGCTGTGGATCCCAAACACTACACTTCCGGGACTTGGTTACAGGAAGTTGGAAACGGGGAGGATAAAATTGGGGGGGAGGAGGCAGAGCAATAACAACAGCAGCCACAAAAATAATAATAACTAATGAGCAACCTACTATGTGCCAGTGCTTGACACATACTCTCATTTTATTCGAATGACCACCGTACAAGATTCTGTAACAAATGAGGAAACAGAAGGAAAGATGGAGGCACTTGTCAGAAGTCATTTATGAAGGATTTATACCCAAGCGTGCCTGCCTCCTGGGCTTCCCTGGTGGCTCAGTGGTAAAAAGTCTGCCTGCAATGCAGGAGGCCTGGGTTCTATCCATGGGTGGGGAAGATCCCCTGGAGAAGGACATGGCAACCCACTCCAGTATTCTTGCCTGGAGAATCCTATGGACAGAGAGGCCTGTATAGTCCACGGGGTTGTAAAGAGTTGAACACAACTGAGGGACTAACATTTTCACTTTTTTGGGGGGGGGGGGGGTGGGCGCTGCCTCCTAAGTGTCAATTCACTCAATGAAGCATAAAAGAAGTCAAGAATTTAGAACACATCCCTTTTCTGATGTGAGCACCTACAGGTCAATAATGGGTAATAAAAATAGGAAATATCACAGAATAAGCAACAAAATTACCCTTCTCAAAATGCTTTCTTTTTCTCAGTCTTGTTTTAATGAAGCTATACAGTCCCACCTTTGGGGAAACTGGAAAATCTCAAGGCTGACAGTGTTTATGCCTCTGTGTACATGTGTTCTTACACTCCATCAACTGAGTCTTCAGATCAGTGTGGACAATGACTTAAGAGGCAAAAACCAGGGACATGTCACCACTTCAGGATTTCCCCAAATGGTTCCTTTTAGACACAATAAGAAAGTTACCACCAATGTTAAAAAGTCACAAGGAAGGAAACAGCAAAGATTCAGAGTAAGGACCAAACATCTGGGTTTCCAGTTAACCTGGGAAGTGTTTGGATTTAGGAACTTAAATCTAAAGTACAAGATGTTCTCAAAAGCGATGAAGGCAGGTTAATGAGAACTTCCCTCTCCAGTGTATTCCTCAGTGTGCAGTCCCAGCCACAGGGGTCCAAGAGAAGAAGAGCCAGGTCAGACCCCACATGTCACATTTAAGGTTGGCTGAGATGGCCAGCAAAGGAGAGAATCACCACAAGCATTTTTGGAATGTGATGCTTAGTTTTTGTATTCCAGGATTTAGGACCAGTCCCACTGGGACCACTAAGAGTTATGAAACAGTCATAAAGCTTAGTACCCAAGGAGAGAATGAAAGAATTTCAGTGAATAACCTGAGCCTCCATCAAGTCACCAAACCTGTTCTCTATCATTACAGATATTCTTTAGGAAGTTTAAGTTGCTTTAGCCTGTATTTTCTGTCATGACCAATACCTTCTCTGCCTTGCAACACTGGTCATCAGGGCCTCTGGTGATGACAGGAATGTTACCTACCTTTGTTGTCCAGTGTAAGAACCACTAGCCACATGTGACTACCGAGCACTTGAAATGTGGCTTATACCATTAAGAAACTGAATTTTTAATTTTACTTAGTTTTAAGTAACTTAAATTGAAATTTAAATAGCCACAGGTGGTGAGTGATTACTGTGTTGGCCATGGCAGAAACTTTAGAACTTTGAGCAGGCTCGGCTCTTATTTCCTAATTCTTCCTGTCTCTGAAAGCTATTTTCAACTCTTCCCTTAACTTTTAGCTCTCGGATTTTTTAAAATCTATCTTTAAATGTCAATCTTGTTTTTCAAGGTCTTTTTATACCGCACCTTTATCTTTGGTTAAAGTCTTAAAATTGCCCTTTTACAGGTCAAAAACAGTGGAATATTGGCAGTTTCCTATGGTTCAACTCTATATAATGTGCCCTGGGCTTCTTTGGTATGACTGATACAAGACACAAAGAAAGCTATGCACACAGAAACCATCTGCGGTTCAATAAATGAATGAAAGGCTGAATGAGTGAAGGAACAAATGAATATTGACCAAATAAATGAATGATGAGTTTAGGTGGCCAGCAAGTAACTTAAGCATTATTCAAGGCAACTTTCTTCAAATCAATGGACAAACATAATTGATATTGAGGTTAAGCCATGAGGCAAAACCCTCTCAAATCAAAAAACATGTAACAGGCATAGATTTCAACTGAATCTAGTATCAGGTACCATTCAGAACAGACAATATATATTAAATCCTGACACTATAAGAATAAAATCATCATGGAGAATCCAGGGTTTCACAAATTCCTGGAGCAGAAAATGATTAAAAATCATGAAGGGTGAGTTGCTTATTGAGGGGGTAAATGGAGTCGTTAGAAAAGGAAGATCTACAGATATGTACCAGAGACATTTGAAGAATCTGGAGAAGAGATGTGCTCACAGTCTAATAACGGGTCTTTGGGGGATGTATCTGTGTAATATGAGAACTGAAGTGAAGAAAGAAAGATTGCCAGTTTTTAAAGTCTAACAAAATAAGCTCTCACTGCAAACAATCTGGCTTGGTATAGTTCATGAAAGTCCATTAAGTCTCTCTTTGAAGTGGAAAGATGAGTTAAAACACACATACATTTTCTGCCTGTCCTTCTAAAAATGGACTTGTAGACTTTAGGCTTTCTTCTGCTACTTGTATTCATGGGCTTCATTTGACGTCATTCCTTACACAATAATCTTTCCATTAAAAGAACACAAGTAGGTGATAATTGCAAGTATAAATCAACACCCTGATTCAAGAGACCCAACACACACATACATACACAAACACACAAATAGCTGCAGTTCTCTGTGTATGAAATGATGCTACAAATCAGCAGCCAGCAGTGCATACACAGGAGAGGTGTTTGCAGAGTGAAGAATCATCCGTGGTCTGTCTCATGGTCCCCATTTGTGAAAATCAGTTCACACATACATATCATAGGATGGCTAAGACCACCGTCTATGCACAGATAGAAGAGATAACAGGTCCCTAAAGGGTCAGATCCTGTATCCTTATTCCAATGGGTTATTTAAAAAAACAAACAAACGGGTATGAGTAGCTAACACCTGTAAAACTATGAGGTTTGACAATGCCATTAAATGGAACCCGGAAAAGTGGATGCATACGGGTAAGACAACCAACATATGGTAAAATTTTTCTTTCCATCTTATTAGAAAATTCACAGAAGATTTAAGGTTTACAGTTTCTACCAGTGATTTGGACTAGGTTCCTATTATTTTCCCACCTTCCTCCACTTATAAGAGACCAGAACAATACGTTACAATGAGGTTACAATGAAAAGTCACAGTTTGGGCAAGAGGCTGCACCCTTTTTTGGACTGCATGCTATACGAAGCATGGAAATTCTACTCTGGGAAGGAGTGAGCGGCAGAACCTGGTTTCCATAGCACTGCCATGGAAACAGCTCTCTTCGACTCTGCCTCCCGGCCCTCTCAAACTGAAGCATCTCTCCCTTTTTTTGCTCCCACACCCACCTCCATTATCACATGCCCCCAACCCCTCACAAATGATTAAAGGTATTTTGAGAAAGCGGAGCCCTAACCGGGCTTCTGCCTGGTGATATTAATATACATTAATATCCTTGAAAGAAGAAGAAAAAAAAATCAGATGGTTCTTCCTCTTTCATTGGGGGTGGAAGGGAGGTGGTGAATAAAAAGGAGAAAAATAAAAATCAAAAGCCCCAAACCCCGAAACTTGAAGTTTCAGAAATATAAAAAATCTTATCAAGTAGTGGATTAAAGATGTGCTTACTAATCTCATGCAGTCAGTTCTCTGATTCTCTTTTGTCTGCCTGGAATGCCGGTGTCCAAATATAAAGGATTTAACTGCTAGAATGTCTACGGGCCTCTCCCCTAATCGCTAGTATGGGTGATCAACTGGAGATTTGGAAGGAATTTTTTTCTCAGTCTCCATCCCTTGGTCAGAATGTTGAAAACAGAATGTAAGTTCAGAAAGGGCCATCTAGAATCAGGTAGAAAATTCCAACAGAAGAAAGCATGGGTGACTGCACAAGTTGTGTGTCCCTTGTGTTTCTCTCTGGCCCCTCTGAAGGCTGAGTGACAGCCGGCCAGCAGCACACAGGACTACAATCTGGCTCGATGATATGCACTCTGGTCGAGCTGGAGCGATGCCCGTGGACCAGGAGCAGCCGAGAGCTCAGAGGGGCTGGTAACCCCTCTGAGATGCTCAGAAACTAGACAGAGCACGGCAGGACGGTTCCTGGCCTAGCCAGGGGACTCCAGCTTGGACCCTCAGAATCCCCTTCCTGTCTTCAGATCTTTTCCCACCTGATAAAATGTACTTGAGACACTGACCTTTCCGCCCATGGAATGCACAGATGCACAAAAGCGCTACATTTGAGAAGAGCCTGAAGCTACAGTTCCTGGTAAAACTGTTGTGAGGAAAGGTAACAAAGGAGAGGAAAACTGCTGATGGGGACAGATGGGGCTGTGATTTTTAACCCCTTCAGCATCACCTGATGAGGAGTTCAGAGCAGAGAGGGTACATATACATAAGCAGAGAGGATGAAAGTCAGGCCCTGAGTTTCCAGCAGCCCAGGAACGCATCTTCAGGGCCAACAACTAAAATGTTCTATGTCTTTATCGCTTCACCTGAAAAGTCTCCTCCACCTGCCTTGCTGAGGACTGTGAAATGGAAAGCAAAGCCAAGATCACTCAGAGTTAGACAAGGGGGAGTAAAATTACACAGGAGTTCTGAATTATTCATTTTTATTTATGTATTGTAGTGGCAATTGCTACAGTTTTTTGTTTCTCCTGGATGTTGAAATTGTAAAAAGAAGACTGAATAATTCAGCATGACTCAAGAAAACCTAAGTGGAGTACTGGCTGGGCAATGAATGCCTACAAAATAGGGTCATTTTGTTGTTTTTCTTAACTTTTGTGTGATGCCCCGGTCTATAATTTAATTAGCAACCTATAATGGTGTTAATGAACATGATAAAATTTGTAGAGCATTTCAATGTTCTAAATGTGAAAGGGACTGAACTGTCTCAATGTCTTCATTTTCTCCACAGGGCAGGAAGGAGCACAGAACCCAGTGGGAAAGCCCTGGGATGTGCTGGAACCAAAGGCCACTTCAGGAAGATGTTGGCCCCCACGCATGCCAGAGGCCCATTTCCAGGCACTAATTCCTGCTCTGGCTTTTGAGCACAGTGCTGAGCTCTGGATGCAGTCTTATTTCATACCACTGCAAGCTTATAGACAAAGCAGGATTTATTTTCAAAGAGGGGTGTTATTTCAGTCTAAGAGTCACAGGTGAGTTGAGGAAACAGAAAGTATCAATTTCTCATTATTCCTAGAGACTGGGGAGCCCAAACTCCAGCCCAAACCTCACATGCTTCAATCTACTTCCTCATGACATCTGCTTTAGAGTCCAGAAATGCTGCCTAAGGGAACCAGTCAAATAGGGCTTGAAGAGGGGAGAGTGGCCATTGGATTGAAGAAGAGAATATCCATTCCCTGAAGATGACCTCAATTTCCCAGCAAAGGCGGGACCACCCTGACATACCTCATCCCAGGGTCCAGGTCTTTCTTCGGCTCCTCCCTCCATGGTAGGACTTCAGGGGAGAGGGGCGCTCTCTTATACTACAGGGTGTTTAGCAGTTCTGTGAGAATAACGTCACAGTCATTGTAACCTCTAATCTGCATTCACACATTTCAAAACATCCCATGGGCTTAGTACAAGATGAACTGTGTTCCTCTGAAGTTCATGTAGTGGAAGCCCTATCCACCCTCTACAATTCCACAATATGACTGCATTTGTAGACAGGGCCTCTCAAGAGGTGATTAAGTTAAAATGGGGCCATTAGAGTGGGGTCATTATCGGAGCCACTAATGACCAGTACATCACGATGGTGTGATCACTCACCTCGAGCCAGACATCCTGGAATGTGAAGTCAAGTGGGCCTTAGAAAGCATCACTACAAACAAAGCTAGTGGAGGTGATGGAATTCAGTTGCGCTATTTCAAATCCTGAAAGATGATGCTGTTAAAGTGCTGCAATCAATATGCCAACAAATTGGGAAAACTCAGCAGTGGCCACAGGACTGGAAAAGGTCCGTTTTCATTCCAATCCCAAAGAAAAGCAATGACAAAGAATGCTCAAACTACTGCTCAATTGCACTCATCTCATATGCTAGTAAAGTAATGCTCAAAATTCTCCAAGCCAGGCTTCAGTAATACGTGAACTGTGAACTTCCTGATGTTCAAGCTGGTTTTAAAAAAGGCAGAGGAACCAGAGATCAAATTACCAACATCTTCTGGATCATGAAAAAAGCAAGAGAGTTCCAGAAAAACATCTACTTCTGCTTTATTGACTATGCCAAAGCCTTTGATTGTGTGGATCACAATAAACTGTGGAAAATTCTGAAAGAGATGGGAATACAAGACCACCTGACCTGCCTCTTGAGAAATCTGTATGCAGGTCAGGAAGCAACAGTTAGAACTGGACATGGAACAACAGACTGGTTCCAAATAGGAAAAGGAGTATGTCAAGGCTGTATATTGTCACCCTGCTTATTTAACTTATATGCAGAGTACGTCATGAGAAACGCTGGACTGGAAGAAACACAAGCTGGCATCAAGATTGCTGGGAGAAATATCAATAACCTCAGATATGCAGATGACACCACCCTTATGGCAGAAAGTGAAGAGGAGCTAAAGAGCCTCTTGATGAAAGTGAAAGAGGAGAGTGAAAAAGTTGGCTTAAAGCTCGACATTCAGAAAACGAAGATCATGGCATCTGGTCCCATCACTTCATGGGAAATAGATGGGGAAACAGTGGAAACAGTGTCAGACTTTATTTTGGGGGGCTCCAAAATCACTGCAGATGGTGATTGCAGCCATGAAACTAAAAGATGCTTACTCCTTGGAAGAAAAGTTATGAGCAACCTAGACAGCATATTCAAAAGCAGAAACATTACTTTGCTGACTAAGGTCCGTCTAATCAAGGCTATGGTTTTTCCAGTAGTGTGGATGTGAGAGTTGGATTGTGAAGAAGGCTGAGCGCCGAAGAATTGATGCTTTTGAACTGTGGTGTTGGAGAAGACTCTTGAGAGTCCCCTGGGATTCCTTTGGAAGCAAGAATGCTAAAGCTGAAACTCCAGTACTTTGGCCACCTCATGTGAAGAGTTGACTCATTGGAAAAGACTTTGATGCTGGGAGGGATTGAGGGCAGGAGGAGAAGGGGACAAAAGAGGATGAGATGGCTGGATGGCATCACTGACTCGATGGACGTGAATCTGAGTGAACTCTGGGAGTTGGTGATGGACAGGGAGGCCTGGCATGCTGCGATTCATGGAGTCGCAGAGTTGGACACGACTGAGCGACTGAACTGAACTGAATGACCAGTACCAGTGTTCTTATAAGAAGAGAAGATCTGGACACCAGGGACATGTTCATAAGAGAAAAGGTCACAAGAGGACCTATAGCAAGAAGACAGCCATCTGTAAGGCAAGGAAAGAGGCCAAAGGAGAAACCAAACCTGCTGACACCCAGATCTTGAACTTCTAGCCTCCAAAACTTTAATAAAATAAGTTCTGTTGGTTAAGCCACCCAGCCTGTGGCATTTATTATCGCAGCCCTAGTGAACCAATACAGGAGATAATACCACCTCTGGCTGAGAAGCAAAACAAGATTCTGTACATCTTCAAAACCCAGCTCACACTCATTTTGTCCAAAAGGCTTTAAATCCACAATCCTTATATCTAAGACTCCAGGAGCAGCATATGGTTGATCACTTAAAAATTTTTTTAAATTCTAAAAGTAACATGGTGGTACATTTCCCGCATATTACACAACAGCCCCCCTTGTCTAGGACAAGACCCTATAATCAAACACATAAATGTTTCCCCCCCACAAAACATAAAAACTGAACACTTGTAAGATTAAATTAAGACTACAAATTGATTCACATCACTTTAGGTCAGATTTTGTTGCCAAATGAATTTATATTAGATCAGACTTCAACCATAATTGAACTACACAAACAAAATGCTTTGTTTTTCAGAATATATTGGATTTCTCCCCAGCAAATAAGTGATCATGAACTCAATCCACCTCCCTTAATAAATGAAATTCAGAACTTCCAGAGTTGAGAATTAAATGGAGGTTCTTCTGGTGAATAGGAGCAACCAATGAGCAACATAAACTTTCTGCTATGAGGTTTCTCCTTCCTCACTGGATTCTCCTACTTTAGTTCTTGGCCCTGGGTGAATACTTCTTAAATCTCTGGCAAAGTTTGGACAAAGGCTTTCCTTTAGTTTCCCTTTTGAGAACTTCCAAAAAATAAAAATAAAAACTTTATTAAATACCAAAGGGGAACAAATAGTTACTCTGACTCTACTCCGGGTATCTAGCTCTCAGTGGCTCACAGGGCCCCCGAAATAATACACATCCCAAGAGAAAAGAGGAAACAAGACCCAAAGCAAAGTAACTAGTGCTATCCCTAAGCCTACCACCTAGAGACATGATCCTATCCATTTTGACTTCCATTTTCAAAACCAAGAGAAAGGTCCCTCTCTAGCCTACAACAAGGTTGTCATTACACATACACCTAAGTGCAAATATCTATTCAATAAATATTAAATAACTGTTAGATTCTTCAACTCAACCAAGTGCTTAGGATATAACCGTGAATAAACACTAAATTTACCCTCATGGAACTTCTCAGAAGCCTTTTCGCTCTGTATACCAACAGCACACATTGCTTACCTCTGCTATAGTGCTTACCACACTGCATTTTACCTGCTAAATGCCAACCTCCCCTACTAAACTTTGAGTTTGTTACAGAAAAGAAGCCATGTCCTTTCTAGTTCTCAAGTTCATAATGCTTGTCCTATATTAGAGGTCCAGATAAACATTGATTGGATTAATGAACAAATGAACAGGGATGATAGAGAACTTGGTTACTACATGTTTTTAATTACCTAAAGGCAATCCTTCTTTCTTTATCTCCAGAACTGGGCCTTTACTAACTTTTGGCTAATTACCACAACAGTCTGATAACTGATCTCTGTGCACACAAAAATGCACACTCCATGTTGCTACCAAAGAGAGCTTTCCAATTGGATCATTTCACTGCCCTTTGACAAAGACCAAATTCCTCTGGATCACGAACATGACCCTGCACAATCCAGCCCAAGCTGGTTTTTTTTTGTTTGCTTTTTTGTTTTTTCCACTCTCCTTGCACTTCCTACTACGCAACATTTACCTATTATCCAGGACTGCTCCATGTTCCTAAAATACACCTGCTCTTTCATCTCTGTGTCTCTCTCCATGCTGTTCCTTTTTTTCTTTCTATAATGCCTAATTACCGCTCCTCTTTCCTACCTCTGTTCCCTATCTGCAAACACCTCCCCATGAGAAAAAACCCACTGTTCATTGTTCAGCACCCAGCTCAAATATCATTTCTTATATGGAGCCTCTCCAGCTCTTCAGGCAAACTCATTCTCTTTCCCTGAAACCAAGCAATATAGTCAAGGAAGGTTCCAGAATGAAGGGATCACTTCCTCCCTTACACATAACATATACTTGGCAGAGGTCATTTCTGGCCCCAAACTCAAAACTGGGAAATGTACTCCTCTGTGTGTAAGGAGATCTTGTTAAAACGCTAATATCCACAGAGATGTTATGGGGAGGGAGGTGGGAGGGGGGTTCATGTTTGGGAACGCATGTAAGAATTAAAGATTTTAAAATTAAAAAAATAAAAAACTAAAAAAAATAAAAATAAAAAATAAAAGATATATCACAAGCAAAGGCTAACCTAATGATCAGTTAATTGTTATCAGGGATTAGTTAATCACCAGCTGAGCAATAGAAAGCAACGAGTGTCCAGAAAGAAGAAGAAATCAGAGAGGAAGAAAGGGGTTACGTCCAAAGAGAGGAAGAAAGAAATATAAAACAGACTTTGACTGAGCGACTTCACTTTCACTTTCACTTTCAGATCAACACTGAATCATGTAATGGGCTGGCCAAAATGTTCGTATGAGTTTTTCCATTTTACAGAAAATCCCAAACGAACCTTTTGGTCAACCCAATAGTAGCAGAGACCCTGATCATTCAGCCATTTAGGAAACATTTAGTACCAGGCACTGTGAAATGTTCCTTTGGAGCCATATATGATTAAGACACAGTCACTATCCTCAAACAACTTACAATCGAGTAAGTAATTGAATTCGCAAGAATTACAAGCCTGTCCTCCCACCCAGGGCCAGATGTTTTCTACCAACTTGAGTGAAAAATGAAGGAAATATATTCCCTGGACTTTTGGACTCCTTGGAAGTTTCTGAGACTTCAAACATTACTAACTTTCTCCATTAAACAGAATAAATATGGGAGGCAATGAAGCAGTAAGAAGCTGCCCATAAATATTCTCAATCCTAGTCATGAAATATGTCCTAACTCTTAACACATATAACAAGTCAAATGCAACTAAAGGAATGCGATGCAGAGCGATTTAATTTGCTCTGTCACTCCACTCTCTTTTCTGCACTGCGTTTCCTAAAGGGCTGGGCCTAAAGTCTCATGAATTACTAACAGGCGCTTCAGAAGAGAATCTGGATATGCAAAAAGAGAGAGAACTCTATGAAAAAATTATGGAACCACACTTGCAACATATTTAATGAAAAATAATGTTACCACCCTTCTAACTTATTTGGTCAAAAGGAGCCAACCAATCTAACAGATTCTGAAAAACATTCATAAAGCGGTTTAGCCCTCTCAGTCTGTAATGCAGTAGTCAAACACCTAAAATGTATCAGGCACAGGGGGATGGATGGTTTAGAGGTTACAAAAAGCACACAGCCCGTGGACTTACAAACTATTTGATAAAATAAAGTGTGCCTATGAGGAGAGGTGACTAAAATATGACAGAATCAGATGAAGGTTGATGATATGAACGGCAAAGAAATGAAAGTAAGGGGTAGTATTAAAACAAACCTTTATTTATTGAGAAGCTCGGTGTGTCAAGTAGTTTACAACACTTGAGTCTCATAATAACCATACAAAGTAACTACTCTAGAAGCCTTCTATCCTGATAAGATCAGGATAGACAGAAAACTTTGGTTGAAGCAAGTAATATTTATACCTTTTATATCTTATTTTAAGCTAAAATATATAAATGAGCATCCATTTGCTAATCTTTTGATATATTTTTCATTGATTGTTGATTTGATGACTAGAGCTCCTATCTTCCTTACAAAAATGACAAAGACCATAATCTACAATTACTAGTTTTAATCCCTTTAAGATACCTGCTGAGAATAATTTCTTTCATGATTTGATTATCCAATTGTTCCATCACTTTTTATTGAAAAGCCTTTTCCTCCTTGAATTATTCTGGCGTCTTTAATGAAAATCAACTGAACATATTAGTATATGGTCCATTTAAGAATACTATTCTATTCCATTGATCTATATATCCATCCTTATGCCAACCCCACACTTTCTTTATTACTATAATGTATTAGTAAGTTTTGAAATCAAGAAGTCTAAATCTTCCAACCTTGTCCTTTTTCAGAATTTTACTGGCTATTCTAGGTCCTTTGTAATTCCAATTTTCCATAAGCTTTTTTATAATAACTTGTCAATTTATACCACAAAATTCCCTGGAAATTCGATAGAGATTTAGATGAATCTAAAGATTAGGGTGAAAAAATCTGAATCTTAAAAGAAATAGTAAATCTTTTGATCACAATCTATCTTTCCATTTACTTAAGTCTTCAACTGCTCTAGGTAATGCTTCACAGTTTTCAATGCAGAAGTCTTACCAATGTTTTGTTACCTTTTCTATAACTATTTCACGTTTTTAATGCTATTATAAATAGTATTTTATTGAAATTTCTTAATTTCCAATTCTTCTTTGATAATATATAAAAATACAATTGATTCTTACATATTTTGAATCCTATAACTTTGTTCCATTCACTTGTTCTAGTGATTTTATTCCTATTCCTTAGAAATTTCTAAGATCATGTCATGATACTTTCATATCTCCCTTTCTCATCTGTATAGTTTTTCTTTTTCTTGACTTTTTCAGTATGTCACAAGACTTAGTATAATGCTAAGTAGAAGCAGTAAGAGCAAACATTCTTGCCTTATTTCCAATCTTAAGATAAAAGGATTCACTCTTCCGCCATGAAGCACAATGCTAATTGTAGGTTTTTCAATTACAATTTGTCTATCAGGTTGGGGAAGTTTCCTTCTATACTCAGTTTGTTGAGAGTTTTTATCAGAAAAGAGAGTTGAAGTTTTCCAAAATGTTTTTCTGCATCTATTAAGATGGTCATATGGTTTTCCTCTTCTTTTTCTGTCAATATAGTAAATTACATTAATTTTCACATTTTATACTACCATAGCATTCCTGAGCGGAGAAGGCAATGGGAACCTGCTCCAGTACTCTTGCCTGGAAAATCCCATGGATGGAGGAGCCTGGTGGGCTGCAGTCCATGAGATCACTAAGAGTCGGACACAACTGAGTGACTTCACTTTGACTTTTCACTTTCATGCACTGGAGAAGGAAATGGCAACCCACTCCAGTATTCTTGCCTGGAGAATCCCAGGGACGGGGGAGCCTGGTGGGCTTCCATCTACGGGGTCGCACAGAGTCGGACATGACTGAAGCGACTTAGCAGCAGCAGCATTCCTGAGAGAAACACCTCTTGGATATCATGTATTATCCTTTTTATTTCTTGCTATATTTTCACTGTCTATTATTTTGTTGAAAATGCTTGCTTCTGTGTTCATGAGGAATATTAGTGTATATAGTATTCTTATAATATCTCATTTTAAGTACCAAAGATAATAAGTGAATTCACTCAGTTGTGTCCGACTCTTTGCAACCCCATGGACTGAAGCCTACCAGGCTCCTCCATCCATGGAATTTTTCAGACAAGAGTGCTGGAGTAAGTTGTCATTTCCTTCTCCAGGGGATCTTCCTGGCCCAGGGATCGAACCTGGGTCTCCCGGGTCTATCAAAGGTAATACTGATGTTTAAATGTTCCTTCTTTTTCTATTTCCTAAAAGAGTTTGCATAGAATTTATACTATTCTTTCCTCAAATAATTCAGTGGAATTCAACAGTGAAGACACCTGGATTCAGCATTATCTTTATGACAGGATTTACCTAGGAATTCTATTTCTTTGATAGATATAGAGTTACTTAGGTTACCTTCTCTTCTAGAGTGAATTTTGGCAGTTTTGTACATTTCAAGGAATTCATTCACTTATCTAAGTCACCAAATTTATTAGCATAAAATTGGTTATGATACTCCTTTAATATTTTTAAATTTCTGCAGGATCTATAGTGGTATCCCTGTTTCATGACTGACATTGACAATTATATTTAATCTCTTTAATTCTCAGTCTTGCTAGAGGATTATCAATTTTATTGATCTTTTTGAAGATACAGTTTTTGGATCACCTTGATTTTTTTTTCTCTCATTTATCTATTTTCTATTTCATTGATATCTCCTCTTATTATTTCATTTCTTCTGTTTATTATGGATTTATATTGATCTTATTTTCCTAGATTCTTAAGCTGAAATCTTAATTGACTGAAGACTTCTTTTCTAATACAAGCATTTAATTCTATAAATTTCCCTTTAACCACTTTATTAGCATATGGCACAAATTTTAATGTGTTGTTTTTCATTTTAATTCAGTTCGAAGTATCTCCTAATTACCCTTGTGATTTCTTTTGGACCCATTTATTTTTAGAAGTTTATTGCTTAATTTTCAAAATTTGAGTATTTTCCAGCTACAATTCTGTTTAATTCTAATGTGGTCACAGAATACATCCTGTAAGACTTCAATCAGTTTAAGTTTATTGATATTTATTTCATGGCCCAGAATATTGTCTGTCTTGATGTTAGATATGTACTAGAAAAGAATGCATATTCTCCTGTTGTTGAATAAAGTATTCTACAAAAGTCATACAGTCAAGATGATGGGCAATGCTCTCAAGTCATCTATATACTTAATATGTTTTGGCATACTTGTTTTGTAATGAATGAAAGAGAAGTGCTGAAACCTCAAACTACTAATGTATTTTTGTTTATTTCTCTTTACCAATAGCATTCCATTAGTGGTTATTTCGTGTATTTTTAAGTGATTAGATGCACACACATTTAAGATTGTTACATCTTCTTGGAAAAAAAGGACACTTTTTCATCATGAAATGTCTCTTTTTATGCCTGGTAATATTCTTAATATTCCTTGCTCTGAATTTTTATCTGACATTAATACAGCCTAATCAGATTTCTTTTGATTAGCATTTGTATAGCATATTTTGTTTCATCTTTTTTTTAACTTACCTATGTCTTTATATCTAAAGAGAGTTTCTTATACAGTTCTCGGTTTTTATCCAATCTGACAATGTATGTCTTTCGATAAAATATTGAGGCCATTTTCATTTAGCATTATTAATAATGTTTGGGTCTCTATTTACCATTTTGCTCTTTGCTTCCTACTTTTTACATCTATTCTTTGTTCCTTTTTTAAATTTTCTGCCTTTTCTTGGACTGTCATTGTTTTGGATTTCGGGTTTCTCTAGGATTTGCAATATTCATCTTTAAACTATGTTACTCTTCCTTCAAATATTATACCATTATTCAGACAATATAAGAATCGTCCATTTTCTTCCTCATCATATTCATATGTTCCTTTATATCCTTGAACGTATTTATAACAGCACTTTTAGCATCCTTTATTTATGCTTTGAATATCTTTGTTATTTCCGCCTCTAAAGTTTTGTTGGAATCTTTTTCCTGTTTACAGGTCATATTTTCCTGGTGTGTGTGTTAAATTTTAGAATTCCTTTTAAAAAGGTGAGATTTTTTTCTGGCAGAGTTACTTACAGGTCAGTTTATTCCTTTTGATGGCATTCTAGAATAACCCTTCTTTTAACATGAATTTAACCCCACTTCTAAGACATGGTCCTTCTGAGATCTCTATTGAATTCAGTAGTCTTTCCACTCTGGCTTAAAGGAACTAGAAAGGTCCCAGGCCCTACATAAGTCATGACATTGTTCTTCTTACAACGCCATGATAATTGTTATTTCCTCAGAAATTGTTCTTTTCCAACCTCAGAGAGTTTCTCTTGAAATATGCAGATTGATATTTGGACAAAGGCTCAAGAGGAGCCCTATGCATATTTCTGGAGCTCTTTTTCATTTCAGGTGTTCAATTCCACAAAAATCCTTCCCAGCCTCCTGAAAGTATGATCTCTGTTTCCTTACCTCAGTGAGACTGCTGAACTCAACTCAGGTCAACCCTCCCAGTGCCTCAGACATGGAATTACCTCCAGGTAAACAGCATAGGATAACCTGACTTCACTTTTCCCAGAAAGACAGGTCCTATGCTGCTTATTTTCCAAGGTTTAAAATTAGCCATTTTCTTTTTTCCTTTCGATTTTCTAGTTCTTTATGGCGGGGAGGGGGGGCTAATTCTAGCTTGTCTTACCCCTTAATGGCTGAGAGCTGAAGCCTCATACTTTTCATTTTTGATATTAAACTGCTGTTAAATTATATCATATTGTCTCTGCTATGAAACCTTCAATGGCTTCATATGACAAGTGGAATTAAAGCCAAAGTCTTTACAATGGTCTCTAAGGATGTACGTGATCTAATGCCTTTTTTTTTCTGACTTCATCGCCTACCCATCATCCTCTGCTTACTTCACTTCAGCCACATTTGCCTTCCTTTTTCTCTGCAATTCCTCATCAGAGCATTTACCTTGCTGCTAACTCTTACTAGGGTGTGTCTACCATAGATTTCACATAAGTGGCCTCTTGTCATTCAATTCCAGTCCAAACATCACCTCCTTGGGGATCTCTGCGGTGGTCCAGTGGCTAAGACTCCACACTCCCAATGCAGGAGTCCCAGGTTTGCTTCCTGGCTGGGGAACTAGATCCCACATGTCACAGCTGAGAGTTCTCAAGCTGCAACGGAAAGATTCTGTATGCCACAACTAAAACAGATCCTGTGTGCTGCAACTAAGACCCAGAACGGTCAAAGAAATAAATTTTTAAAAACTAAATATTCAAACTTTCCCTCCTCAGTATCTTCACTGGATACTCAATCTAAGCTAGCTACTCTCCCAGTCACTTTGCATTAAAAGATTCCATTGTATTTCTTTATAAAACTCACCATAATCTGAAATTATCTTGTTTATTGGTGTATTATCTGAGTACCCCCAAGATTAGGGGGGTACTCCATGAGACCTGAGACCTGAGACAAGTCTCTTCATTCCTGAATATCCATCAGCCACAAGAATACCTGCCTGTACTAGGTATTCAATAAGTATATGTTGAATAAATAGTATAATTCACTTTTAATTAGAATTTAGAACATGGATAACAGACTGTGGTCTAGAATGAAGAGAAAACACAGTGAGGAACTGAGCCCTTGGAGAGGCTGACACCCTCTCTCTCCAATTGCT